>NC_049915.1:19089423-19431923 GCF_001411555.2 Juglans regia
CACCCACTCTAATCACCAACCATAAAGCTAAAATAAGAAACGAAAAGGTATTATATCGTATTAGTAACTGATGCCAAACCTGAATTACAGAGAAAAGGCGGAAGGCACGATCCTGTCCAGCAGATAGAATGAACCTCCCATCCGCATAAAACCTGCAATAGATGACTAAAATCAGAACCAGAAAGGATACCAAGCGGAAATGCAGATAAGCTATCTAAAGAGACTTGAGTTAATGATGGATTAAGCTAGATAATAACTGATAAAAATATGACAGCGAAACGGCATTCATATGGAAATTACATTAGAGGTTAGTAAAGCATGCTCAATCTCATGTGTATCAAAAAGGTAAGATAGAAAATTTGGAGCATCGGGTCAATGATTGGCCAAGATCGAACCCTGCAAGAGTTTTTCCTAAGCAAGTATAAACACTTTATCATATATGCCGTTTATTTTTTATTTTTTATAAGTGAGACTAGCGTGATCATATATACCGTTTACTTGTTAAAAAGGCAAGTAGGGCTATGCCTATCTCAATATATCAATAAATTATCTTCTTATAAAAAAACTTATTAAAAAAGCAAGTATAAACCATTTAATTATTTATGGTTGATGGAGGGTTCTAGAGTTCAATGTCATAAACAAGGAGAGATCAAGTTTATGGAAAAGCTTATTACCTTATGCAAAGTGGAGGAGCACTGTGTCCACATCTAAAGCTGTGAAGATTAGGATCTCCATCACTCGTGCCAAATTTCCACTTCTGAGGAAAGAAGTCAAATATAATTCAGAAGGATAGAGGGTACTATACATGGAAAAGTTGCAAGATAAACTGACTCTAGTAATTCAGCAACTGATATCCATGACATCCATGAGGAAAATTGAAGTTCTTAAATAGTGATAGACTGAGGAAAATCAATGTTCTTCAATAGTTATAGACTCTGACTCTAGCATACAAAATCTTGCTTAAAATGCTAACAAGAGAAAATATTAGATAAAAGAGTCAAATTTTGATTGCATAAATCTGCAACATCAAGCATTAAAATTGAAAGTTTTGATAGAAAAAACTGATAATATCATCTCATCTTAGAAAAGATATCAAGATAACATAAGGGGATATCACAAGTTCTACCCATCCGTGGGTAGCCCAAGTGGTAAAGAGCGAACTTGTGTGCATGTGCCCCATGTCACGGGTTCAATTCTTCCAGGGATCAAACTGCGATTTAAGTGGGAGGTCATGGCAATGGGTTGCTGTGCTAGTCTCTCCGGGGGTTTGGGTTCTATGGGTGAGTCCTAAGGACTCTGCCGTGGGGTGGTTTCCCCGTCACCAAAAAAAAAAAAAAAACATATGAGGATTCTCTGGTGAGAAGGAACCAAAGAGCTTTGAGAATGCCACTGATTTTTTTTAACCACTATGAAAACTATTTTGGACACCATCTTAAAATAAAGGAGCAAATCATTCAATTATTCTAAGAGGTAAGATAGGATTTATTTTCATAGTCTACATAAAGAAATCAACCAACTTCATGTTCAAAGGACTTCATTCTCCGTCATGCGTTGAAGAGAAATATTCATGGCCATCCCCTTTGTAGAGGTTCAGATGTAGTGTGCCAAAGTAGTAAGGACATCATTGTTAATGCTCACACTATGTCTGTTGACTAATCAAAATCAGGCTTCTAGTCTTACCATATGGCTAAAAAAAGGCAATACTAGCAATTTTTTAACATGATGGCTGAAAGACATTTTACCACTATGATTAACGGCACTATCTTCTGCATTTCCATAATAGACTTAGACAGTATTGTTGTAGCAAACTCCATAGCTGTTTCTCTACTCAAAAGAATGTTCTTGGGACACTATTTACCATCTTCAACAATTTTTTTTACAGCCAAATACTTGTTTTCTAATTCCAGTGCAAAGATCTCCTAACCTTTAGGTTAGGTTTGGATAGTGAGTTGAAATGAAATGAGTTGAGATGAAAGTTGAAAGTTAAATAAAATATTATTAGAATATTATTTTTAACATTATTATTGTTTTGAAATTTGAAAAAGTTGAATTGTTTATTATATTTTATGTGAAAGTTGTAATGATGAGATGAGATGAGATGTTTTCTGAAAACCAATGAGGCCTAAGAAAAACATCTCATCTCATCTCATCTTATTTAATCATTACAACTTTTCCAATTTCAATACAAAATAAAATAAACAATTCAACTTTTTTAAATCCCAAAACAAAAATAATATTAAAAAATATATTCTAACAATATTTTATTCAACTTTTTAACTTTAATCTCAACTCATCTCATCTCATCTGCAAAAACAAACGAGCCCTTAATGTTTCCTCCTCCATTCAGGGTAATGCTTCTCTGCAATCAAAGCTATAAGTATTAGAGATTATGTTGCAACATATTCCCCACCTCTAGATTCCCTGAGAACTAACATAAACTGAAAAAAAAAAAAAAAAAACTCCGTAACAGAAGGCTTATCTCTTCATCTCCTAACTTTTCCACGATCATAAGGAGCTGCAACATCAATACCTAAGTCCTTTGACCAATGGACTTACATATCTTGAGAACAGGCCATACCATTCGAAACATAACTCGTTCTAATGCTATGCTCTAGCACTTGGCCTCATGTTTCAATTCCAATGTAAAATTCATCGAAATACAACAACAAGATGATGAAGCTAATTACTATCGTGACGAGCCAAAGGAAGTCTAGGCCACATCTAAGTCTATTTTCCAAAAGTACTTGTTAAGGTAACAATTGAAGCCCTTAGAAATCATTACAAAGAGCAATAATTTCTCCTTCCCAAGAAAAGTGAGATCTCATTCACCACCTTCCTATATTCAATTCAAAGCATTACGTTATCTTCTCATAAATCCATGATATCCTCATCAGGCGATTCCATCATAGGTGGCATGGCTAAAGTACCAGATTCACATTGGGTTTGGCTCAAATACCATTTGCGATGACCCAAGGAAAGCACAAGCCATATCTAAGCCTATACTCTAGAAGGACTAATCAAGATTACAATTGGAGCTCCTTGTAATCATTATAAAGGACAAAAACTTCTCCCTCCCTGAATGTGGGATCAAAATCACCATCTTCCTACACGCAATCTCGGGTATTACAACTATATCTAATAGAAGCTCTGCATAAGAGTGCCATTTAAAATCATGTCTAGGCTAAACAATTATTACACTCACACTAAGTTTCATTGAAGATGCCAAGAAAGAGTTTTCGCTGATCTTACCTTAATAGAGTTGTCTGCTGAGGAACTCAATAAGGCAGGCTCGTTGGCAAAAAAATGCAATGAAATTATCGAACTATCATGAGCATCTCTTATTACTGATTGGAGCCTTCTTTTTTCAAGATTCCATATGCTGATGACACCAGATGAACCTCCGGAGGCTAGAAGAGGTTGTCCATCTAAAAACCAAGATATACGAACATAAGCATAAACCACTTTAACATTTATGTTAATGTAACCAGGGAATATAGATATAAAATTATACTTTACAACTTAAGAGTTGCCAGTTCCTCAAATCTCATAAATCTCATACCATGAACAAAGCATGATATTCAATTACTAGGAGCCAACAGTCATACTGATTAGAACCAAGTTCTTGATTAATTTCCAAACGGTAAAGATTTATGGTGCAAAAGAACAGTCAACATATGAAATACCTTATCTAGCATATTATCCTTCATGCTGCTGTTATAAAATTAATGATTCCTCACAACACATGCAAGTTCGACAGGAAGTGGAGTTACGATTCTTACGAATAAATCAGATGCATTGAGCTCTTACCTGTGCTGAAAGATAAGGCAGTCACAGCACCTCGTGTAGAATGAGTGAAGGTAACCAATTCCTCATCATAACGAATGTTGTGAACATGAATCTTTCCATCAGCACAGCCAACTGCAACAACATCAAGTGCTGGTGATGAAACACAACTGGATATAGCTGAGTTCCAGCCCTTGAACTCATAGAGCTTTTTCTTTGTACTAATGTTCCAAAGCTGCAGAGAACCTTCCTGGCTCCCAAGAATAACCTGTTTATATGCTTCTTGATATGAGGTGGTTTTTAGAAATGATTACTCTGGAAATGAGAAACTGGCGAGCACATACATTGCCTTATAACTTCTTGAAAAGGCTAAATTTTAGTAAGAACGAAGAAGAAGCAGTTACCTTATTCAAATAAGTATCTGGATGCACTATACAGCTAGGAGTAAATTTTTCACCTAGCAAGATGTGTCCAAAGGGAGCAGAAGTCTGGTTGATTCCTTTAAATGTCCACATGAACATGTTACCTTCAACATCAACACTAAGGATATGTTCTCCAAACAGCAGCAACAAATTGACTTTAGCACTATGCCTGTTCCAATTTGCTACCTATTATAATGTATCACTTTAGTACTATAGAAGCACATTATCTATAAACAAAAGAGAATTTTATTAATGAAAATGAAAATCATAGCCGTTTTACTCAGGACATATACAAAAAAGATTTCCTACAATGATCAACAGCTACAAGAAAATCATGGACACAGAGACCATTATTATCAATCACAATTGTCTAAAGGAACAAAAGTGTTGAAAAGGAAGAGTTGGTCGAACAACCAAGAACACCCCTCTTGGTCAAGGATCGATAGATTCTTGGTATCATCTGAATGGGAAGCACAGTACCCGAATCTTATTCAAAAGAGACTCTCCAAGCTATGTTCCAACCTAGGTTGTATATGTCCCGTATACCTAGGTAGTTGCCGATTCTTATTATCAGTGCACTTTTGTTTACCAATAAAAAAAAAAAAAAAAAAATCGGTTCGGTTCCCGGTCTTTGCTTTTCTCATCTCGAACCAAACCAAAACGAATTGAATTATTTGTTTTCCTATATATATACTATATATATTATATACATATAAAGCATAAAATTGTAACCTAATTATACATATTCTAGTTATATTTCAGACTGGACTTTAAAGCTTTGGAACCTGTAGCTTTTTCTTGTATTTTATTTGGATATCCATGACTAAAATGAAAAATCATTCCATTCCATTCGAATAAAATCGAATTGAACTGAGCCAAACCGAAACCGATTGAAACCAAACCATTTGGTTTTCCTACCATACCAGTCTAATTTGGTTTCTAAAACCCTGAGACCAAACCGGTCGGTTTGGTTTGCCAGTGTGCTCAAAACCCAACCGAACTGAACCATTCTCAACCCTAGTTAATAGCGAACATAAAATTCTTGTTATCATTTCAAAGATTTTTCATCTTAAGATCTTAAATATTCAGAAGAATCATAAAAGCATAGAGACCATTGTTTGCCTCGTTTTCCACCCACTAAAAAATCAAACAAGGGAAACAGTCTATTTCTTCATTTCCAATAAGTCGTGCATGAGTTTATTTAAATCAAAGAACAATCACCGCAGCAACTATCAAAGAAACAAAGGGAACCACCGAACAAAATAATTCTACACAAACCTGGTGAGCACGCTTGAAAACCGCAATCTCATTCCCATAGGCAACAAATGTGTACTCGCGATAGGAAGCAAGAGCGCGAATCTTCTTTGGCAATTGAGGACCTTAGTTATACAGCATCATACCAAAAAAAAAAGGATAATTAAACACCTAATCACGCACTTTGCTACATATTTTCCCACATATTTGTTTACTTCTCGGCAAAATTACTGATTGAAATGCAAAGCTAAAAATAGAAGATGTAACATAACAAAAGAAAAATTGAATGTGAGGAAAACTCACCGACAATAACCAGATTAAGCTTCTCGCACTGAAAAAAAAAACAAAAACAAATATTTCCCCCTAAATCAATTGTACTTACAAAAATAGAAATTATTTGAATGGTTAAAGAAATAATGTATAATGAAGGTGAGAATACATTGTAAACTTGGAAAGCTTTGCCAACGCTGACGGTAACGAAGGTTTCGGTGCCAAGTCGCTGGACGGAGAAGGGGACGCTGCTCGTTATGTACCCTAGAGCTCTATACGGTTCGAATATTCCCATTTTGCGAACCAGAGAAAGAGGGAGGGAGGAAGGGAGAGTGGGTACTAGGGTTTAGGGGTCAGCCGCAGGAGTTCTGCTACGAAGAAGCTTTCTATTTTGCACACCTGCACACCCGGATGGGCTTAAGGCCCAAGGGCCCATTATAATTCTAAAAAGATAGTATAATTTGGCAAGAGCATTGCTATTCATAAATCTATACACCACACATTAAAATTTTTTTATTTTTTTAAAATTTTTTTAAAATTTTTTTAAAGTTTTTTTTGATTTTATTATTCTTAAAATAATTGAATTATTTTATTCATAATTCATATATTATATATTTGATAAGAAAATAAAATTAAAAAAATCATAAAAAAGATGGTACGTGATGTATGAGACTTAGGAATAGAATTTTTCATCTGGCAAAGAAACACAGGGCCCGGGAGAGAGAAGCCGTGCGATACTCACCGAGAGAGAGAAGAACCAACTGTGACGGTGGGTCTGGGTGGTTGGCTGGGAGTCACGGCGGCACAACTGGAGGATCCCTCTGAATATGGTGGTGCGACACATAGAGAGAGAGAGTTTAGAGAGAGAAACTGTCAAACCGAGAAACGGCAAGGCAGAGGGAGCGAGGGGTCGACGTGGCTTACCGAGGGAGGAGGGATGCGTGACTGAGTTCAGGTGGCTGGGTCGGCAGTGTCTGTGCAGTCTGGTGGTGCTCCGATGTCCTCTGCAGTGGTCGACGGTGGCTGGGCAAAACACAGGGCCTTTTTATTATTTAAAGTGGAGAGAGAGAGAACAACAGGGGAGGTTTAAGGACGGACTTACCGGCGGCGTCTTCTGTGGTAGTTCCCGGCGAGGTGGCGGTCTGGTATGGATGCTACGGTGGCTTCTGTTTTCGACGTGGCGCTTGATGTGAGAATGAGTTTGGTTGTGAGTATGGGCAGTGGCTAATGGGAAGGTTTTGGCCGCAAGGGAGCTACTGGTCTTATGGAGGAAAAAGCGTTAGGAAAAAGAGAAGATTTATGGAGGGTTTTTGAGGAGAGAGTTGGTTTCCAATCAGTAAACTATTCAAATTAGGAAGAAAAATTCCATTATTCACTTATCCACATTCCGTTTTCTATTAAAAAAAAAAAAAACTTTTATAAAATATAATAATTTTTAATTAAAAAATAAAGATAAAAAGGGCATACATCGACCGAGTAGAATCTTAATCAAATCAATTTACTTTCTCAAAATATATTTTAAAAATAATAATAATAATAACAATAATAATAATAATAATAGTGATGCTGTTTTATTTAAAAAAATACAAAGAGACAAACAGATCGGCATAAGAAAAATGAAGAAAAATTCACCTCTCACACAGGAAGTTCTCTCACATAGAAGAAAGGCAATTGATTTCGAAAAATTGCTTATATTTTTCAGATTATAATACATTACCTCTTTTGTCTATTAGTTATTATTTTTTGTAATTTTGAGTATGCACAACAATATAAGTCACGCCCATTATTTAAAAAAAACATTATTATTTTTTTTATGTAAATTTTAAAATTTCATTTTTTTTAAAAATGCACAGAGACTACAAATATCAAGAATAATTAGAAAAATAAATATTTAAACACTACAAAAATAAGAGAAAAAAAGAAGCATCAATAGTAATGTTCATGCACTGTTCAATATTATTGTTAGCATTTTTATTTCTTTGACTTTGAGATTATCGTTTGTCAAAAATATCTTTCTTTCGAATGTGACTGATAAAATGTTAAATAATAAATGACACTATATAATATTAATTATTGAATATAACAAAGACTTTTATATAACAACTGAAAATGATTAGAGGATGCAATATTTTTTTTTTCTAATTCAAAATGCAAAAGTATAAAAAGTTATTCATTTACTTATAGAAAAAAGTGATTCGAAGGGTAAAAAATATGTTTTTTTCCTTATTTATAAATATACAACTTTAAATATAATAACATTTTTTATTATATTTAAACCCATCAAATCAAAAGTAAAATTCAAAATAAAATTTATATTATTTTATTACATAGTTATAAACAAGTTATTATAGAGTAGTGATTCTATCATTTCTGTTTATAAATATGCATAGGGTGGCAAAATGCATTTTTTCACTTAGATTAATGTTTTTTAAATTACGGCCAATAATTTATTTTATAATAATAGTAGAAGAATAGGGGAAGATTTTCAATAATTTAAATGGATATTTTCTATATAAGAAGGTTATTATGTTATATACATAATAAGAAGGGTATTAAGTTCTAGGCATATGGACATTAGACTGGTCTATTTTTCCTTGTATGCAAGGAAAAACTCTTACAAATTATCACCTAATTTTTAGTTGCTTCCTTTTCGGCAATCACTTCCCAAACTACTTAGGAATTGTAATGTACCCATCTTTTCCACTTAAAAATAAAAATTTGCGCTTAACTTCATTTGTTTTCACAACTCATCTTATTTTATTTCATCTAAATAAATTTTTTTTTGTCAAGAAGCGGCCACATATGGCTAAACAAGTCAGGTGTAGTGTGCCGAAGTAGTAAGGATATCATCGTTTATGCTCACACTATGTCTGTTGACTAATCAAAATCGAGCTTCTAATCTTACCATATGGCTAAAAAAAAAGGGCAATACCAGCAATTTTTTAACGTGATGGTTGAAAGACATTTTACCACTATGATTAATGGTACTGTCTTTTGCAAAAGCATTTCTATATAATAGACTTAGACGGTACATAAATGTTGTAGCAAACTCCATAGCTATTTCGCTACTCAAAAGAATGTTCTTGGGACACTATTTACCAACTAAGTGTCTTTGACAATCTTTTTTACATCTAAATACTTATTTTCAAATTCCATCATAGGTGGCATAGCTCAAGTACCACATTCACATTGGATTTGGCTCAAATACCATTTGCGACGACTCAAGAAAAGCCCAAGCCATATCTAAGTATATATTCTAGAAGGATTAGTCAAGGTTATAATTGGAGCTCCTTAGAATCATTATAAAGAATAATAACTTCTCCCTCCTCTGAATGTGGGATCAAAATCATCATCTTCCTACAACCAATCTGGGGTATTACAACTATATCTAATAGAAGTTGTACACAAACTACCATAGAAGCTCTGCATACAAATTATACAGAGTGCCATTTAAAATCATGTCAAGATTAAATAATTATTAAACTCACACTAAGTTTCACTGAAGATGCCAAGAAAGATTTTTCGTTGATCTTACCTTAATAGATTTGTCTGCTGAGGAACTCAATAAGGAGGCTCATTGGCACAAAAATGCAATGAAATTATCGAATTATCATGAGCATGTCTTATTACTGATTAGAGCCTTCTTTTTTCAAGATTCCATATGCTGATGACACCATATGAACTTCCGAAGGCTAGAAAAAGGTTGTCCATCTAAAAACCAAGATAAACGAATATAAGCACAAACCACTTTAAACATTTATGTTAATGTAACTAGGAAATATGGATGTAAAATTATACTTTGCAACTTAAGAGTTACCAGTTCCTCAAATCTCATACCACGAACAAAGCATGATATTCAATTACTAGGAGCCAACAGTCATTCTGATTAGAACCAAAATTTTCACCTAGCGAGATGCGTCCAAAGGGAGCAGAAGTTTGATTGATCCTTTAAATGTCCACATGAACATGTTACCTTCAACATCAACACTAAGGATATGTTCTCCAAACAACAGCAACAAATTAACTTTAGTACTGTGCATGTTCTATTTATCACTTTAGTACCATACAAGCACATATCTATAAACAAAAGAGAATTTTATTAATGAAAATGAAAATCATAGCCATTTTACTCAGGACATATAGAAAAAAGATTTCCTACAATGATCAATAGTTACAAGAAAATCATGGACACATAGTCCTTTATTATCAATCGCAATTGCCTAAAGGAACAAAAGTGTTGAAAAGGAAGACTTGGTACCAAGAACACCCCTCTTGGTCAAGGATCTATATATTCTTGGTATCATCTGAATGGGAAGCACAGTATCCGAATCTTATTCAAAAGAGACTCTCCAAGTTATGTTATGACCATTTTCCCATCTTCCTTGATTGTGGAGGTATTCATGGAAGCCCAAGGTACTTCAACTTTGAAAATATGTGATTGCAATAAGAGGGATTCATTGAGAGAGTCCGACAATGGTGGTTTTCTTACCATTTTCATGGAAAACCAAACTATGTTATGGCAAGTAAATTGAAGTCTTTGAAGAAAGATCTGAAGGCTTGGAATGAGAAGGTATTTGGAAATGTGGAAGGCCAAAAGAATACTTTGTTTGAAGAACTCGAGGGATTGGACGGTGTGGAGGAGGTGAAGGAACTATCTAAAATAGAGAGAGCTTGTAAAGTCCTAAGTGTCTTTGAAACTTGAAAAGGTTTCTTTATTGGAGGATATATCTTGGAGGAAAAAAATAAAGCATTTTGGTTGAAGGAGGGGGATAAATATACCAAGTTTTTTCCACTGGGTGGCTAATTTGCATAGGAGAAACAATGTCATAGAGACATTGTTGGTGGATGGGGTGGCACTTCAAACCAACCAACGATCATGGATCACATTGTAGATTATTATGAAAATTTACTTTCGGAACAATTCTCTTGAAGACCAAACTTAGATGGACTTACTTTTGATGCTCTTGATTCACAACAAGTAGGACAGCTCGAGCAACCCTTTGAAGAGATGAAGATCCAAAAAACAATAAAAAGTATGGAGGGTTACAAAGCTCTAAGGCCAGATGTCTTCTCTATGGTTTTTTTTCAAACTTGTTGGAAAGTGATCGAAGATGGCATTATTGGACTCTTTCATGAATTTCATGAAAATGGAAGGTTTGAAAAAAATATTAATGCAACTTTTATTGCTCTCATTCCCAAAAAAAACCCAATGTGATAAAGCTAAAAGATTTATAAACTTATTAGTTTGGTGAGTGAGATGTACAAGATTCTAACGAAGGTCTTAGCAAATAGATTAAGGTTGGTGGTGGAGAAGCTAACATCAAAGCCTCAAAATGCATTTGTTAGGCAAATTCTTGATTCAATGCTTATTGTCAACAAATGTATGGGTAGCAGACTCAAATTGAGAGAGCCATGACTTTTGTGCAAACTTGACATGGAAAAGGTTTATGACGGTGTCAATTGGAGATTTTTTTGCTTTAGAATGCTCAAGCGATGTGGCTTTGGTTCGAGATGGTGTTCATGGATCAACTAGTATATCTCAACTACTTGATTTTCTATCTTGGTGAATGACACCCATGGGGTTCCTTAAAAGCTCATAAGGTTTAAGACAAACTGATCCTCTATATCCGCTACTATTTATTTTTATAATGAAAGTCTTTAGCAAGACGATCTTAGAAGTTGTGGAGGTCGATTACTTTGTGGATTCTCAATGGGGGAGGCAAATGTCAGTTCATTATCTCACCTATTATTTGTTTAAGACATTCTAATCTTTTGTGGGGCCAGACATGATCATGTTCAAGCATTGATGGCCCTTCTTCGTTGCTTCAAAACCGTTTCAGGATTGAATGTGAACTTGACCAAATCAGAAGTACTTTCAGTGGGAGATGTTACTAATGCAGAGAACATGGCTTCCATTTTGGGATGCAAGATATCTCATTTAAAGATGAAATATCTTGACCTCCCCCTTGGGTGCTCCATTCAAATTGAAATCAATTTGGGATAATGTCTTAAAGAAAATGGAGCAAAATTGGTTAGTTAGAAGATGATGTATTTATCTAAAGGTGGTAGGATCACTGTAATTAAAAGTACTCTTTCTAACCTTTTTTTTTATAATTAATAAGAAATTTTATTATCAAGAATAGACACAGACCAAGTACACATTATGTATATAAAGGAAATACCTACTACACTCTAGCAAGCAAGAAAACTAAACCAGAAGCATATTCAATACATTAACATCATTCCTTACAAAGATCTTAGCGCACAAACTCAAAGTAGAAGAGAAAAAATTTTGAGGATTTTCAAAAGAACTCTCATTATCTTCAAAAGAACTCTCATTCCTTTCTAATTATAGACACCACATTAAATACAAAGGAATCATTCTCCAACTGGCAGCAACACATTTCCATGCCTCAAAGCCATGCCAACATGCAAGAAGATCCACAACTTCCTTAGGCATCACCCAATATAAACATGTCCGACCAATAAACTCCACAATCACCTTGCATTGTAAAAAAAGATGATTTATAAATTCATCATCCTTCTTGCACATGACACATCAATCATCTATACACAAACTACATCTTCTAAAGTTATCTGTGGTCAATATTTTCCCTAGAGTAACCACCCAACTAAAGAACGCCACATTAATAGGTACTTTCACCCTCCAAATGCTTTTTCAGGGGGAATACACAACTAGAATGACAATTAAGCACATTATAAAAAGAACTAACAGAAAACCTGAAATTTCCAGCTTGGTCCCACGGTACCCTGTCCTTTCTTCCCTGCATCACTTTTGAATTACAAATTCTTTCTAAAAATCTGAAACAACATTGACTTCTCAGTCATTTGCATCTCTAATAAAGTCAACATTCCATATAATATTAGTATCCGTACATTAAAGATAATCTGCCACAACAACATTTTTATAAGTTGAAATCTTATAAAGAGATGAAAAATCTAATTTAAGAGCTAATTCCCCACACAAATGTCATGCCAAAAGAGAATCATCTTCCCTTCCCCCACCTTAAATTTAATATGTTTGGGAAACTCCCCAAACATTTCCTAATAAACTTCCATAAACACAACCCATATGCTACTATAATTTCATTAGAACACCAATCCCCCCACGTACTCCCATATTTAACAGCAACAACATTCTTCCTTAAAGCATGTCTCTCTTCATGATATCTCCAAAACCATTTTCCAATGAGTGCTTTATTAAACAATCCCGAATTTCTCACCCCCAATCTCCACAAAAACCTGATTGACAAATCTTGTTCCAACTAACCAAATGAAATTTTTGTGAAAAACTTCTTGCTGAAGGCCTGTACACTCTCGAGATTAGTTGAGACATTGTTCCTGGACACTCGGTGCCAATAAAAAAGAAACTAACCAAATGCAACTTATTTTCCTCTCCTATTCATTCCCATAAGAAATTATAATAATTTTTCTCAATTCTTCTAGCAACCCCAGCCGGCAAAGGGAAAAGTGAAGAAAATACGTAGGAAGATTAGACAACGTACTCTTTATCAAAGTAATTCTTTTCCTTTTAGACAAATATAACTTTTTCTGTCCAGCCAACCTTCTTTAAATCTTCTCAATTTGTGAGAAGTACCCAAGGGAAGACTAAGATACTTCAACGATAGTATAGAAATCTCACACTCCAAAATATTAACCAAATTTAAAATATTGCCTATGGCACCCACAAGTACAATTTTCAGACTTGTTTAGGTTAATCCTAAGACCCGAGACATCTATCAAAATATTAGGATACTCTTTCCAACTTGTCAACCTACTTCTTATCATTATTCTTGTTTCCCACCAAGGTAGTTCAACGCCTAGAGAAACTTCAACAAGATTTCTTATGAAGGGATGAATGATGAGTTTAAGTTTCACTTGGTAAAATGGGTCACAGTATGCACCCATATCTCAAAAGAAGGAATGAGCATTAGGAATTTGCAAGTGTTTAACAAGGCTTTGTAGGGCAAATGGCTTCGGAGATACGCTCAAGAACGGGGAGCCTTGTGGGGAAATGTCATAGAATCAAAGTAGGATGAAGTATTGAGAGGATGGTATTCAAATGAGGTAAGTGGGACATATGGGTGGGGGATTTGGAAGCACAAAGAAGAGGATGAGATACATATTTTAGAAATACCCATTTTGAGATGGGTGATGGATTCAAAATCAAATTTGGCATGACATATGGTATGGCGACAGGGTACTCAAGGAAGCTTATCTAGAAGTTTATGGTATAGTAAGAATGAAAGAAATCTTGATTGCGGACCTTTTGATTCTATCTAATGTTGCTCCATAATGGAATGTCACTTTGTATAGAAATACACATAACTGGGAAGTCAACGCATTTTCAGAGTTTTATGACCTAATATACTCTACTTGCAAGAATGAGGAAGTTGACAACAAGTTTTTCTAGTATCACTCCAAGAAAGGGAAGTTCACCGTCTACTCCTTCTACCAAGCTATGAGCACACATAATACAAATTCATTCCTATGGAAGGGTATTTGGAAGACAAAGTCACCATTAAAGGCATTCTTCTTTGTATGGACAGGTTGAACGGTCTCCTTAGGAAAGATTCTCAGACTTGACAATTTAAGAAAACGCCACTTTATTGCCATGAATTGGTGTTGTGCGTGCAAAAAGAAGGAGGAGTCTGTTGATCATTTATTACTTCATTGTGAGATTATCATAACCTTATGGAATGATTTCTTCAGTCATGTGGGTGAGGCTAACTTAGGTGATGCCGAGAAGAGTGATTGATATTCTAGCTTCTTGTGAGGCCTTCGGGGTAACTATCATATTGTGTTAATATGAAAAATGATTACAATATGCCTATAATGAAGCATTCTTTGAGGGGGAGGAACGAAAAAAATTATGAAGATCGAGAGTAATCAATGGATGAGCTTAGAATTTTTTTTTTTTTCAATATTTCACTTCATTGGTCAATTGTAAATGATTTTCATGGAATGAGCTTCCATTAATTTCTTGTATCATTGAACTAGCACTATCAAGATGGTCTTGTATATGTCCCGTATACCTAAGACTTTGTTTATTCTTTTTTTTTTTACTAGCATTGGGTGTTCAGGAACAGCATCTCAACTAATCCCGAGGTTGCACAGGCCTTCAATAAGGAGTTTTCAGCAAGTGCACCTCAGGTAATTCAAGGGAAAAATCCCCCAAGTCCAAGGGCTTTGCTTATTCTTTTGATCAATAAAATTTTGTTTACTGATAAAAAAAAAAATCGATTCGATTCTAGGTTTTTGCTTTTCTCATTCCAAACCAAACCAAGGCGAAATAGATTATAAGTTGTTTATATGTATATTGTATATACCATACATATTTTTTTATCCGTAAATAAAATTTTATTGATCTTAAGAATAGGCAAAAGTCCAAGTACACAGGTCATATACAAGATATTATACATATTATAGAGAGAAAAGTTCTCAGTCGAATGGGTTTAAAATCCATTTTCACACCAACCAATGGAGACACGACACGTAGGCATCTCAAACACATTTCTCTTGAACCCGACAACATCAAACTTGCATTTATCTATTTCCTTTCTCTCTATCTCTCCCTTCCGTTCTCTCTAGGTGTGTGATGCCCCCAATCCCCGCTTGGGATAGAATGGAGACTTAGAGTATCGGGACATGCAATACAAGGTTACAAACTCACGTTCATGACAGTTAATATGCAATGCATCCTAGTATGCAACTAGCAGTGTGCAATAATTGCAGCGAAAATAAAAGGTTAAGGTGAAAAATATGCCAGAATAATGATAAGATGGTTTGTGAATAGTAGAATAAAAGTTGAATTATTTACTATATTTGGTGTGGAAATTTGAAAAAGTTGTGTTGGGATTTGAAAAAGTTGAATTGTTTATTATATTTTGTGTGGGAATTTGATAAAGTTGTAATGATGAGATGAGATGAGTTGAGATAAGTTGAGGTGAATTATGAATCCAAACATCTCCTAAAACATCCTAACTACATTAGATAATCATTATGTTCAAAATACTAAAGTAGCATAGAGTTATATACAAAGTCATATCATTCTTTTAGTGCGATCTATAGCATAGAGGACTTGAGCTATGAACATAAAAATTAAATCCAGCTTCATCTCCAGATCCGATTCCTCCACAATCATACAAATCTAGTGCTCCATCAATCTCATCTTCGTCGATTCCTGACACAACTTCTGTCATTCCGAGTAGAATGATAGTGATCACATATAAGTGTGAGATTTACTCGAAATCTCAGTAAATTAAACACCTAACTGACACAAAGATAAATCAATCATGAAAAATGATAAATATGCAATACATGAGATGCTGAAAATCAGTATGCATGTCTCCCATCCAGATTCCTCAACATCTTTTAAAAATATGGAGACGCGGGTTTTTACTCAGTAAATAATTTCGTCATCATTGTTTTAAAAAACATAACTTCTTCATAAAAATTTTATCATAAACTTTCATCATTATAGACTTACATTATTATCTTAATTAATAACATAACGTGTCGTAGTATCACAATTCTCCATATGCACTGTGAGTACCTGCCGGTGACCGTAGTATAACTTACGTTGAAACTACGTTGTCTATAGACTCGTTCTCAATGCATTGGTAAATATAACGTAACATCATAAGATTCAGAATATGTACACCCACCAGCGTTAGGTGTCATAACATGTTGACTTCGCTCCGGCGTTCTTTAAAAAGAACCTATTCGAAACCTGTTGACTGTTCTTTATCAACCCAGAGGTTACCACTCCATTATTAAACACTCAAGAGTGGACAGAGGAGTTTCACCAAGAAAATTCCCCATCCCGACCTTTGGAGATGTGACAAAATAATTTTCATGTTATGCTTTAAAAAATATATTTTTCATGATATGTGCATATGTAGTAAATTTCCTGCAAAAATAATATTTATAAATGTAATATGCCAAAATGGTGAAATGTCATATGTTATATAAGTATGCACTCAATGTGTTATATAACATAATAATTGATACTCAAAATGATAATTGAAGAATAAATGAAGCATTTATCAATAATTCATAAGAAATTTATCAAGGTGTAAGTTAAAGGTCAACTTACAAACTTCTGGAGAAATTTAAAATTAGTGTCGTAGCTGCGTAAATCGTGTGTATACTAAGTTAGGGTTAATAATCTTATAGATAGGTTCAAAATCAAAAGTTTCAAAAAAATGAGAATTTACAAAAATACCCCTAAACTTTCAAAATTTGTCATTTAGGCCCTAAATTTTTACTAATTGCAAACGAAGTTCAAATTTAACCAAATTTCATGGACTTCATATTTTTTACATTCCAAAACCTTAGATTTTCAAAATTGAAAGTAGAACTTGTCCAATTAGTCCCAACCCGTGGCATGCACCCTAGTTGATGTCTATGTGTATTTTCAACTATTGATTCCTATGAATGTATGCATATAAGATTTTCTTTAATCATTATTGATCACTAACATCTTTAAGGACATTATGACGTCTAATACTTGAGTAATCAAGTTCATTCCAACACTTAATTAAAGCTAAGAAATCCTTAATCACCAAGATGCTTAAAACCAATTCATGTTTGATGATCAAAACAAGATAGATTTAAAACCTATCATGAAATACTTTTAATCACAAATTTAACCTTCCATAATCATGTTAGGATAATGATAAATCATATCAAATGATTCTTAGGACATGACATAACTAAATTTCTAATTAAAAACATTCAATCATTCAAACATTCCTTTAATTGACCCGGTTTTACATTAAGTATCATAACCTTCTTAACACTCAACCAAATTTCGTACCAACACTTGGAAACAAAGTTTGACACACTATTTAAGATCAAAAGGAATAAAACTTACAAATTCCGTGGCCTTCCAAGCAATCTAGACTACCTTACACAAGAATACTAAAAAACACATCAAAACTCACTCCGTTTGCACTCTTTTGATCTCTAAGAGGAAGAAATGCTCTCAAAGTTTAAGATAATGCTTAGAGCTGTGGTGTGGGTGAAATGAGAAGGGGAATGAAGTATTTATAGGTGGCCAAGGGGTGAGGGACGTTGGCTTGGGTGCTTGGTGATTGGGTGAAGTGGGAAGTGCTCAAATCCAGATTTGCTTGTATGAGCTTAGGTCACTTGTGTAGAATGAAATAATGTCCTAAACCACCATCATTTCATCTCCACAGTAGCTGCAAGGGTCCTGTAGATGACTCCAGGTTGTGGGGCATCATTTGGATGGCAGAAGATCCCTCAAACCACCCTTGAAAACAGGTGGATGAATATGGTTTTGTGGTGACAAAAAATCAGTTCGGTTTTGGATCTCTTTGAGCAAAAAAAATGAGTCAAAATCCTTCATAATGATCATGGGACTTCTTGGTGATTGGGTGGAGAAAGAGGTGGCTTGGGGGGTGGTGCAAACCATGGCAGGAGGCTGGTTCAAATTCAATCCAAATGGTTCATACACAAATTAGACCAAGGTGCACCCAATTTGGTTTTTTGAGTTGGTTGATGCAATCAATTTCGTCAAAAGCTCAAATTGAGTTTTGGAGGGTCTCATGAGGTGTTTAAGGACCATATTACTCTTGAGGACAAACCACAAAAATGTTAGGCCCAATGGCAAAACAGTCCAAGCATTACAAAGTGCAATGTACAAAACAAATTGAAGCATGATTTAGGCTTGTTTTGTCATTTTTCTTAATGACATGTGGAATGTTTTAGCTAGGGTATTAATATGGTCTAATCATGGTTTAAGAGAGTATTAATTCAATAAAATTTGAATTAAAAAGTTTAAGAAATAATTAAGCATGATTAAGCTTCAAAACATAGCTTAAAGTGCCTAATCTCAAGTATGATGGTTAATGACCTTAACCAATTTTTAAAACTTAATTTGAGTACTTTGAGTGTGATTTGGATTTAAGGAAACTAATGATATGGTGTATTGAGCCTTTGGTCTTTGAATGGTAAAATGAGTCCAAACATGACTTTGGGCCATATGAGCTTGAAAGGGCCAATGGTCCAATCTACACAAAAAACCTTATGCCTTCCTATACTTGAGCCAAGACTAGTCTTGATTTTCTAAAGGCTTGGTTCAAGGTTTTCTTGGGCTAGGCTCATGAATGTACTTGGGTCTTAAAAAACCTCACTAAAATTACTAATGAGCTTACATCTCTAATCCTTAGCTCATTAACACTAAGTACCAACATTAATATTAATCTCACTATCAATCTTAATGAAAGTGATTAACCCATAATTAAAAACATAATCTAGAATACTTAAGGGTTAATCAAGGGTTAATTAAGCGGGGTGTTACAAGGTGCCCTCAACGAAAAATCCCCAATCCTCTACATTCTCTCCCTCTCCCTTCCTTTTCTCGATGGAAGCCCCACTCGAGGTGACGCCGATGAGCCCCACATGCATTCGTCTTCAAAGCCGACATAAGGTAAAAAAAATTTTGTTTGAAACCCATTTTTTGTTCGATTTCCTTCATTGCTCTTTTCCGTTCGTGATTTGTTGGTCTATTTGGTCATCTCATATGTTGTGCAATTTCATGTACTGAAGGATATATGAGAAACAATAGAATATTACAACACTCTGTATCATTCTCGTTAGGAGCATTTTGCAAACACTTGGTGCCCATAACTTTTTCTTCACTTCAAATGACAACAATCCCACTTTGATAACTTAGAAGATACAACCTCTACCCCCTCATTTCGCTGGACACTGTTAACTTTTACCTTGGTCCCACTATAGCAGGCTGCTTATCAATTCATGTGGTCCTTGACTTATGGGGCTATATAACTTTTCATCACTGATAAGGAATCACTCTATAATTTAATTCATTTTGCTAATGTAAACAAGGGATCTGCAATTCATGCCAATTGTAGAGATAATTCATAGAGAGACAAAGATGATGAAGTTAACCAAAAAATGTGGGAACCACCATAGGTAGCATGAACCTCACTGCCTGTATCTAATTCTCTTCAAATTGCATTCTATAACTCAGATAACAAATTCTATAATCAATAATGACATCTTCCAGGTCAAAACAATTATCTTGGAGATAGTCAAAGCAAATGTCTTGGAGATGGAAAAAACAATCTCTATAACCAACCCCAACTCAATTGAACAAAGGCTTTTTTAAATTTAATATGTAAAATCGATATTGACTATATCATCACTTCAAAACATTTTCAAACACCAAAATATGAATGGGAAGTGTAACAGCTGGAGTATTATGTACACAACTTGTCTTAGTGGATGGACATGGGAAAGTTTCTTTGTACAGTTATATTTCTTAGAATTTTTGCATAGTGGTACTTAATTATTACTATGGTTATCTATACCTAGTAATGTGGGAAAGTGGTGTTGTATTTCTGTGTTTGTAGGTGGAAATCATATGTTGTTTAATATTTATCTATCTATTTATCAATACCTTTGTTTTGGGCTTTACCTAGACACTGCAGAGTATAATCATACATTTGGTTTCTGTATACAGATCTTTACCATTTGGTTGGTTATAAATTAATGGATTGACTTATTTGTTTGTTTGCAGCAATATGGAAATTAGTGGAGGAGACACAATATCTAGCTTATGGTCTATGAGGGCAGGAGATGAAAGAATCTCAGGACAAAGACTGCTATGTTATTGCAGCATTCCCTCCAAAATGCGAACGTCGGGCAACCCAAAAAGTTTTGGTCGGCGATTTTTCAATTGTCCAAATTATAAAGATAAAAAACAATGTGATTTTTTAAAATGGGTTGATCTTGAAATGAAACTATTGGATTGTTGTAAATGAACCTTGGAATTAGCACATCGAAGAAATGAAAAGATATTTGAACGTGCAAGAATTAAATACATAAAATTACAATCGATGAAGAATAAGTACAAATGTGCCTTGATTGCATCTTGGATTGTATTTATTGTGTTATTTTTTAGTTTGAAATTTAATGAGCGTTCATGCTTTGTAAATCATTTAATGCTACATTAAGATGTACTTGACTTATCAGAGCAAGCTGTATTTATATTATTTTTTATGAATATTATTTATTGAATAGATTGCATTTTTTGTGATTTAAATATTAAGTATTATTGCTATATTTTCCATTAGAATGTTGATGCTAACTTGCAAATTAGGAAGAAAATTAAATACCAACAAATTAGATGGAACTTTTCAAAACCAAATCTTATTTCCCAATAATATTTAGCCAACCAGATGTAACAAAAAAAAATGTGTAACTGGTGGAAAAACGGCTATACAATCATTGCCAACAAATCATCCCCATATAGATAAAATGTGGGAGGGGATGATCCAGTCAACTACAAAAGTATCATGGCTACAAAAGTGAATGGCACAAAAAAAATTCCAAGATGCCCAATAATTAATTATCTTCTAAAAAGTAAAAATTCCAAGCTGCTCCATACTCTTCATTTTGTGACATTGTTGGGAATTGCATATTCCTAAAAACAAAGAAAAATTTTCACAAATGGATGACAATAAGTGACCAAATCAAACATTTAATTATAAAATAAATAAGATAAGATTAGTATTCATTCATACATATCAAATGTTGTTGACATAGTAGCTGGGTCTGAAAGTAATGTAGTTGAACTCGGTTCACCCATACTACTATAAAAAAAATATTTCATCAAGTTAAGAGTTTCACACAAGAAACATATGACATAATTAAAAAACGGAATGAAATCATTGCAAGTACGTATGTGATAGACATTTCGTTCTAACATACCCTTCTTGTTTACAAATGTTGCATTGTCACTTATTTGTTGGTACATTTTCCTTTGGATTTTTTTGTCTTACTATTTTGGGCCTCCTTTAGAAACAATAATTGCAGGATCTTGCAATGAAAAGTTTGAGACTATTTCACTTTGGACCGCATGTCCCTCCGTGTTACCACCACCATCATCATCATCATCATCACTCATCAAGAGAAGCTCTTGATAAATTGTCTCTATTCCCTTACAAGCATGCTCATATTTCTTAATAGTTAATGACCCCATCACATCAACTATATAAAACTGTCTCATCAAACAATATTTCTTATCAAATGCAGTTGGGACCGTTTCCAATGACCCCTCATCGACACATATCCCATGTACCATTAGTCTCTTTGCATTGATTGTCTACCTCTCTAACACATGATTGTAGTTCAAGGTCCAAACAATTTTTTTTGTCAAAACTTGTAGGATGTGTTGGCATAAAAAACTAATAAATTCAAACTTACAACATGTGTAAGAGACAACATTTTTTTTTTATCGAAAGTGTTACTTCATATGACGGCTTTTCTCTCCCATTAATGGCCACCAAATAAATTTTTCGTCAATCTTCCTCACGTGTTATTTCATATGCTGGTTTTTCTCTCTCATCTCTCTTCGAGAACTTGATTAATTCGGTTGTCAAAATAATTTTGAATGTCCTTAGGAATGCAACTAATATTATAATCACCACAGTGCTCCTTACTCAACATGGACATTATTTTGTGTTGGTATCTCTGACTCATTTAGCGTGTCTATTAAATATTTTTTTTGTGCCGGTATCACCCGTCTATGCCCACGAAGCAAACTTGTACTCTTAGGTGTTAACAACTCATGATTATGTTAGAGTATAAACTTGGACACAATCCATTTATCTCCATTTTTATTTATTGTCATCATCGCCTTACAACCACACTTTGTTTCTAGAGCCTGGGGCTTGCTCTCTCTTTAAGTTTAAGATTATACCGACGGAATCCTTCTCTCAAACACACAAACTCTACACTAATTAATGATTTGTCTATACCTGACAACCGAGTGTGATTTGTTCAAATGCTAAAACCAGTTCGTCTGGAGAAGGTTTTATAGCAACTAAGTGCATCCTCTACATCGTCAAACTCTAGCCCCACATACGGCTCTACATATGAAGATGACGTTGTATGGCCTTCCTTGGGCATGCTCATATCGAGTTCAACCTCACCATCATCTTCAATTATCTCAACTTCATTAGCGCTAGAATTAGAATTGTCGAAAATCTCAACATGATCTCTTGATGTACTCATCATTCATGCAACCTGATACCATTTTACATGGCAACGATAGCTCAATAGATAATCAAAGAATAGAACTTTTACCAATTATAACATATATCCAAAAATTACCAAACTAATCACAAGAAGCCACATTTCAAGAATGGTCCCATGTAAAGCTACTGGGGATGCAGAGTTTAAGGATAATTCGGTGGTCACTAAATTTGACTTTAAAAAAATAATTATACGTGCACACTAAATAATATTATTGTTTATATAATATATGTGTGATCACAAGTCTGGTAAAATTGTTGTCGAACCTAATAGCCGGACCAATGAAATCTATTGGGGATGCAGAGTTTAGTACCAATGAAATCTTTTACGAAAGAGTTTAGTCATTTCACCAACGAAAAAGAGCAATGAAGGAAATCTTTTACAAAATCGTACAATCAAACATAAGATCAATGAAATCGCACAATTAATGAAATTGTACAATCAAACAGAAGACCAATGAAATTGCCCAAAAACAATTTTTTTTTTTACTTTCCGTCGGCTTTGAAGACGAGTGCAGGTGGGGCTTCCGTTGGCGTCGCGTCAAGTGGGGCTTCCGTCGGGGAGAGGAAGGGAGAGGAAGAGAACGAAGATGATGAGTGCAGGTTTGGTGTAGGAAGGAAGTGGGAGAGAACGGAAGGAAGAGAGGGAGAGAAATGAAAGGAAATAGATGAGAGTGCAAGTTTGGTGCAGGATGAGTGCAGGTTTGGTGCAAAAAGGGAGAGGGAGAGAACGGAAGGGAGATGAGTGCATGTTTAGTGTTGTCGGGTGCAGGAGAAATGTGTTTGAGATGCCTACGTGTCACGATTTCATTGACTGGTGCAAAAATAGATTTTAAACCCATCTAGTTGAGAGCTTTTCTATTTTATAAAGCAAATAATTATAACCTAATTATACATATTCTACTTATATTTAAGATTGGACTTTAAAGCTTTAGAACATGTAGCTTTTTCTGAGGTTTTCGTGAGTCACCTGAGTAGAGTAGTGCTCGTGTGAATGTGGTGCCGGGTTCCTTCGACTTCCTTCTCAGTCGGTGGGCTTGCAACATCTGTGCTGTGGGTCTTACTAGCCATACGCTTGGCCTAATCAAAGGAGGGATGAATATGTCCCTTCAATGATAATAGAAATCCTAGTCATTGAAGTCATATGATCTACAAATTCAGTCAATAACTTGAACTATAACAAAAAATTAAGAGAATCTGAGTTATGAATTCTTTCTGATATAATTCCTCGACTTTCTCAAATGTCTGTGAGTTATGATTTGTTTCTGTAACTATCAAAATAGACATTCTCAAAACCAAACAACCTTATAAAAGTGTGGTTTAGTTGCAGTGATGAACTTAACCTTATGTTTTAAGGGTTGCTATTTTCTTGACTTATTGTCTTTGTTGAAGATACAATATCTCAATGTGGAATGAGTGTTATCCTGACTTTATTTCTCAGACTATTTGGCTTGATAAATTTCTATAAACTCATTTGATTAATGAAATTTCAGTTTTCCTATCAAAAGAAGAAGAAGATACAAGATCCAAATTATTAATCTTATGGGTTTTGTAACTATATTTTCACAGTTATAAGGGCATAAGGAAATCCTAAGTCACATATGATTTCGTGTATCAGTTTTGAAAGGTACAATAAGTCATGCATATCTATTGACATTATATATATTGATTATTAGTATGGACATGATTTCCTTGCAAGCCAAATCCGAATGAAATCTTTCTGGAGCAAAGGAGAAAGCTGTGAAACCATCAACAGGAGGCCCATCAATTGGTTTGAAGAAGGGTCCCAAGGAGAAGTGAAGTTGTGCCCTCAGTTAGGTTATTACCACAAATGAGAGAGGTTTGGGGAACACATTCGAGGAAAAAAGCACAAGGCCAGAAAAACATTGCAGGCTTAGAACCCAAAGAATGGTAAGATTGCCAGCTCAACATCACTGCCAATGAAATGAACAAAGCCTTGATATTATTCTACAGGTTATTTGATAAAAATTATGTGATCTAGTCGTAATTCTCACAACCATTTCATGACTAATAATTAATTAATTAATTAATTATAAATACTTACTATTGTCAATCCCTACTCTTTGCATTAAATTGTATTTTTTAAAAGAATTTATCTTCAATATGACCTAGAGTAAGCATGTTTTTCATATCATTCGATAAAAAAAAAAAAAAAATAGTAGTAGATATAGTTATACAATTTGTAAGTTTCGTGCACTTTCTTTAAAAAAAGTAGAGTTTACCATTAAAAGAATATATATATTTTTTTATGTGGATCTTAAATTTAACTATTTTTTTAAAAGGAATATATGAGAATTGACTATTCTAAAACTGTAAATATAATTTCTTTCAAGTATTAGAGGATATCAATTTCTTTTATTTCTTTCTTTTTCCAATAGCTTTTTGAATCCATAATTAGAAATTAAAATCATTCAATATGTATAGAATATTAATGAATATAGACCTTATTGTATTTATTCAATACTTCTATATAATATGTTTAAATACTATAAATCTCATAAGTAATTTAATATTCATATATATATATTTATATTAAATCATTCAATTCGAGTATTAATTGGTGAGAATATTATAATATTTATTTTTCAGAGTTCATCCAATCGAAGAGAGAGAATCTTTATCTGGATCATAGCATTACTGGAGTCGTACCTAGTACTTGGAGGCAGAGCCGCAGAAGCTTCTGAATGAACCAAAATTTCCATTCCATAGAAATTGAGAAATTCTATAAGAAATTCACATGTCAGATTGGTCCCACGCAAATCCCTAGTCTGTTTTGCATATAAAAGTCGAATAAAATACAGAATATAATTTTTTTAATAATAAAATAATAATTCATTTGATAATGAAATAAAAAGAAATGAAATAATTTTAAATAAAAATAAAATAAAATATTATTAAATATAATTTTTAAATATTATTATTAAAATATTATTAAATAAAATATTATTATTTTAAAAATTTTAAAAAATTATAATAATAAAATAAGATGAAAAATAACAATACACTTACTATTTACTTACCATATTTTTAATGTGAAATTTTTTTAGGTATTTTTAAATATTTTTAATTATTAAAAAATTTTTTAAAAATATATAATTTTATTAATAATTATTTTTTTAATTATTAAGTAAAAAAAATTAATAAACTAGTGGTTGGATTCTTGGAAGGTAGTAAGGAGGAAATCATTAGTTTCCAAAACCTTTCTTTCCTTTTCCTTTGTCTTGTTCTTTTCTTCATACTTTAACATCTACCCTGTGTTACTTAATACTTCAGATCTTAGCATCGTCAACGTCGCGTCCTTTTCACACTCCATCTTTGACTCTCAACCAATCCTTCCGCGGGACATAGCCAGACCTCAAACTCATACAAGATCTCATATCCTCTGCCTCCCTCAGCTGTTCTTTTTCTGCAATTCCATGGAGTTCAAGTTTCGAGCCGTTGATGACCGACAGCCACTATATTGCTCCCCTTCTTCCAGCCTCAGCTACTTCACCGACCAAGCATGGAGAGGTCTGTTAAAACACATCGTTCCTCTATCTCTATCTTATGGTCTTCTGTTTGGTTGGTAAGAAAAGGGGAGAAACGATAAGAAAGTAAAATCTTTCGCATATTCTTTTTATGCTTTCTGCTGTTTTTTTTTTTTTAACTGGATAGTCTTTTCATAAAAAGAACAGTTTTTAAAATACCATTTATGAAATTCTGTTACCTTATGCGCCTTGATTGCTGAGAAAACCCAAGAAAAGAAAGAAAACTTTCTGAATCTTATGTCTTATACTGCACTGGTCCACATAGCTAAATTGGATGTGGTTCAGTTACTGAAATTCAGAGCTTTAAAGCCCATAAATATCCGTTTCGTTTCTTAGTTTCTCTCGGGATCCAAACATTCTGCTCATTCTCTTAAATCTCTTTTATCACTGAATTTTGAGTAAACCCTCTATTATCAGCCGGCCTTTCAAGCACTGATCGGAAGTCAAGCCAGGAGCAAATGCGAAACCCGAATGACGTTCGAGAAGCAATCCAGCGGGAGATCGAGAAGGAGCGGATCAGAGAAGAGATAATAGTAGCGGACATCGCTCGACGGAGGTTGCTCGAAGAGGAGGTGAGAAGGGAGGTGATGATGGAGCGAGAGATAGCCATGCGGAGGCTCACAGGCGAAGGGTTGTCATCCGAGGAATTATTGATGAAGGAGCGTATCAGAGAAGAGATAATCGCGGCTGAAATGGCTCGGCGAAGGGTGCTCGAAGCTGAAGTGAGGAGAGAGCTGATGGTTGAGCGAGAGATGGCCAGGCGGAGGCTCACGGCCACGGGCTTGTCATTGGAGGAGCCATTGAGAATGCGGTTCGACTCGAGGCTGCCACCGACGTACCCATCTGATGGGAGGACATTTCCTGTTCACGGCAGCGGGTTCGATATGTTTCCAACGTCACTGTCAACGGAAGCTATGAAGCTCGATATCAGGCCTCCATCAGAGATTAACAAGGATAAGTTGATCATACTGGTCAGTTACCAATCATTCATCACCTTGCTGTTAATTTTGGGTGTCATATACTCTGTTGATCTTATGGTGCTTTCATAGAATTCTGATTTATCGATGGAAACCATTGTGCTATAAATTTGAAAATCTATTGTTTTATGGAGCTTTTAGTTTCTGTTTGTGGAGTCTGTTCTCAGAATTGGGATGCATGCCGTCTTAAATCTATATTCGGTCTTGAATTGCTTCTAGGTTTAGTGCCACTTCGGTGTCTTTCCCCGGTCAGCTTTGTATGACATAGTGGCTATCCATCATACAGATTATCTTCTTGTGTGAGATCCCTACTGAATGAAACGACCGGAAATATTAATGTCTGAGTCAATTACCGGTAGCCAATCTCTTTTGCAGACGTTTTTCCTGAGTGATGAAGATATTTACATGCAATCTGTATTTACATATTTTGGCTGGTTTTACTAGGAAAAAAACACTATTTTGACTTGTGTATGCTAGTGGTGCTACCCACACCCAACGGGGTGGGGTTGTCCCCTTCCCGTACCTTGTTCTCGCACACCAGGGGCGGGGCCCTCAGTGCTGGTTCTGGGGGCTGGACGGTTCAACTTAACCCCCAAAACGATGACGTTTGGTTGTTTGGTTTAAAAAAAAAAATGAATTCCACCCAAAACGACAACGTTTAGTCACAATGATGAACTTGCTTGTTTTTGTTGATTGGTAAACAAAATTTTATTGATCATGAGAAGCAATGATGAACTTGCTTTTAACCTTATGTTTTAAGGGTTGCTATTTTCTTGACATATTCTCTTTGTTGAAGATACAAGATCCAAATTATTAATCTTACGGGTTTTGTAACTGTATTCTCACAGTTATCTTATATAGGCACAAGGAAAGCCTAAGTCACTTCTTATTTCTAGTTTTTGTGAATCCGGCTATGTTCCAAACTGTATTTAGTATGGGATGGAGGTGAATGTGATCTCACATTGCTTGGGAGGGAAAAGTTCTTACGGTGTATAATGATTTCAAGGGGGTCAAGTTCCACAATTGGCTTATCCGTATGGAGTATAATCCCAAATGTGACTTTGAATTTCCATGGTCATTATAAATGATATCAATGTCAATCCCAGCTAGAAGTGTGGGACTTGAGCCATGCCATCGAAAGAGGAAGGTCTTGTGAGGATACCAGAGGCTTCTTGCACTATTCAATCACCACCTTTTGTGATAAAGCACCTTTGTTGTGTTTCTGATTATTAGGATGATGAAAAATAGACTTATGTGACACAATCTTCACTCTATTTAAATGGAGGGTGTTATTTGACAATTGACAGCAGTGTGAGCTGCAATGTATTAATTTGAGCAGTTTGGGGTGTAAAGAACTAAACAATTCTTGGTAGGGTTGGAGGGGAAAAACTGCATTCCTCCCCCCCCACCCCAAAAAAAAAAAAAGTGGGAGGTCACACTATTTAGAATGAAATTTGTTATCCACTTCATATCCATAAGTCTTGCTTTGCAGGGGTTTAAATCTGGTGGATATGATCTGAAATGTTCAGATCTCCTTGGGTGCAAACAATCTCTAGGGGCCATCGGACTGGGGGATTTTCCCCTTGAATTACCCGATGTGCACTTGCGGAAAACTTCTTGCCGATGGCTTGTGCATTGTTGGGATTAGTCGGGACGCTTTTCCTAGACACCCAGTGCCAATAAAAAAATAAAAAATAAAAAGAAGATATGAAAGGCCTCCTTTGCCACTTGTGTTTCTTATCAAAACCGTTGAAGACAAGATAACTGAAATTTATACTTACTCCATTTTTTCTTAAAAGTGGTGGGATGAAGTTATGGGAAATGATGCTGAGGCTTTCACCATTCACGAGGTGATTGATATATTACAGGAGTTCCTTGGTATGTACTGTTTTTTAGGAAAGGGAAAAAAACATAGTTTCTTTGCAGATAAGTGATAATTTTGTGTATTAGTTTTGAAAGTTATAGTTAGTCGTGCATATTGTTTGAAATTATATACATGAATTATTGGTATGGACATGAGTTCCTTGCAGGCCAAACCCAAACCAAATCTTTCTAGAGCAAAGGAGAAAGCTGTGAAACCATCCGCAGGAAGCCCTAGTGAGCCCCCAACAATTGGTTTGAAGAAGATGCCCATGGAGGAGTGGAGTTGTGCTCTCTGTCAGGTTAGTGCCGCAAATGAGAGAGGTCTGAATGAACACCTTCGAGGAAAGAAGCACAAGGCCAAAGAAACAGGGCTTAGACAGAGAATGGGCAAGATTGCCAGCTCAACATCACTGCCAAAGGAATGTACTAAGCCTTCTCAGCTTACAGAGATAACCGATACTGGAAGCTCAGGACTGCAGACAAAAACTGAAGGGGAATCACTTCAGCATAACAAAGTTGGGGGTTGTTCATGCAATAAAGTTCAAGTGACAGAAAATTTGAAGAATAAAGTTGAGCAGGTTTCATTGCAGAAAAACCAAATTACAGGAGATTCTAAGAAGGCAAATGGCACAGCAACAGGGCAGGGAGACGAGAAAACAACAGAAAGTAAGAAGCCGGAGAAATTTGAGTTTTGGTGTGAAATTTGTCAAATTGGCACCTACTCTCAAGCAGTCATGGAGAATCATAAAAATGGGAAAAAGATAACCGATACTGGAAGCTCAGGACTGCAGACAAAAATTGAAGGGGAATCACTTCAGCATAACAAAGTTGGGGGTTGTTCATGCAATAAAGCTCAAGTGACAGAAAATTTGAAGCATAAAGTTGAGCAGGTTTCAGTGCAGAAAAACCAAATCGCAGGAGATTCTAAGAAGGCAAATGGCACAGCAACAAGGCAGGGAGACGAGAAAACAACAGAAAGTAAGAAGCCGGAGAAATTTGAGTTTTGGTGTGAAATTTGTCAAATTGGCACCTACTCTCAAGCGGTAATGGAGAATCATAAAAATGGGAAAAAGCACAGGGCACAGCTTCAAAACCTTGGTATAAAAGATGAAGTAGTTGTAAACAAGGTCGGCAAGGCATCATCAGATCATACTCCGAAGGCAGCAGATACAGATTTTGCGGCCAAAGAAGTTTAAGCAAATAAGTCAGATGCTACTCAAAAGACAAACTTTTGCTGATGCAGAATAATCAGGTCCATTCCATTAAAAATTAATTAAATTTAGATGGTGGGGATAAAGAAGCTCAAATGATCTGACGAAGGTACAGTTTTTCACCCCAGATTTAGGTTCCGAGTTGCAAGCACTATTTCTGTTTACTTGGTGAAAACTATGAGTAGACCCTGTAAATTATTAAGAAGTGGCTCAGGTTAATGACAACAATCATTTGATGCAAAGTTCAACGATGATTAAAAGATACGTTAATGACACCAATGTAAGTAGTTAACATCGCTGGTTGATTTCTTTCGCAGTGATTGTGACAGTTCTGCGTTGCAACTTCTCTAGGCAACGCTTTTAAAAGTGTAGTTCCCTTATCATATTTTTTCAATGCTTTACATTAGTCTGCTCATTTGCATATCAACCTAATTATATGAAGACTATTGCTTAATCATCTCTCCTAACTGGCATCAAACAATTAAAAAATTATTTGTTATATTGTGATAGTTTACTTAATTACTAATCATTTGCTGTTGAGAAAATGATTGAAAGGAAGTTGATTAAAAGGATAGGATGATGAATATCATCAAATAAATGATATTTGCAGTCTTAGAATGTGAAAGTCCTTCGGACTCTCTTTGAAAGAAGTTGATAAGTTTAAAGTTTATATAAAAAAAATCATTTTTAATAATGAATGTAACTATTTTTCAAAAATAATAATCGAGACTTGCATAAAGCTAAACTATTCCGTGGCCGTTGCTTTCTTACCCAAAGTCATTTACAGGCTTCCTCCTCCACGAGATCCATTCCCTTGACAGCAAACTACCTGGTTAGCTTCCACGCAAGCTAAAAACAATGGCTCCCCCACCGATAAAACCAACAATAACCAAGCAGCTTGGCGGCCATTGCTTCCCAAAGATTGGAACCTCCATGAAACAAATAACACGATCTTTTATTCAACAAGGTTACTCAGAGGTAGTTCCTTATAGAAAAAAATTGTGTTTTCAACTCAAGTTTGGATAATAAGATATTCTCAAATATTCTGAAAATATTTTATTACTATTCATTATTTTATTATTACTTTTCACTACTATTCATTATTATTTAATATTTTATCACGATTTTTTTATTACTATTTACAGAATATCTGATAATACCTCAAACGCATTTGCATGGGGAAGCTAAGAGGCCATTTTCTGTCACAACCATTAAACAGAACATAAATATAATTATCTTACACAGTAAGTCACTTGGCCAAGCAATTAGGATAACTAAAGTATAGGTGTATGCGAACACATTTGATTCCTGATCATCAATCAATTCCATTGTTTCAACTATATATTCAATCTATAGAACTATTGTTACTTTACACTGACTGGAGGAAAGAGCCCCAAAACCTACAATAGAAAACAAGATTAAGAACATGGAATGGTAAGGTAACCATTTTTGCCCCAACCAATATAGAGGATCTTCAACACCAATTGAACCAACCAACCGAGATCTCAAACTCTCAAAGCCACCTGGTCTTGCCATGAAATCTTCCTTTTCCCTGCTCGATTGGATCCATTTCCGATATTCCTACAAATTGATACCTTCATATCATTGTGCTGCTCATCACTTCCACCCCTAAGCAAGCTTTTCCTTGATGGCTCAGAATCAGTTGGTAGTTCCTCCTCTGTCTGCAAACAGAAAAATCAATGAGAACATTGGCTCATTGAAAAACAAAAAAGAGCAAATGGATGAACTTAAAGCTCATGCTTCCCACAGGTTAGAAAATAATACCGAAATCTGGTTCAAGTCAAAAACCGGAGTCATCTGTCGCTTGGAGGCATCTTTTCCGCTAAAGATCCTTTCCTTCTGGCTCATATCAAATATTGGTGCAGAGGTTTGCAAAGCAGCTCCCTTTCCATTGAAAGTTCTAGCTTTCTGGTTCAAGTCAAAGACCAGAGCTGGTTTCTGCAAATGGGCTTCTGTCACATTGTATATCCTTTCCTTTCGGTTCAAATCAGGGGCTGGAACTGGTGGCCGTAATGCAGCTTCTTTTTTGCTGTAGTTCTTTCTATTTGTAGTACTAGTGCGTCGGATATCAAATTTCTGGGTTTGCACAAAATCTTGCTTTGGCAGTTGGTTGGAAGACTCGTTTGCAATAAAGTATTTGTATCGCTTCCTCAGAAATCTGCAGATTAAAAATATACAAGATGGCCTAAGCCATGAATTTCATGATAGTATATTTAACCAAATCCACCAAAAAATGTAAAGGAGTATACTATACCGGACTTCCGCGGAAAGGGTCAATTTTTTCTGTTTCATTATCTGCAATTTCCTCTTCGTGTCCTCTGTTTCCTGAAATATGCTTTAATATTATATACCCATATGTGGCTACCTCAAGAAAATTAAAGTCCTACATAAAGACTAGCCAAGACCTCATAAACCAAAAAAAATAAAAACACAGAAAATAAAATTCGCAAGAGCAAAACGCAAATACATAAAGGGGAATTTTTTAACAAACGCCGAATACGGGGAGACAAAGAACAAAATAAAAATGAAGAGGAAAACAAACAAATTTTACTAGACAATAGTCCCAAACCAAGGAAAAATACGATTGAACTCATGAAAATACTAAATACCTTCAGTTTCTCCCCCAATGTTCAGTTTGGATAATGGGAAAGGTTGGAACACAGCAGAGACTAAAATAGGAACCCACCCTCCTCTACCCCTCCCAAAAGATAATTTCCATTAAATGTATTAGACATCGTCGATGGCCGTTCATTATTAGAAAGAAATCATATTTCAAACCTCAATTTCATTTCCTTTAATATCAGTTTTTTCTCAGCAACCCACCAGAGGGTGAAGTAAGAAAATAAAATCAATAGAGGAAAAAAAAATCGAAGAAATTCAACTTTTTTGGCTTTTCTCATGCAAGATCTTACCTTTCCTAAAACTAAAGCCAAGAAAATCATACAAGGTATCAAAAATACTGATTTGTCCAGCATTTACTACTTTTCTAAGCAACCGAACACCTAAAACTCTCCAAATCAAGGAAATCTAGGAAACTATGAATTCAACCCACCCTAAAATCAAACAAGATGTCAGATCTGATGAATCCCACGAAAGAAATTCCAAATTCGTGGAAACACGTAAATGAAATTACCTTCTGTAACTCTTCAAAGTCCTGCAAAAGACTCTGGTGCTTGAATCTGGTCCTTGGGTCCTCATACACAGCATATGGAGAAGACTCCATAACAACAGCCCGTTTCGTTTTCTTCATCAGAGCAGAGAAAGACGGAACCCAAAAGCCAAGAACGAGCAATTATAGAGAGAGAAAGAGAGATAGAGAGATATAGAAAGAGAGATAAATAACAAAAAGAATGAGAGACGAGTAAGAAATAATGGAGAGAGGAAGAGGCTAGAGAGACGGGATGGAGATAAAGTAACAAGAAAGAAAAATAAGAGAGAGATAAGGAGGAGGTAAGAAGGTTCTTGCTTTCCCTGTTTCCTCTGTGAAACTCTGACCGAGACAAGAAACCCAAAAAAGCCCACATAGCTCGGTGAAAAATAATGCTCTTTTGAACGACAGTGATGAAGATGGGGATTTTTTGGGGGGTTGCAGAAGGGTATTCTTGGGAACATGTTTATACGAGAGAGTTGGTTTGGTTGGAGGACATTTGAAAACTTCTATCTATCTTCTCTTTCTTTTCTTTTTCATTCTTTCTTTCCTTCTTTTTTGTTTTTCTTCCACATAAATTTTGGTCCAGCTGGGCCATTGAAGATAGAGAGAGAGAGTTGGGTGGTGTGGACTCTTCCTTTGTAATTTGATAGGGAGGGCGGGTGCGTGGAGTTTTCATGTTTCTTCTGTCTTTGCATTGCATTTGTTGTTGTGGCGTCTGTGTTAGAGAGAGAAAGGGACAGTCTTTGGAGAGAGAGAGATAGAGAGAGAGAGGGGGATGAGAGGTTGGACTTGGGGCTGAAAAAAGCAGGAGTGCTGTTGCAGTATTTTTGTTGTTGGTACTACCTTAATTTTAGGCTTTGAATGGGTTGCGTTGGGTCTGCCAAGGTTGTGATGGGGGTTGTTTCTGAATGGCGAAGCTGCTTTTTCCCCATTTCACATTATTATAGCATGTCAATTGAATTGGATGTGAATTTACAGGTACAGCCAGTTTGGTCTTTTGCTTCGATGTCACGGGTGCTGTCTCCCATCTGTTTCACACCCAATAAAAGCTTTTTCCTGCATTTAGCAGATAAAAGTCGTCCTTTTATCTTTAAAACTCATTCATGGATGGCTCTGGAATGGCAGGCATCCCATAGACATTTTAGTTCCCATTCAGGGGTATATTGGTAAATTCACGTTCCATCGTCAACCTATTGAATACAGAAACGTTTCCATCCACACCTACCTTCTGGACTTTTGTGTGACAGACACCACCCTACCTGCCTTCCTAGCCTCTAGAAAAAGGTGGAAAAAATACTTTCAAAACAAAAAAAAGTTGAAAAAAGATTACAAATTAAACAACCTTGGAGGTAATATTGGGGCCAAGTCCAACCAAAGATGAGATTCTACCGCTTGAAAAACCATTACAATCCTTATTCCTTAAAAAAGAAGGTTAAAGTGCGAATCTGCTAAATGTGGCCCCCTGAATGCCTTAGTGCTACACACTGTGAATTACCCACCATGGTAGGAGCTCCATTGAGTACTGAGTTGATGAATATTGCCCATGAGACTCGGACACCCCATTGTTCCTGCACAGAAGCTAAGCCTGAGAATGTGAAGGACGAACGGGGAAGAGAAAAAGAGCTGCAGGGTTTCAAAGTTTGGTTTCCTTCTGTAAACAATCTTTTTCAGTGACCACCACCACCACCATAATCCTCATAATCCTTGTGATTATGATATGGAGATAACTGTATCTTTGTGAGAGAGGTTATATAAATTATAATTAATTTTTCATTGTCCTGCTTCAGTGCTTCTACCTTTTTATTAATTTTCCAAACTCAAATGTATATTATTTTGTGTGACATGGACCGATATGTGAGTGTGATAGAAAAGAGAGGTTCTTCAGCTTCAAAAGACTCTGGGAATGATGCAAAAGATTAAAAGGAAGCACTTTCATATGCATCCTTGATCATACGCCCACCCATTAAATAAATTTAATAATATTTGTTATTATTTGTTAAAAGATGTTACCGTGACAAAAACCTAACTGTATTCTCTCGAAACAAAAACCGAAAAGAAAAAAAAAAGCTCGTAAGTCATAACTTTCTCCCAGAGCTTGCTTGCCCTTCGTCTCTCTCATTCTGTAACTCTCTTTTTCTCTCTCTCTCTCTGGCTTTACTGCCGGTTTGGTTCCTGAGAAAACTTACGAATCCCGGGCATAGTTTTTCCAGTCAAATATTTATATCATTATCGGATGGGATTTGCGAGATTTTTTTGCACAGTGCGGTCTTCTGGGAACAAATCATGTATTGCTCAGCTCATATATTTTATGAAATTGTCCTGATCAATTCGTTCGCTTTTATGAAGTTGATATCTTGTTTCAAGATGAGCTGACTAGTTTGGTATGTTTTTACTTGAAATTTTTATGAGATTGAGCATCGTTATGGTCCAGGGAGTGCTTTGTTTTGGAGGGTTATAGTTACAGTGACAGGAATGCTTTATTTGTGAAAAATGTACTATTTGAAAAATCTATTTATAATCATTTTTATCATTCATGCTATCAATATTAATTTACGTGATATTAAATAATAGATTATAAATAAAATATAATAAATAATTTTCAATCATTTAATTTATGACGATGATAAAATAGATTATGAGTAGCATACTCCCAAACTATTGATATCTTATAAAACTGTGTTTTAAAAAAAAAAAAAAAAAAACAGTGTCTTGAGTTTCTCATGTCTGTAGAATGTAGTATAGAATACTATGCCCACGAGAATTTTGGTATTAAATCATTTGCATTAATTCCTTCCTTAAGTTCGTGGCTTCCAGTTTGTCCTGCTCAATGCAGGTAACCTGACATCAAACACAAATTATTAACTGGATATGCAGATGTTATCTTTGTGTTGCCGTAAAATATAACCATATAAACTGAAATTGACGATTGCAAATTTTGAGGAGCTTTCTTTGAGGTGCGTTGTGATGTCCTTGAGAGACCTCTAAGCCTAAGTTCGTGATAGTCTCCATGCATTTGGAGGTTTCTCTTGTGCATGCCAGTGAGACATCCACAAAGGGGATACTGTATCCATTTCCTGACCCTCACTTGAAGCTACAGTGTGTAGGACTTTAATCCCCTACCGGCAACTTGGATGTTGGGTGCTTGATGAGATGAAGCATTTTTGTCTGGCTTGATTTTGGAACTTATCGAAGTGTCTGCCTTTATTTTCTGAAAGACTGTGGAGAAGCATATGATTTTTCACCTTTTTATTCATTCATTGTGATATTACCCTCTAGCCTATAGACATGCATATACATATTCATATAGACATACAAAAGATGTGCTTTTTTTTCTTTAAAAAAAAAAAAAATCATCCAATAGCTTATATACCATGCCTGGGTCAAGAGTTTGGAGAGTTGGGCTGCGTTTGAATGTTGAGCTAAATTGAGTTGAGTTGAATTTTTTATGAATAGTAGTAAGTTGAGATGATAGAGTGAGTTTTGTGGGGTCCACTTAAGATGAGTTTAAATGTGTTTGGATGTTAAGATGAGTTTAGATGTATTTATGAGAAGTTAAAAAAGATTGTGAGTCCCACGTATAAAGAAGTGTTGAATTGAAAAATGTTAGGATCCCACGTGTAAAGATGTTTGAGTTGATATGAGTTTAGTAATTTGAGAGTTGGATGTTTGTATGTTATACTTAACTTAAAATTAGACTGAACTGAGTTGAACTCAGATGAGTTTAACAACCAAACGGGACCTTACAGCACGTCTGCATCACATGTTTTTAGTTATCCCTAAAAAAGTTATTTCCTACTTGTCAATAGTATATGAGATTTGAAATCAAATGAAACATAATTGTTTTTAGCTGAGCTGGTCAATACAAACAATGATTTGTTTTTTGATAGAACAAACTGCATTCATTAATAATAGACATTACAACTTTGACCTAAAACATTCATTACAAGTCAATTACAACATTAATGGCTCCCCAGTACACAACTGTGACTGAAATGACCTAATCTATGCTGCAAACATTTCTAAGACCACCTGAGAGACATGACAACTTTATCCAAGACAGAGTTAACAAACCCCATACTTTGTCTAAAACAGAGTAGTGGACATACACTATGGATAAAAGTCTAAGAGATACTCTATGGACAGAAGTCCAAGAAACGATGTGTTTTTTGTTTTGTTCTTATTTATCTAAAACAAAAGACATAACAGAAAGTAAAGATACATGAGAAAAAATGAATTATATCTTAGAAAGATATAGATCCGCATTTTCAACTTTGGAGAAAAAAATTACAAACAAAGTGATTGTGATGGCGCGTGAGAGCCACGCGCCACCCTAGGAGTATGGCGGTCAGTCAGGTCTAAAGTAACCTGTGGCCCTGGACATAGAAAAGTTGTGCATAGTGGCAGAATAGCACCCTTAGCAGTGGCGTGTGGATTTCATGCACCCATTATGGACCGCGTGTGTGGATCACGCGTAGCTCCGTTCGGCGAAGCATTTCGCCCGTCTGAAGGCTCGACGCCTTGGTGGTAGCCGGACGCCGGAGAGTAGCAGATCGGCCTTCCGCCATACTTAGCCTTGAAAAAAATAACTAAAAATAAAAGGAAATAAGAAAGCTAGAGAGGAGAGGGAGTAGGGATAAAGGAGAGAGGAGGCTCCTCCCCCTTTGCGTAAGTTTTGATTTTGTGGTGGTTTCTAGGGAAAATGAGGAGTCTTTCTCTCTGAACTAGGGCCGGCTCCCAACCCACTTAGAATATTGGTCAATACCAATAATGATTGAAATTGCTTCTTTATCACTCAATTAATCATAAAGCAATGACTCAGAGGAGTGTCATGTTTTTTATCACCTTATGAAGATATTTCTCCAAAGAATCAAGTTTTTGATTATATGGCAATACTGATGATGACTTATATCTCACTTTCAAAGGCCACAAACATATTCTTAGGAACTTATAAACGATAGTGTGGATGATGTCATATGTTTCTTTGGCAGTGAGATATACTGGTGAATATAAGGGAAAAAAGAATATTTTTATGGCCAAAATTAAACATATAAGGATGATCTTTTTATTTAGTGTGGTGTATTTTATTTGCATGATGGCTTGGAGTTGGACTGACATCACTGGGCTAAGACTACTATTACTTGGTAATTGTAGGTAGGAATTTTTAGAAACATGCAGATATCTTTATGAAACGGTGAAGAAGGTATATATGATTGTCCAAGTTGAGGCAGTACGGGTGCAAAAAGAACTTGCTGCATAGGGCTTAAAACTTGCACCTATTGCATCTGAATTTCTACTCCCTTAGTGTGTCTACAAAGTCCTCATTTTCTTAATGTTTTAATTATTTTATTCTACCGAGCAGAGTTTGGAGGTTACTGTGAAGGTGAGCTAATCGAAGTATGTACCCTATCTCTCTCTATGCATGCATGTAAGCCCTCCTCAATCGTCATGTGTGCTTACTAGCTGGTTTTGGTATTGGACATTTGATGGGTGAACTGGCATGCTCATTTATTAGATCATAATCTCTCATGTTTCAATAAGGTCAATATTATTATGTTTGCTCTTTTGACTTGCAAAACACTAAAAACTTGTTTGTATTATATGGTGTCCTGGTAATTGAGGGCAAAATTGTCTTTCTTGGGTTGGAAGCAACATCAAGATCATTGGGGAAAATAATGATTATGTACATCATATGAAATTCATCATTCTCTTTGTCACTTGACACGTTCATTGCAGTCACTGATCCCTTATGGTTTCGGTATTTCACAATTTAATAGTTTGGGATGACCATTGAAGGTGGGATTTCTGGGAAGGTTGAATATTTGACCATGCCAGTATCATTATGTCTCTCTTTAAAGATGACTTTTGAAGAAGATGTGGACTCAAAGTTGGGGCGGGTCAGGTCAGGTCGGGGGGGTTGGGAAGAAGGGAGAGGGGTGTGGGAGGAATATTTGACTATGCCATTATCATTTTGTTTCTCTTGTTAGAAATTACTTTTGAAGAAGACATTGACTCTAAAAGTCCTGGGGGTTTTGGGAAGAAGGAGAGGGCTGTGGGTGGAACTAGTAAAGAATGTTCTATATGAGCTTTATTTTTCTCTGCCAAAATTTTGAAATAAGCTGGACATGAAGCTTTGTATTTTAAAATGATGCCAAACCTTCAGAAATGAAGGCCACGGTTGACACTATTATACTTGGTTAATTTGGGTTTAGCCATTCTTCCGATTGGGCAGAATCTTTGAAATGGAGGAAATAATTTTACTAGTGAATTGGTTTGGGTTCAGGGATCTTTTTAATTGTGCATATGGTTAATGTGAGGTAGGGGTTGCCATCAATCGACTTTGCACAAAAAAGTAGAATTAGAACAAATGCAATCGGTCATACCAGACATCATGAACACAATTCAGCAAGTCGATGGCAAAATTGTGATAAACTCGTCAGATTGTTAATTGAAAATTGTGAGAGCCTTACTAGTTTTCCAAGATCCCTCAAGTTGAAAATTGAGCCTTACTAGGGGACCATCCATGTTGTGACCTTATATTTCCAGGAAATAAGCTGAGATAAATGTTGATTTGCTCCATTCGGATGAGATTGAAGGAATCGTTGCATGTGCTGTTGCATGAGCTCGATCCCTTCCAAGGGCAATCTGATATATAGGATTTATATATATCAATATCTGTTATAACGATGTGTATATATATATATATATATATATATTTGTTAGTCTATATATTTGTATCTTAGAATATACATAATATTCTTAGAATGTTAGGATAATATCCTTAATTTCCTGTAACTATATGAGGTTAGAATCTTTCCTTTTACATTGTATTTCCTTATTTACTTTGGACTTATTCAACTATTTATAGGCCTACTTTGTATAGTTTGATACACATAGAAATACATACTTTTTATGATTCTCCAAAACCCTCCCTATTTCAACATGGCATTAGAGCCACCACTTTGATTTCCCTGTCCATGCAAGCCGTTCCATTGGTGTTTCCTTGTTCCACACCAGCACTTGGCTTTCTCTACATTGATAGTGGGTTTATCATGTATTTACGTCTGGTTTTTGCTTATATTTTCATCAAATAAGATCATAAAAGAAGTCATGAGAATTTAATCTACATTTCTGTGTGTCGGCCCGTGCTCCCCACACTCGCAGCAGTCCACCCAAGCCCGTTACAGCCCAATTCAAGCCCAGTCCAGCCCACTTCAAGCCCAATTTCGCCCAGCCCAATTAAGATCCTACCATTTTTTTTTTTCCTTTTTCTTTGCTTTTTCGGCGCATTTTGGTTCAAGCCTAGTCACAACCCAGGCCCACTTATGCCAACCCCTTTGACTAGTTGACCCTAGACTGTTGACCATTGACTATTGACCCATTGATTGTTGACTAAAAAAAATCTAGCAGTATGTCTCACACCTCTCCCAATCTTGACACCATTGTTCGTCTTATTGATAATATTTTAGATGACTCTAATTATAATATGTGAGCCCAAAATATGAAAGTATTTCTTAGAGAACGAAAATTGTGACACTATGTTTCAGGTGATATTATTGCACCCAAGCAACAAGACGGTGAGAGTCTTGATGTGTTTGCATGCCGACTTGAAGATTGATATAGTATTCATTATAAAATCTTGTCTTGGTTTATCAATATTTTTGTTCCATCCATCCATAACCTGCTTCCCAAGCTTGTTAATGCTAAAACTGCTTGAGATTTTCTTGCTAAATGATACAACTGTACTCATGATGCATCGTTGCAGTTCCATCTTGAGACTAAGCTTTATCAGATGCATCAGGAATCAGGTTAGTCCATTGCTGATTTCTATTCTCAAGTTAATAATCCTTGAGAACAGTTGTCTGCTGTAGATCCTCAACTCAAATGTTCTAAGGACATTGAGTTGTTTGCAACCTATTGTGATCGTCACAAATTTATGCATTTTATGATGGCACTTTGTGAGGATTTTGAATCTACTCGGGCATCTCTTTTGCATCGCACACCTCTTTCCTCTCTTGAGGTTGCAGTTGCTGAATTTATCTTAGAAGAGAATCATCGTTCAATTATGAAGATGCAAATTCAAGATTTAGTTGTTGCTGTCATTCTTAAGACTACCTTTGGGTCTTCTACATCCTCGAGTTGTTCTCCTTCTCAGTCCTTAAAGATTGTCTTTTGCAAATACTACAAACATCTCGGTCACTTTGTTACGAAATGTCGTAAATTGTAGAACAAAAATAGTCTCGGGCCCCCATTGTTGCAAGCTGCTGTAGTGGCTCCAATTGCTCCTTCTGCTCCTGAGCTGCTGCTGAGCCTTCTTCAGTGTCTACTACTCTCACTGTTGCTGATAAGGCCTTAATTCATTAGGTTTTATCCCACTCTTCTATTTGTCTGTCACCTTAGGTATGTCTCTTTGGTTTTTTGATTCTGCATTTTGTAATCACATGACCTTTGATTCTACCATTTTTTCTCAAAAATTTACTTTGTCATCTAAGTCTATCATATATACTGCTGACGGTTTTCATTTATCTGTTAGTCACATTAGGTCTATTTCCTCCCCTACCTTATCTGTTGACAACATCTATATTGTTCCCAAGTTGTCCTTAAATCTCCTTTCAGTTGGTCAACTTTGTGAATTAGGTCTTAAGCTTACATTTTCTAATGCTGGTGTTGATGTACAGATCTATAGATGGGTCAACTCATTGGGACAAGCCGTAAGATTGAACATTTGGTTGTTGCTACTGCTATCTCTTCTCAGTTATGACATTCTCGGCTAGGTCATGCCTTTCTACCTCGTGTTTGCCTTTTGGCCTCCCAAGGTCACCTAGGTTCTATAGGGTTTGAGTCATTTGATTGTGTCTCCTGTCAACTTGGAAAACAAACACATTTACCTTTTAATATAAGTGAATCTTTTTCGACTGCACCTTTTGATTTGATTCACTCTGGTATTTGGGATCTTGCACCCACTCCTACTGAGGGGGGATCTCGTTATTTTGTTATCTTTGTTGATGATTATTCTCAGTATACATGACTATACTTGTTACAATATCGATTTGAGCTTATTCGTGTTTACCAAATTTTTCACAAAATGGTACAAACTTAATTTTATTGTACCATTAAAGTCTTTTGTTCATATAATGCCTTGGAATACATTGACAAATCTCTCCTTGAGTTTTTGAATCAACAAGGCACACTGTCACATTATTCTTGTCCCTATACCTCTCAACGAAATGGTTGTGTAGAATGAAAACATCGTCATATCCTTAATACTGTAAGAACTCTTTTACTTTCTGCTTCTTTACCTAAACATTTTGGGGTGAAGCTGCTCTTACTGCTGTATACATAATCAATCAGGTACACTCACCTATATTTTACAACAAATCTCCTTTTGAGCTCTCTATGGTATGTTCCTAACTACTCCTTACTTCGAGTTTTTGGTTGTGCCTATTTTGTTACTCTTCCTCCTCATGAATGAACCAAACTTGAACCCGCTCTCGGTTATGTTGTTTTCTTGGTTATGACTTAACTAGAAAATGTTATAGTTGTTATGACCCTGTGACCAAACGTCTTCGAGTCTCCCGTCATGTGGAGTTTTGGGAACACAAACCATTTACCATCATATCCATGTTCTCTCATTCCTCCTGCACCCACTCACTTATATTCATTGATCCTTGTATTGCTCTATTTTCTAACTCTTCTGCAGAGATTCTGAGCTCCTTAGACAGTTCTTCTACTTTTGCACCCAATCTAGTTGATGCGTTTGATGGACCACTTGTAACACCACCCATTCCCCAGTCTTCTCAACTCCTCCACGAACCTCATAATTATCGTGAGGCTGATACTGACCCTTTTTGACAGTAAGCTATGTCTGATAAATTGGATGCTCTTGTCAAAACACATACTTGGGATCTGGTGGATTTGCATCTTGGTAAAGCTATAGTGGGATGCAAGTGGATTTATAAAACCAAGACTTGGTCAGATGGATTAGTTGAACGCTACAAGGCTCAACATGTTGCAAAGGGATTCACCTAGGAGTATGAGATTGATTATGAGGAGACTTTTGCTCCTGTTGTTAGACTTACCTCTGTCAGATCTTTACTTGTAGTTAGGGGTGGGCTCCGACTCCGACGGAGTCGGAGTTGTCATTTCTGACCTCCGACTCCGACAAAAGTTGGAGCCAAAGTTCCCCTCCGACTCCGACTCCGAACGTAGTCGGAGTCCGATTCCGATCGGAACTCCGAACGGAGGTCGGAGCTCCGACATCCGATTGGAACTCCGACTGGAGTTCGGAGGGAGTTCCGAACGAAGGTCAGAGCTCCGACTCCGAACTCAATTTCAGATTTTTTTATTTATTTATTATTATTTAAATTTTGTTGTTCAATTTCGTTTCAAATAGTGGGCAACATATATATATTTTTTTAAAAGTGAACCATCTACAAATATTTGGTTTATAAGAGTTTTCAATAATTTAAATATTCGTTCTGATTTTGATACTGAATTTTGATTATATCTTTAATTTGTTTTATGTCCGCCTGAAATTTAGCATTAAAAGTGCTCATGACTCATGAGTTGAAAATTACACAAATTTAAAATTTTATAGAAAAGAATGATGGTACGAATTTGTATAATTCGATTAATTTCAGTTGGATAATAAATTATAAACTTTTGAGAGAGGATGGATAAGTACTAATAGAAAATTATAGAATAAAGAGTACTTATCCCACGTATTTGCTCGGGATATAAGTACATAAATATAACTATATAAATAGTTTAAAAAGTAAATAACATGTATGATGCAGCCATAAGTTATAACAGTCTCATTTATAACGTAATAACAATATGACTCAGTCTTGAAATATAACTACATAAAAATTAAACACGGGTTTCACTCAAACCCCAATGTTCCATTGGTCACGCCTGAAATGAAGATAGAAAGTAGCAATCAATAGATGAAAAAAAATTGATAATAAAAAATTATATACGGTAAAAGAATAATTTGATTCTTACCAAGAAAGGAGGTTCTCTCAACTCCATCCCAACTCTCAAGTAGCGTCCGTTCCAAACTCTCAATCATCGGTAATTATGTTAGGGTTCACAATTAGATCTATAAAATCATAAAAAGTAGAAGTTAGAAACATTAAAAATAATTAAATCATCATTTAAAAGCATATAAACTTACCCGATTCAAGCCTATAGCTCTCGGCATCAACGCCAACGGTATCTAGTCCAATGGGCGTTTCACTTATCCAATTCTGTGTGCAAACGAGGGCCTCCACGGTTGACGGTGACAATGAACTCCGATAAGCATCCAACACGCGACCTCCAGTGCTAAATGCCGACTCTGAGGCAACCGTAGTGACAGGAATGGCTAGCACATCTCGGGCCACACGGGAAAGGACTGGATACTTGGTGGAATTAACTTTCCACCAAGTTAATAACTGAAATACATCACTAGGTGCCTCGACAGCTTCCATAAAATATCGTTCAACCTCAGATGTACAATGCATAATATTCCTTGTTGACATGAGTTGATGATACTGCCGTATGACACGATTGCCTCTAACCCCTACAGATGGGTCAGTATCACCTGAGGAAACTGTCGATCCTGTCGGCCTCGAATGTGAGGAGCTACCAACTGCGGATGAAGGCTGAGCACTAGTACTGTAGTGATGATATAAGTCATCAACATCACTTTTTAGCAATCTAATAAACTCTCCAGCCTTCACTGCCCCGAGGACGGAATTTACCCAAAATTCTAGAACGGCCAACTTAACTCGGGGGTCAAGGATCACAGCCACAAATAGCAATCTATTTATCTTCTCAATATTCCCCCAATATTTATCATATTTGATCTTCATCCTCGTAGCCATATCAGATAACAATCCAGCAGAGTCAGTACAACTATTTTCCAACTGGAAGTGAAGCTCTGAGAGCTCACTGAAAAATGAGTTCGCAGTCGTATATTTGGATCCAGATAGTCGCATGGTTATCTCATAAAAAGTTCTTAAAAATTCAACAAAATAACTCACACTGGTCCAATCATGTGCGTCTGGCGCACCGAGCCCCTGTCCTGCTGGCTCCAACAAAGCATACCTCAGGCCCCCATCCTCGACCTCCATCCGCTCGAATGCTTTTTGGTACTTCTGTGCCACATCCAACATCATGTATGTAGAATTCCATCGAGTCGGAACGTCCAAGCACAGCATACTAGAACATTCAATCTTCAAATCTTCTGCTATTGCCTTAAACTTGGCAAGCCTTTGAGGGGAACCCCTCACATATCGTACAATGTTGCGGACTCGGGTTATGGAATCATGAACCTCTTTTAATCCCTCAACAACTATGAGGTTAATGATATGAGCACAGCATCGAACGTGAATAAACTCGTGGGCCCGAATGACATCATCTCTCACCGTCGTGTTCCGCTTAAACCAATCAATTGCTGTTTCATTCGCACTGGCATTGTCAACTGTAATACACAGCACTTTTCGAATTCCCCAGTCCTTTAAACAATCATCCATCTTCGCCCCAATGGATGCACCTTTATGATCCACAATTTCTTTAAAACCAATAATTTTTTTATGCAAAATCCACTCACTGTCAATGTAGTGTGCTGTGATACACATGTAGCAGACGTTCTGTATAGAAGTCCATGTGTCAGTCGTAAAAGACACTCTCTGGCCAGTGGTAATAAACATCTTCCTCATCTCCTCCTTGTCCTTCGCATGCCTCTTCATACAATCTCGCATCACTGTATACCGTGATGGAATGGGAAATCGTGGCTCAACAAAATTTAGAAACTTTCGAAAGCCTCTTTTCTCGACTGTGGTAAATGGCATCTCATCAGTAATTATCATCTCTGCAAGCATGTCCCTCAACATCTTCTCACTGTATTGAGGGATGACCAATTTCTTAGTCTGTGTACCATCAGTGGCTGTAGAAGTTTGGTAACTGAGGTTGGTCTGATCAGTGGCTTGCAATCCCTTCGCTATCTTATATCATTGGCAACCATTTAGATGTGCTATTAACACACTGGTACCTTGCTTCTTCGAATGGCATCCACAAAGTGATCCACAGTAATGGCATCTTGCCACTGGGTTTGCAATTTCACCAGGAATTTTGGTGAAATGCTCCCATGTCCACGACCTCTTTTTAGAAGGTCGTGGTGGTTGATCTTGCTCAATGGGCATCTCCTCCTCCTCGTTGAACATATCTTCATCCTCTATATCAACTGGGAGTGGGAGTCGACTACTCGCACAAGATGTAGCTACTCTAGATATAGATGCCCTAGATGTAGCTACCCTAGATGTGGCTCTAGGGGTGGAAGTACCCACCGGTGTAGGAGTTGTAGCATTGGCATCCGCCACATCCCCTTGTGGACGATTATCTCCACTATGTCTAGGATCCATATCACAATCAATGAAGCTGAAAAAATTAAATTAGAAGCAAAAAATTAGTTTAAAAATAAATTAGGCTATTGTATTATACAATAGGACATGTATTATTGTATCATAATAATACATGTATCGATGTATTATTACATTGAGGTTCGGTTGATGTGCGCTTGACTCAGACGAACCCATCTAGATGGGCGCTCGACGTGCGCTGGACGTGCGCTCGAGCAGAAGCCATACAGAGAGGTTCGCTTGACGTGCGCTCGAAGTGGCGCTCGAGCAGAACTCATACAGAGAGGTTCACTCGATGTGCGCTCGACGTGGAGCTCGAGCAGAATCCATCCAGAGAGGTTCGCTCGACGTGCGCTCAACGTGGCGCTCGAGCATAATCCATACAGAGAGGATCGCTCGACCTGCGCTCGACGTCGCGCTCGAGCAGAATCCATACAGAGAGTTTCGCTCGATGAGCGCTCGACGTAGCGCTCGAGCAGAACTCTTCCAGAGAGGTTCGCTTGACTTCCGCTCGACATATCGCTCGAGCCAATGTTCAATACAACGTGCGCTCGACTTGCGCTCGACACCTCGCTCGAGCGCAAGTCTTCAAAACAATGTAAAATTCATGTTTTTGAGCACCGTGTTGGGGACTATATTGAATATTCAATACAAGAATCACAAGAATCACAACTGTGGCTCCAATTCATAAGAGACGTGCTTGAATTAAATTTAGGGCTCATAAATTTAGGGCTCACCGTAGGTGGAAGGCTGGAAGCTGAACAGAGGGACGGCGGCAGGGAGGAGCAATGACGAACGGTGTTCTGAAGAATGCGAGACGGAGGGTTCACTGGTTCAGTCACTGACTCACTGGGACGGGAGACGCGAGAGAGAAGTGAAGGAGGAAGAAGAAGTGAAGAAGGAAGAAGGAAGAAGAAGAAGTAAAGAAGGAAGAAGGAAGAAGGAAGAAAAAGAAGTGAAGAAGGAATCAGAAGAACGCAAGGCTTCTTCTTCAAGAAGGAACTTCCGAACGACGCCGTTCCATATTAAGTGGAACGGTGTCGTTCAATAATTTTTTTTTAAACCCAGCTCCAAAACGACGTCTTTTTGGAGCTGGGTTTAAAAAAAAAATTCGGAGTCGGAGTCAGAGCTATTCCGAATTCCGACTCCGAATAATTATTCGGAGCTATTCCGAATTCCGACTCCGAATTCCGACAACTCCGACTCCGTCGGAGTCGGCATCGGAGCGGAGGTCGGACGGAGTCGGAATTCTGCACACCCCTACTTGTAGTTGATGCTGTCCGGTGTTGGGAACCCTTTCAAATGGATGATAAAAATGCATTCCTTAATGGTGATCTTACTGAAAAACTTTACATGCAACCTCCACCTGGCTATGAGTATCTTCCACATAAATTTTGTCATCTTCTTCGCACACTTTATGGACTCAAATAGGCTCCTTGAGCTTGTTTTGAAAAATTTCAATCAGTGGTTTCTCAACAAGGCTTCCTTTCTAGGCCATATGATCTTGCACTCTTTCTTCGTATTACTGGGGTAGGTACTATCATTCTTTTTCTCTATGTAGACGATATGATTATTATTGGTGATGATATTGTTGGTATTCGAGATCTTCAAAATTTTCTTAGTCAGAATTTTGAGATGAAGTATTTGGGACACCTTAACTACTTCCTCGGCCTTGAAGTTACTTTGAGTCAGGATCATTATTATCTCATTCAAGGCAAATATGCTTTTGATTTACTTTCCAAAGCTAGGTTGACAGATAGCCACTGGTTCACTTGATTATAATACTAAGCTCCTAGTCACTGACGGTTCCCCACTTGTTGATGCAACACTTTATTGACAGTTAGTTGGCAATCTCATTTATCTTACTGTCACTAGGCCTGACATTTCATATGCTGTTCATCTGGTTAGTCAATTTATGAGTGTGCCTCGATCTATCCATTTTGATGCAGTTCGTTGAATTTTACGCTATATCAAGGGTACTCTCTTTCATGGTTTGCACTTCTCATCACACTCTTTTTTGGAGTTACAGGCTTATTCTAATGCAGATTGGGCTAGTGATCCCACTTATCGTCGCTCCACCACTTATTATTGTTTCTTACTTGGTACTTATTTGATTTCATGCGTAGTAAGAAACAGTTCGTTGTTGCCAGTTCTAGCACTAAGCTGAGTATCGTGCCCTTGCAGATACGATATCTGAACTTTTGTGGTTATGTTAGCTTCTGAAAGATAAGAGAATTCTTCAATTAATAAGTTCTCCTCTTCATTGTGATAATCGTAGTGCCATCTAGATTGCACACAATGATGTGTTTTATGAGCGTACCAAACATATTGAGATTGATTGTTACTTCATCTGCCATCATCTTCATCATGGTATCCTCCAGTTACACTCAGTTCCTTTTGAAGATAATCTTGCTGACATTTTCACGAAATCACATCCACTAGATCAGCTTGGTGATCTTGTTTCCAAACTCCAATTGACTTTGCCACCAAAAGTTTGAGGGAGGATGTTAGTGTATATATTTGTATCTTAGAATATACCTAATATTCTTAAAATATAAGGAAAATATCCTTAATTTCTTGTAATTATGCTAGGTTAGAATCTTTCATTTTACATTGTATTTCTTATTTACTTTGGCCATATTCCAACTATATATAAGCATACTTTGTATAGTTTGATACACAGAGAAATACAAACTTTTATGATTCTCTAGAACTCTTTCTATTTCAACAATATTCATGAGTTTTAACAATAACTAATATCAATCAACTCGTTTTATGACTTGTCCTCCTGCGAATGGATTTCTTATCTATTATTTTTCTATTTGTTTTTTTTATTCTAATATTCTTCTTTACGTTATCACGTCAAGAAAATGTGTCTAACAATTTGACAAATATCTCAGATTATGATGTGGCACAATGACCAGTCGCCTGATCTCTATCAAAGGAAGGTCCCAATTCCCCGAGTTTAGAGGCATGTAATATTTTTTTGCTGGTTTAGTTACATAAAATTAAATAGTATTTTATTTTATTTTATATAATTTATAGTATTTTTAAATTTTACAAAAAATATAATAAATGATTTACTTTTTTTAAAATTTTAAATAAAAATAATATTTTAATAATATTTTATTCAACTTTTAATTTTTATCTCATATCATCTCATCTCATCTCATATCATCTTATCTATGTAACTAAACTTAAAATTTTCATCTTAATATATTTTATATATTAAAACAATTTTATTTAATAAAAAATTAGATATTAAAAAAACTAATCTAAATAATAAGTTTTATATAAAAATCTAATTTTATGGTCAGTTTTTGTTCTACTTGGGTACGTGTTAGAATCAAGCAAGCAAAATTAATTACTAATCTAGCTCATGATCTACTACAAACAAATTGATATAAAGCTCTGATTATTTAGGCACAAGATAGACATTATTTAACATATATATTAATTGTATGCTTAGTCAATTATAAATTAACACTAAGCAATAATGGTTAATTATTAAAACAGTACTCAAATATCAACAAGATCCATCTAATTTATAATAAGCATATACATGTAGCTAGCCAGAGGGGAGTTTCTGGGTCCGTTCATCAGTCTAATTCTTTCTCTAGTCTTCCCCTTCCTCCGGGGTAGAATTTTGGAGAAAGTTGAATATTTGACCGTACGTGTCATGAGCACTATATATCAGTATTTTATTCCGCTCTTTAAAACTGACTTTTGAATATGTATTTGACTCTACAAGGAGAAGGAAAGTTGAACATATATGCGTGTTGAATATGTGACCATGCCTAATTTATTATTTATTCCAATGAAAGGTACCGCAAGGAATTAATTGCCAAGAAACTCATAATCTTTGTCTGATATATATATCCATTTTCTAATGGAATTTGCAACTTCTGGATTCCCTATTTAAGGAGCTAGAGTCTTTCAGTAGTAATCCGTACGTCATAGATCATAAACAATAACTTCTCTTATGGCCCTTCAAGGTCATGCGTCTTCCTCTTCCTTTTATCCGTTTATTCATTGGTGGAAATATGATGTATTCTTGAGTTTTAGAGGCAAAGATACTCGTCAAGGTTTCACAACCCATCTTCATGAAGCTCTGGACCGGAAGAAAATAAATACTTACATTGATGACAAGCTTCCAAGAGGGGATGAAATCTCACAAGAACTTCTCAAAGCTATTGAAAGCTCAAGGATTTCAATTGTCGTGCTCTCAAAAAACTATGCATCATCCACGTGGTGCTTGAATGAGTTGATAAAGATCCTTGAGTGTAAAAATGCAAAGCAGCAAAAAGTTCTACCAGTGTTTTACGATGTAAATCCAACAGAGGTACGACATCATGGAGAGAGTTTTGGAAAAGCATTGGTTAAACTTAAGAAAAGGCTCAAGGATGAGACGAAGGTGCAAAGGTGGAAAGCAGCCCTTACAGAATTGGCCAGTTTGTCTGGGTTCACTTTAGGAAATAGGTATTTTACTTCTACTCACTCTTATGCCTTCGTTTAAGAAAGAAAAATCTGACATAATACATCTTTATGATACTTGGGTATGCTTGTATGTATGTATGTATGCATGCACAAGTGTATATGTGTGTATTTCTAAATTTACGAACTCATTAATTCAGAAGCTCCCTCTTCTTAATGAGGCAAACCAAATTCGAGAATGGAACCAAAAAAGTAAATGAATTAATAGATCATTGCCATATGTTAGCTCATTTTCTTTTGTTTCTTTGTTGTGAAAACTCATGAGGGTTTGCTTTTTTTATTTTTATTTTTTGCATTGATAGGAATGAACCAGAAGTTATTCAAGAGATTGTTCGAGAGGTTTCAAGATTAGTAAAGCGTAAATATTTAAATGACATTGTCAAGCATCCAGTCGGAATGGAATCTAGAGTAAAAGACATCCATAATAAGCTTCTAAGTGTGGGAGTGAATGAGATACGCATGCTAGGAATCTATGGAATTGGAGGAGTTGGTAAGACAAATTTGGCTAAAGAAATCTACAACTCATTTATTGACCAATTTGAAGATTGTTGCTTTCTTGCAAACGTGAGAGAAATTTCAAAGCATGACTATGGTTTAATTCGATTGCAACAGACACTTCTTTGTGAGATCCTAGGAGACTCAAGTTTGAATGTTGCAAATATTGATGAGGGAATTGGTCTCATAAAAGAGATGCTTTGGGCTAAAAGGGTTCTTTTAGTTCTTGATGATTTGGATAAGTCGGTCAAAGTTGAAACCTTACTTGGAGGATGTGATTGGTTTGGTTTAGGAAGCATAATCATTATAACGACAAGAGATGAGCATTTATTAACTATTTATAATGTTCATTTACGATATAAGGTGAAGGAATTAGATCATGATGAAGCTCTTCGGTTATTTTGTTGGAATGCCTTCAAAAATGAAAAGCCTAACCATGATTTTGTAGAACTCACAAAAGATGTATTGCATTATGCTGGGGGCCTTCCATTGGCATTAACGGTGCTAGGCTCGGATCTATATGGTAGAGATATTCATTATTGGAGAAGTGCTTTAAAAAAGTACAAAACAATTCCTCATAATGATATTCATGAAAAGCTTAGATTAAGTTATGATGGCTTGGAAGAAAGCCAGAAGAGTATTTTCCTGGACATTGCATGTTTCTTTATAGGAGAGGAAGAAGAATATGTTACTAAAGTACTTGATGGTTGTGGTTTCTTTCCCAACTGTGATATCAAAGTACTAATGGATAAGTCTCTCATAACCATTGAGTATGGCAAATTAATCATGCATGACTTACTCAAAGATATGGGTAGAGAAATTGTTCGTCGAGAATCACCCAATGAACCCGAGAAACGCAGTAGGCTGTGGTTTCATGAAGATGTTCGTCGTGTATTAGAAGAAACTAAGGTATGTAAGAGTTGCATAAAAAAACATATATAAAAACACATTTCATCTTTTGATTGTAAAATAGGATTGGGAATACATATATGTGCACTGATTTATTTCTATAAGTTCATCTACCACGTATTTATCTCATAATAGTTATTTTGTTTACGAGTAGAATGCCTTAAACGAGGAGAAAAAAAAAAAAATCTTTTTGTTACAACGAGATAATTTTTTATTTTTTTTTACTATATGTCCTTTTTTTTTTTTCATATATTGAAGGATTAATTAATTGATAGGTAAATGTGAAAGCAAACATTGAGATTTTGTGTTTGATCACTAAGTTTGGGACATTCTAAAAATAAAAATCAAACATTAAGATTTTTGTTTAAGAAATGGAAAATACATGAACAATGTATATAAACAAAATTATGATTCTAGCAAGTGGTAAAATATGAAGAATTTGATGCTCTGATTTTGTTGCACAATTTATGCATTGTCTTACTAGGGAACAAACAAGATCCAAGGAATATTGATAGAATTGCCAGAACAAGACTCGATAGATTTGATTCCTGGAGCTTTCACAGAGATGACGAGTCTAAAGATATTTATAAATCGTAATGCACGTTTTTCAAGAGGGCCTAATTATCTCTCAAACGAGTTAAGAGTACTTGATTGTCGTGGCTATCCAAATCATTGTTTCCCGCTAAACTTTAATGGAAAGAAACTCGTCATTTTAAGAATGGATGAAAGCTTGATCAAAGAATTGGGAGATGGATTGAAGGTACATTCACTTTTTTTCTTTTATATGCTGTAAACTTTCTAGAAGCTAACATATTTTTCCTTGTTTTGTTTTATTTTTTACAGAATTTTCGGAATTTGCAAACTATGAAATTCTCTAAATGTGAATTTCTAACAAAAATTCCTGATGTCTCGGGGCTCGAGACTTTAGAGAGATTGGAAATTAAGTATTGCAATAACTTAGTTGAGTTACATAAATCTATTGGCTTCCTTGATAAACTCGTCGAATTGGAAATTGAAAATTGCGAGAGCCTTACCAGTTTCCCAAGATCCCTCAAGTTGAGATCTCTAAAAGAGCTTATTCTTCGTTATTGCGGAAGGCTGCAGAAGTTTCCTGAAATTGATCAGAGGGAAATGAAATGTTTAACATGGGTTCAACTAGAACACATGACTGCTATCAAAGAATTGCCTTCATCTATTTGGGATCTCACTGGACTTAGACAATTAAAAATAAGCAGTTGCTACGAAGTAAGGCATCTCCCTATTAGGAGCCAACTTCTAACTGCAGCCTGCTATTCCGCATTGGGATATTTAGATATATCGGGAAGCAATATCGTTATCCTTCCTGAGTGGATCAAAGGATTTGTTCGATTATCGGTACTTGGGTTGCATAATTGTGTGCAGCTTAAAGAAATCTTAGAACTTCCTCCAAATATAGAAGAGGTATGCGCTAGTGGATGCATCTCGTTGGAGAGTTTTGTTGAAGTATCAAATAAGTTTGAATTCAATACAAGCAGCTGTCATAAGCTACGTTCGATTGACTTGAATGGATGCCATAAAATGGTTGTAAATCCTCTAAGGTTTGAGGTATCTCTCTCTCTCTCTCTCTCTCTCTCTCATACTCATGTCTATCTTTGTCTGCTAATAATTATGATGCATGCTTGTTCGACAGGAAAATGTAGAGGACCAGGAAGAATGTCGACTTATATTTCCGGGAAATAAGATTCCAGATTGGGACTACCATTTCAAGCTGGAGATTCCAAATAATTATGTAAATGATTGGGTAAATGTTGATTTGGTGTATTCGGATGAGATTAAAGGAATCATTGCATGTGTTGTAGTTCAGTCCGATCCCTCCCAAAGGTCTTCTCGCATTGATATGCGTTGCGATATCTACTATAATGGTGTATTTCAGTATTCCACGTTTGGAAAATGTATTGATCTAATTGGTGGCTCAGATATTGTAGTCTTGCATTACCACAAACTAGATGGAGAGCATTTCAAACCAGTGGAGGGAATTCTGCAACTTAAGTGTTATAGCTCCAGCGGTAGAGACCTAGTTAGAAGTATAGGAATCCGTGTGGTATGCAAGCAGAAGGAGATCAATACATTGCAAGTTGCAAGTTCGAATCCCGGTCTTAACGTCCAGCAATCTACGAGACCGCGTGATAATGATGACGATGATTCAGAGAATGATAGGCACGATGAGAATATTCCAAATGAAGATTTGGAACTTGGGGTCCATTTGGTAGAGAAGCATGAAGAGAAGGCCGCAAGAGATCGTGAAGACGTTGGTGCCCATGATTTTGATGGATTCAGTGAAGAAATTGAAGGTTGGGTAGCAGTAACGGATGGTAAGAGGCGTCGTGATGAAGATGATTGTAACGGCCTGGAATTCAATTGGTATCCTCATCAAAAGAGGCAGTATTCTTCAACTATGGGTATCAGAATGACAAAATTAGAGAATGACGACGAGAATTCAAAGGAAAATTTGGATTTAGAGCTTAAGCTTGGGTTGTAATTAAAAGGTACAATCTTCAATTTTGTTTATTAAAATAATTTTATTTTAATAAAAAAATAATTTAAATAATAAATTTTATATAAAAATCTAAGAAAAACTTCGGTTTCGGCTTTATTATTTATATAAAAAAATTTCCTAACTTTTCTTATGTATATTGTGTCAGCGTCCCTTTCCTTCATGCAAGCTCATGCACTCTGGAGAAGCTACAAAACTGATGATTTTCTAGAACTGCCGTCTCTCTTTATAATTCAGGCTTTATGCCTCCTTTTGTGCCTAGCTCTTTTATTTTTATTTTTTATTTTGATTTTCACTTGATTTATGCTTTTGAAAAAATTTGTGTAATATAATAATTCATATTATTTTTGTTTTTCTGTTTCATCAATCAATATTTAGGTTATCACATTTCTTAAAAATATTTAATGACCGTTGATTCAAGTGATGTACAGTTAGTGTAAAATCAATCATGCATGCATGGGGCTATCAAAGGTTGGCGGCGACTGGCAGAATCGCCTATCTCATTTTTTCTTTTTTGTCATTTGTAGATACACTGATCTCAACTTATGTGGATTTTTTTTCTTTTTTTGATGTATTGATTTGATGAACCCGATCTAGTATCGATTGGGATTTGATTAGCCTCTACGATCTGTCTTTTAATTAAGTTTTTGAGGAGTACTTCGTTTAATATGCATATATTTTAGGGTAGTTTGCTCATAGAAATGGGTAAAGATAAAAAATTGATTTATTAAGTATTATGGTCTATGTCATGTATATTATATGAGAATCCTTCCCTTAGATATGAGCTTGCATTTGGCGTGATTAGTGAGTGAAGGTGTTTCTTGGATCCAAAAATGAAAAAAACAATTATTAAATTTAAATTGAAATTTGTGTTTCCTTTTAGTTTTAGTGGAGATTTCCCATTTTTTCCCCCATATCTCCTATTTTCCAATCCATATTTGAATTCCTGGTTCTTATATTTTAACACTTTTCTAGATTCAATTACAGGGTATATACGAGTATAGGAGAATGTTAGAGCAGCAACTAATATTTACTTGTGGAGGATTAATCCTCTGGACATGTAAAGAGCTTGGAAATGCATGCGCTCAAGGGATGACCAATTGACACATTGATCTGGTCCTGTCTTTTGGAAGAGCGGTCTGGTGCAGCATCATACAACTATGATGCCGCTGGTTCTGCTTACGCGCTCAAATGGACCTTCCATAACGAGCTTGGCCTTCTATTTGTTGCTGTATATCAGCAGATCCTCCATATGTTGTATATGGACGATCTGCTTGCAATGGTGAAGCGAGAGTTTTTGGAAATTTATGATCCGAAACGGACAGCCTATAGTGATTTTGATGAAACTTTTAGGCAACTGAAAAAGGAAGCTGAAGCTCATGCTAGCTGAAGATTTGAAGAGATTAAAGCAGGCGGTGGGCAAGCCTCTAAATAATAGTAAGAAGCAAGGGCAGATGCAAAATGCTAGATTTGAAGGAGTAAGTAACAATTTCCTACATTGATGGGATATATTGTAAGAATTAGGAACAAAAGAAGTAAAGAGCAAAAGAAGAAGAAGAAACACACGGAATGAGGGAAGAGCAGTGCTCTGTTATCGTATACTGTCATGCCATTTACAAGGTGCTGCATGCAGCTTTATACTAAAAGAGGAAAGAAAATCCTAACAAACTACCAGAATAAAGTAATTACAGTGGATTTGTACAGCAACGTAACAACTTTGGAATTTACATAAAAGTACATGAAATATCAATTAAAGGAAGGTCCATGTGGTAAATAAACTAAAGAATTGTAACGTGTGTTCTGAACATTTGATGAAGTGGGAGCTTGCACATCAGAACCATTGATTTGTTTATGAGCAGCATCCATCACATGATCTGTATTTTGAGGAATCTGTTGTGTATGCTGCTCTAATACCCTCCCACAAGATGGAGAATAGATGTTTACTATTCCCATCTTGGAAAGGTGTGAAAACAACATATGAGAAGGTAGAGATTTGGTGAAAATGTCAGCAAGTTGAGAGGTGGTGGAAAGATAGGCAGTTTTGATGCTGCCTTCTAAGATTTTATCTCGGATTAGGTGGCAATCCACCTCTATATGTTTGGTCCTCTCATGGAAGACTGGGTTGGCTGCAATATATAATGCAGCTTGATTGTCACAGAATAATTGTGCAGCTTGAGAGTGAGAGATAGAGAGGTCTGTAAGCAATTGTCTTAACCAAGTTAACTCAGAGGTGATGGAAGCCATGGCTCGATATTCAGCCTCTGCAGATGACCTGGAAACCACAGTTTGCTTCTTGGATTTCCAAGAGATGAGAGACTGTCCAAGAAAAATGCAATAACCAGTAATGGATTTTTGAGTGTCAGGGCATGTTGCCCAATCTGAATCACAATAGCCTTGTAATTGAATTTCTGAAGTAGATGATAAGAGGATCCCTTGGCCAGGTGAGTTCTTAAGATATCTTAAAACCTTATAAGCAGCAGCAAGATGAGTTGTTGAAGGGTGGTCCATGAACTGGCTGAGTACTTGTGTAGGATAGCTTATGTCAGGTCTTGTGATTGTAAGGTATAGGAGTCGACCAATAAGTTGTCTATAAGGGGTGGGATCAGGTAATGGGGTGCCACTTGATTTACTTATCTTGTGGTTCTGGTCCATTGGGATTCGAAGTGGTTTAGCAGCAAGCATGCCTGAATCTGCAAGAATATCAAGAGTATATTTCCTCTGACACAAATGAATACCAGTAGGATTCCTAGCAACTTCAATGCCTAAGAAATATCTCAATGTACCCAAGTCCTTAATTCTGAAATGGTTGTTCAAAAAATCTTTAAGAATGGAAATGGATTCAACTTGGTTGCTGGCAACTACTATGTCGTCTACATAGACAAGTAGTGCTGTAAAAGAAGTTGCAGTATGATGGGTAAAGAGGCTATAGTCTGATTTGGACTGAGTGAATCCAAATTGGATGAGGGAAGAAGAGAATTTGTCATACCACTGTCTCGAGGCCTGTTTGAGGCCATAAATACTTCGGAGAAGCTTGCAAACTTGATGAGGAGAACCTTTAGTGTATCCGGGTGGTTTTCTCATGTAAATTTCTTCTTTGAGCTCTCCATTAAGGAAAGCATTGTTGACATCAAATTGGTGAAGATGCCAACCTTTAATGGAGGCTAGAGCTAGAATGGTTCTGATTGTCACAATTTTCACCACAGGAGAAAATGTTTCATGGTAGTCCACTCCTGGTTGTTGAGTAAATCCTTTGGCAACCAGCCTTGCTTTCTTCCTTTCAATTGTGCCATTGGAATGGTATTTGGTTTTAAAGACAAATTTACAATCGATGGGAACTTTTCCATGTGGTAGATCAGTGAGTGTCCAAGTGTGGTTAAGCTCTAAAGCTTCAAGTTCAGCCTCAATTGCGTGACACCAATCAGGGTCCTTAACAGCTTGTTTAAAAGTATGAGGATCAGTGTGTGATTATATGGTGGCAGAAAAAGAAGAAAGAGCAGGAGATAAATTGTTATAAGAAAGGAAGGAAGATAAAGAATGATGAATACCTGAAGAAGTAGCCATGTTCCCTGATTGAGAAGGTGAGATAGAAGAGGCCAGCTGACAATGAAAATCATGAAGATATTTAGGAGCAGTTCTGGTTCGAGATGATTTTCTAAGGATAGGTGGAGGAGAAGAGGGTAATGAGTCAGGTGGAGGGGAAGAAGATAATGAGTCATGTGGAGTAGATGGAGGTGAACAAGGTAGTGAGTCAGGTGGAGGAGAAGAAGGTAATGAGTCATGTAGAGTAGATGGAGGTGAAGGAGGTTGTGAGTTAGGTGGGGGTGGTGGAGAAGAAGATGAAGTTTCTGAAGGGATAACAGAATTGTTATTTGGAAGAGGAGCAAGACGGAAGGATGTTTGAAGAAGGGGCTGTATGGGTGGAGAAGGTAAGTTAGATTGGTGAAATGGAAACACATATTCGTGAAAGGTGACATCTCTGGATATGAAGACTGTTTTAGATTGAAGGTCAAGAAGTTTATATCCTTTCACTCCAAATGGGTAGCCAAGAAGAACACAAGCTCTTCCTCTAGGTTCAAATTTGGTCCTATGATGAGATAAAGTAGAAGCAAAACAGAGACAGCCAATGATTCTCATGTGAGAATATGTAGGAGGGGAATGAAAAAGAAGTTCATATGGTGTTTTGTTAGAAAGCAACTGGCTAGGAACACGATTGATAATATAAGCAGCAGTTAGAATGCATTCATTCCAATAAGAATTAGGAAGGTTTGCTTGAATTTTGAGTGATCTGCCTATGTTCAAAAGGTGTTGATGTTTTCTTTCAGCAACCCCATTTTGTTGAGGGGTTGCTACACATATTTTGTGATGAATAATACCTTTCTTGTTGAAGAATTCTGTCATGTTGAACTCAAGTCCATTGTCACTTCTTAGAATTTTTATTTTTGCATGGAACTGTGTTTCAACTAAATTGTAAAAGGCTTCAATACATGATCTGGTGTGGGATTTGTGTTTAAGCAGATAGATCCAAGTACTCCTTGAAAAATCATCTATGATGGTGAGGTAGTATTTGGTTCCATCATAAGCTTCAACAGAATTGGGTCCCCAAATGTCACAGTGTATAAGATCAAAAGGGTTGCTGCTTTTATGTGTGCTAACAGGAAATGGCAGTCTGTGGTGTTTTGCAAGAGGACAAACTTGACATGGGTTGATAACAGAAATTGTAGAAACATGCTTTTTAATAGATGGATCTGCTATTACATGTAATTTAGAAATGGGAGTATGGCCCATTCTACAATGTCAAATATCTGAAACCTGATTGAATTTGTGAGAAACAGCAGAAACAGAGATTGTCTTTTGTAAGGAAATTGAAAAATAATCAAAAAGAGCTGATGGAGAAACTGGTTCTGTGAGCAGGTGGTATAAGCCATTCTTCATCTCACCCATGCCAATCGTGGTCCATGTCAAAAGGTCCTGAAGAAAACAATTTTGTGAAAAGAATACAAAACAGCAAGAAAGGGAAGATGTTAGCTGTTTAGCTGATATCAAATTGAAGTTAAAAGAAGGGACACAAAGAACATCGTGCAAAATTAATCTAGAAGTAATGTGAACTGTGCCTATATGAGTTACTGGTGCAGATTGTCCATTGGGAAGTTTAACAACAAAAGAAACCTTAGAGGTTATAGAAGAGAAAAGTGAGGTGTTACAGATCATATGATCTGTAGCACCTGTGTCAATTATCCAAGAGAAGTGTGTGTGTGTTATCTAATGGAATGAAAGAAGTAAGAGAAAAATGATTACCATTCATGGTAGATGAAGAAAGACAATCTGTTTGGACAGTATTAATTGAGTGATTAGCAATTGAGGCCTCCTTTGATTGCAATAAAGAAATGAGTTGGTGGTATTGATCTTTGGTAAAAGTGGGAGGATCATGAGATTGTTTTTCTGTATCCAGGATGGTCAGATGAGCTGCATGAGTTGGATCTGGAGTGATCTTGCCATGAAATTTATGTCCAGCGGGGTAACCATGCAGCTTATAGCACTTGTCTGCTATGTGCCCAGTCATGTGGCAATGAGTGCAGATGGGGGGCTTGGCATTGCCTGCTTTGAAGCAAAGTTCTAGGGTATGGCCTTGAATTTTGCAATGAGTGCAAAAGGGTCTTTCACGTTTAATCTGCTGAGATGACTTGGAAAAAGGTTTGTAATATGGCTGTTTGACAGCAAAGGCCATGGAATCTGGTGAAGGAAGAATGTTAAGCATATTATGCTGCATTTCTTGCTGTTGTATCATGGAGAAGATTTTGTTTATGGAAGGTAATGGGTCAAGCAGCATGATCTGATCACGAGTGGTATTGTGTGAGTCATTGAGACCCATAAGAAATTGGATAACACAATCCCTTTCATATCGATTAAAAATGATAGTGAGTTTGCCATAGGTACAATTAGGCAAAGGGTCACATAAGAGAAGTTCATCCCAAATTGTTTTAAGCTTACCAAAATAAATGCTAACTGAATCAGAATCTTGTTGTAAGCTTGTGAGAGCTTTCTTGAGCTGAAAAATTCGATGCCCATTTTGTTGGGTGAATCTTTCTTTGAGCTCACACCAAATCTATTTTGCATCATCAACTAAGGCAATGCTGGACTTGAGGCTTAAATTGATGGAATTATGAATCCAGGAGACAACAAGATCATTGCATCTCTCCCAAGCAGTATAAAGAGGGTCTGTAGGATCTTTAGGTTTGGTTAAACTTCCATTGATGAAGCCTATTTTGTTTTTGGTACGAAGAGCTCGACACATAGCTCTTGACCAGGTAATGTAATTCTCATTGTTGAGAAGGTCAGGGACCAAAGGGAGAGAAGGATTGTCTCCATGGTCAAGGCGATAGGGATTGGTGATGTTATTGAAATCCAGAAAAGGAGATTTGGGAGATTCAGTAGTCATTGCAGAATATGTTTACGCAATGGCTCTTGATACCATGTAAGAATTAGGAACAAAAGAAGTAAAGAGCAAAAGAAGAAGAAGAAACACACGGAATGAGGGAAGAGCAGTGCTCTGTTATCGTATACTGTCATGCCATTTACAAGGTGCTGCATGCAGCTTTATACTAAAAGAGGAAAGAAAATCCTAACAAACTACCAGAATAAAGTAATTACAGTGGATTTGTACAGCAACGTAACAACTTTGGAAGTTACATAAAAGTACATGAAATATCAATTAAAGGAAGGTCCATGTGGTAAATAAACTAAAGAATTGTAACGTGTGTTCTGAACATTTGATGAAGTGGGAGCTTGCACATCAGAACCATTGATTTGTTTATGAGCAGCATCCATCACATGATCTGTATTTTGAGGAATCTACTGTGTATGTTGCTCTAATATATATCGCCGTAATATTGCAAGGAAGTTGCCTTGCAAGAAACTTCACTCCTCATCTTTCTTCAACAAGCGCGTATGATCCATATCCTAATGCAACTGGGCAAGCAATAATTTCTTATGCAATTACTTAGATCATGGTCATGGGTAACATATATATATCTATCCACTCGTTTTATGACTTGTCCTCGTGCGAACGGGATTTCTTATCTATTATTTTTCTATTTGTTTTTTTTTTCTAATATTCTTATTTACGTTATCACGTCAAGAAAATGTGTCTAACAATTTGACAAATATCTCAGATTATGACGTGCCACAAACCTCATTGGATGACCAGTCGCCTGATCTCTATCAAAGGAAGGTCCCAATTCACCGAGTCTAGAGGCAGTAATATTTATTACTGGTTGGGTTACACAAAATAAAACCATATGATATCATTTTATTTTATATAATTATTACAGTATTTTTAAATTTTACAGAAAATAGAATAAACGATTTACTTTTTTTTTTTAAATCTCAAACAAAAATAATATTAAAAAATAATATTCTAATAATATTTTATTCAACTTTCAATTTTTATCTCATCTCATCTCATCTATATAACCAAGCTTAAAATTTTCATCTTAATATATTTTATATATTAAAACAATTTTATTTAATAAAAAATTAGATATTTAAAAAAACTAATCTAAATAATAAGTTTTATATAAAAATCTAATTTTATGGTCAGTTTTTGTTCTACTTGGGTACGTGTTAGAATCAAGCAAACAAAATTGATTACTAATCTCATGATCTACTACAAACAAATTGATATAAAGCTCTGATTATTTAGGCACAAGATAGACATTATTTAACATATATATTAATTGTATGCTTAGTCAATTATAAATTAACACTAAGCAATAATGGTTAATTATTAAAACAGTACTCAAATATCAACAAGATCCATCTAATTTATAATAAGCATATACATGTAGCTAGCCAGAGGGGAGTTTCTGGGTCCGTTCATCAGTCTAATTCTTTCTCTAGTCTTCCCCTTCCTCCGGGGTAGAATTTTGGAGAAAGTTGAATATTTGACCGTACGTGTCATGAGCACTATATATCAGTATTTTATTCCGCTCTTTAAAACTGACTTTTGAATATGTATTTGACTCTACAAGGAGAAGGAAAGTTGAACATATATGCGTGTTGAATATGTGACCATGCCTAATTTATTATTTATTCCAATGAAAGGTACCGCAAGGAATTAATTGCCAAGAAACTCATAATCTTTGTCTGATATATATATCCATTTTCTAATGGAATTTGCAACTTCTGGATTCCCTATTTAAGGAGCTAGAGTCTTTCAGTAGTAATCCGTACGTCATAGATCATAAACAATAACTTCTCTTATGGCCCTTCAAGGTCATGCGTCTTCCTCTTCCTTTTATCCGTTTATTCATTGGTGGAAATATGATGTATTCTTGAGTTTTAGAGGCAAAGATACTCGTCAAGGTTTCACAACCCATCTTCATGAAGCTCTGGACCGGAAGAAAATAAATACTTACATTGATGACAAGCTTCCAAGAGGGGATGAAATCTCACAAGAACTTCTCAAAGCTATTGAAAGCTCAAGGATTTCAATTGTCGTGCTCTCAAAAAACTATGCATCATCCACATGGTGCTTGAATGAGTTGATAAAGATCATTGAGTGTAAAAACATAAAGCAACAAAAAATTCTACCAGTATTTTACGATGTAAATCCAACAGAGGTACGACATCATAGAGAGAGTTTTGGAAAAGCATTGGTTAAACTTAAGAAAAAGCTCAAGGATGAGACAAAGGTGCAAAGGTGGAAAGCAGCCCTTACAGAATTGGCCAGTTTGTCTGGGTTCACTTTAGGAAATAGGTATTTTACTTCTACTAATTCTTATGCCTTTATTTAAAAAAGAAAAATCTGATCATAATACATCTTTATGATACTTGGGTATGCTTGTATGTATGCATGCATGCATGCATGCATGCACAAGTGTATATATGTGTATTTCTAGATTTACGAACTCATTAATTCAAAAGCTCCTTGCTTCTTAACAAGGCAAACCAAATTCGAGAATGGAACCAAAAAAGTTAATGAATTTATAGATCATTGCCATATGTTAGCTATTTTCTTTTGTTTCTTTGTTGTGAAAACTCAAGAGGCTTTGCTTTATTTATTTATTTATTTTTTGCATTGATAGGAATGAACCAGAAATTATTCAAGAGATTGTTCGAGAGGTTTCAAGATTAGCAAAGCGTAAATATTTAAATGACATTGCCAAGCATCTAGTTAGAATGGAATCTAGAGTAAAAGATGTCCATAATAATTAAGTTTCTAAGTGTGGGAGTGAATGAGACACGCATGCTAGGAATCTATGGAATTGGTGGAGTTGGTAAGACAAATTTGGCTAAAGAAATCTACAACTCATTTATTGACCAATTTGAAAATTGTTGCTTTCTTGCAAACGTAAGAGAAATTTCAAAGCATGACTATGGTTTAATTCGATTGCAACAGACACTTCTTTGCGAGATCCTAGGAGACTCAAGTTTGAATGTTGCAAATATTGATGAGGGAATTGGTCTCATAAAAGAGATGCTTTGGGCTAAAAGGGTTCTTTTAGTTTTTGATGATTTGGATAAGTCGGTCAAACTTGAAACCTTACTTGGAGGATGTGATTGGTTTGGTTTAGGAAGCATAATAATTATAACGACAAGAGATGAACATTTATTAAATATTTATAATGTTCATTTACGATATAAGGTGAAGGAATTAGATCACGATGAAGCTCTTCGGCTATTTTGTTGGAATGCCTTCAAAAATGAAAAGCCTAACCATGATTTTGTAGAACTTACAAAAGATGTACTGCATTATGCTGGTGGCCTTCCATTGGCATTAACGGTGCTAGGCTCAGATCTATATGGTAGAGATATTCATTATTGGAGAAGTGCTTTAAAAAAGTACAAAACAATTCCTCATAATGATATTCATGAAAAGCTTAGAATAAGTTACGATGGCTTGGAAGAAAGCCAAAGGAGTATTTTTTTGGACATTGCATGTTTCTTTACAGGAGAGGAAGAAGAATATGTTACTAAAGTACTTGATGGTTGTGGTTTCTTTCCTAACTGTGATATCAAAGTACTAGTGGATAAGTCTCTCATAACCATTGAGCATGGCAAATTAATCATGCATGACTTGCTCAAAGATATGGGTAGAGAAATTGTTCGTCGAGAATCACCCAATGAACCCGAGAAACGCAGTAGGTTGTGGTTTCATGAAGATGTTCGTCGTGTATTAGAAGAAACTAAGGTACGTAAGAGTTGCATAAAAACAACATATTTCATCTTTTGATTGTAAAATTGGATTGAGAATACATATATGTGCACCCATTTATTTCTATAAGTTCATCTACCATGTATTTTTCTCATAATAGTTATTTTGTTTATGAGTAGAATGCCTTAAACGAGGAGAAAAAAAAAAATCTTTTGGTTACAACGAGATAATTTCTTTTTTTACTATATATCCTTTTTTTTTTCATATATTGAAGGATTAATTAATTGATAGGTAAATGTGAAAGCAAACATTGAGATTTTGTGTTTGATCACTAAGTTTGGGACATTCTAAAAATAAAAATCAAACATTAAGATTTTTGTTTAACAAAAGGAAAATACATGAACAATGTATATAAACAAAATTATGATTCTAGCAAGTGGTAAAATATGAAGAATTTGATGCTATGAAACAAAATTATGATTCTAGAAAGTGGTAAAATATGAAGAATTTGATGCTCTGATTTTGTTGGCACAATTTATGCGTTGTTTTACTAGGGAACAAACAAGATCCAAGGAATATTGATAGAATTGCCAGAACAAGACTCGATAGATTTGAGTCCTGGAGCTTTTTCGGAGATGAAGAGTCTAAGGATATTTATAAATCGTAATGCATGTTTTTCAAGAGGGCCTAATTATCTCTCAAATGAGTTAAGAGTACTTGATTGGTGTGGCTATCCAAATCATTCTTTCCCACAAAACTTTAATGGAAAGAAACTCGTCATTTTAAGAATGAATGAAAGCTTGATCAAAGAATTGGGAGATGGATTGAAGGTACGTTTATTTTTTTCTTTTATATGATGTAAACTTTCTACAAGCTAACATATTTTTCCTTGTTTTGTTTTCTTTTTTACAGAATTTCCGGATTTTGAAAACTATGAAATTCTCTAAATGTGAATTCCTAACAAAGATTCCTGATGTTTCGGGACTCCAAACTTTAGAGAGATTGGAAATTAAGTATTGCAATAACTTAGTTGAGTTACATGAATCTATTGGCTTCCTTGATAAACTCGTCGAATTGGAAATTGAAAATTGCGAGAGCCTTACTAGTTTTTCAAGATCCCTCAAGTTGAGATCTCTAAAAGAGCTTATTCTTCGTTATTGTGAAAGGCTGCAGAAGTTTCCTGAAATTGATCAGAGGGAAATGAAATGTTTAACATGGGTTCAACTAGAACACATGACTGCTATCAAAGAATTGCCTTCATCTATTTGGGATCTCACTGGACTTAGACAATTAAAAATAAGCAAATGCTACGAAGTAAGGCATCTCCCTATTGGGAGCCAACTGCTAACTGCCTGCTATTCCGCATTGGGATATTTAGATATATCGGGAAGCAATGTCGTTATCCTTCCTGAGTGGATCAAAGGATTTGTTCGATTATCGGTACTTGGGTTGCATAATTGTGTGCAGCTTAAAGAAATCTTAGAACTTCCTCCAAATATAGAAGATGTAGGCGCAAGTGGATGCATCTCATTGGAGAGTTTTGTTGAAGTATCAAATATGTTTGAATTCAATACAAGCAGCTGTCGTAAGCTACGTTCGATTGACTTGAATGGATGCCATAAAATGGTTGTAAATCCTCTTCGGTTTGAGGTATCTCTCTCTCTCTCTCTCTCTCTCTCTCTCTCTCTCTCTCTCTCATACTCATGTGTACCTTTGTCTGCTAATAATTATGATGCATGCTTGTTCGACCGGAAAATCTAGAGGACCAGGAAGAATGTCTTATATTTCCGGGAAATAAGATTCCAGATTGGGACTACCATTACAAGCTGGAGATTCCAAATAATTATGTATGTGATTGGGTAAATATTGATTTGCTGTTTTCGGATGAGATTAAAGGAATCATTGCATGTGTTGTTGTACAGTCCGATCCCTCCCAAAGGTCTTCCCGCATTGATATGCGTTGCGATGTCTTCTATAATGGTGTATTTCAGTATTCCACGTTTGGAAAATGTTTTGATCTAATTGGTGGCTCAGATATTGTAGTCTTGCATTACCACAAACTAGATGGAGAGCATTTCAAACCAGTGGAGGGAATTCTGCAACTTAAGTGTTATAGCTCCAGCGGTAGAGAGTTAGTAAGAAGTATAGGAATCCGTGTGGTACGGAAGCAGATCAAGGAGATCAATACATTGCAAGTTGCAAGTTGGAATCCCTGTCTTAACGTCCAGCAGTCTACGAGACCGCGTGATAATGATGACGATGATTCAGAGAATGATAGGCACGATGAGAATATTCCAAATGAAGATTTGGAACTTGGGGTCCATTTGGTAGAGAAGCATGAAGAGAAGGCCGCAAGAGATCGTGAAGATGTTGGTGCCCATGATTTTGACGCATCCAGTGAAGAAATTGAAGGTTGGGTAGATTTAATGGATGGTAAGAGGCGTCGTGATGAAGATGATTGTAACGGCCTGGAATTCAATCGGTATCCTCATACAAAGAGGCAGTATTCTTCAACCATGGGTATCAGACTAACAGAATTTGAGAATGATGATGAGAATTCAAAAGAAGATTTGGATTTAGAGCTTAAACTTGGGTTGTAATTAAAAGGTACAATCTTCAATTTTGTTTATTAAAATAATTTTATTTTAATAAAAAAATAATCTATATAATAAATTATATATAAAAATCTGAGAAAAACTTCGGTTTCAGCTTTATTATTCATAAAAAAAAAAAAAAAAAATCCAAACTTTTCTTATGTATTTTGTGTCAGCCCCCGTCCTTCAAGCTCATGGAGAAGCTACAAAACTGATGATTTTCTAGAACTTGCCGTCTCTCCTTGTAATTCAGGCTTTATGCCTCCTTTTGTGCCTCTTTTATTTTTATTTTTTATTTAGATTTTCACTTGATTTATGCATTTGAAAAAATTTGTGTAATATAATAATTCATATTATTTTTGTTTTTCCGTTTCATCAATCAATATTCAGATTATCAATATTTAATAACCGTTGATTCAAGTGATGTACAGTTAGTGTAAAATCAATCGTGGATCAAAGGTTGGTGGCGACTGGCGTGCACCAAGATTTGTATTCTACACCGAAACCTTAAAAACCGCAGCTATATATTGCGGAACATTCAGAAAAGGATAGAAGTAAGTATAGAGATACTATCCATCTACTACTCTTTTGTTATTATTTTTTATTTAATAATTAATGAAATGACTATCAATAAAATTGTATATCTTTAATTTTTTTTAATGATTAAAGATGTTAAAAAATACTTCAAAGAAAATAATTTTTTTAGCAATCTTTATTTTTTTAAGTTTCTTTCCAGTTCTTTTTTTTTTCCTTCGTTTGCAGGTTTTCTCAAAGATGAGAAGTAGGTTATATATATTTGCTCTCTCTTTTCCGATTTCTTCGAATTCCCTTTTTTCTTTTTCTTTTTTTATCATTTGTAGATAAACTGATCTCAATTTATGTGGATGTTGTTTTTTTTTTTTTTTTTGGTGTATCGATTTGATGAACCCGATCTAGTATCGATTGGGATTTGATTGGCCTCTGTGATCTCTCTTTTAATCAAGTTTTTGAGGACTTCGGTTAATATGCATATATTTTTGGGTAGTTTGATCATAGAAATGGGTAAAGTAGGGCTGCAATCCGATGCCATCCAACCGGGGTCTGGACCCGGTCTGACCCAACCCGGCATTGTTTGCGCGCCAAACCGGTCCGACCAGGCAAAGATCGAAAATTGATTTATTAAGTATTATGGTCTATGTCATGTATATTATATGAGAATCCTTCCCTTAGATATGAGCTTGCATTTGGCGTGATTAGTGAGTGAAGGTGTTTCCTGGATCCAAAAATGAAAAAAACAACTATAAAATTTAAATTGAAATTCGTGTTTTCTTTTAGTTTTAGTGGAGATTTGCCCTTTTTCCCCCCATATCTCCTATTTTCCAATCCATATTTGAATTCCTGGTTCTTATATTTTAACACTTTTCTAGATTCAATTACAGGGTATATACGAGTATAGGAGAATGTTAGAGCAGCTACTAATACTTACCCGTGGAGGATTAATCCTCTGGACATGTAAAGAGCTTGGAAATAAATGCGCTCAAGGAATGACCAATTGACACCTTGATCTGGTGCTGTCTTTTGGAAGAGCGGTCTGGTGCAGCATCATACAACTATGATGCCGCAGGTTCTGCTTACGCGCTCAAATGGACCTTCCATAACGAGCTTGGCCTTGTATTTGTTGCTGTATATCAGCGGATCCTCCATCTGTTGTATGTGGACGATCTGCTTGCAATGGTGAAGCATGAGTTTTTGGAGATGCATGATCCGAAACGGACAGCCTATAGTGATTTTGATGAAACTTTTAGGCAACTGAAAAAGGAAGCTGAAGCTCGTGCTAGCTGAAGATTTGAAGAGATTAAAGCAGGTGGTGGGCAAGCCTCTAAATAATAGTAAGAAGCAAGGGCTGATGCAAAATGTAGATTTGAAGAAGTAAGTAACAATTTCCTACATTGATGGGATATATCGCCGTAATATTGCAAGGAAGTTGCCTTGCAAGAAACTTCACTCCTCATCTTTCTTCAACAAGCGCGTATGATCCATATCCTAATGCAACTGGGCAAGCAATAATTTCTTATGCAATTACTTAGATCATGGTCATGGGTAACATATATATATATATATATATATATATGTATATATGTACTTGTATGCTAAATGCCTTGTAAATTTTATTTGAAATCAACTTTGGTTTATTGGCACATTAAGCATTATTACAGTAACTCTTTTACGTCTAAATTCTAATTACACTTTATAACGCCCTGGTCCCAGATGGGTCGGAAAATTACTTGTTGTCACTTAACATCATATTTCAACCATCCAATCATAGACTACAAATTCTCAATTACACATAGATCTCATTGTTTTAAACTAACTACCTCAAAATAATTAAAATAAGACAACACCAAACCTCAAAATAAACATCCACCTCTCATAATATCGAATCGACAAAGCAAAACAAAACTACTAAATAAACTCTCCAATAATTAAAGTACTCTCTTTGTACTTAATCTGCTATGTTCACACAGTCTTACTCATACTTTCTATTTTTGATACTCAGTCGAAACATTCAAAACATTTGAAAATATTGTGGAGATAAAGAGTGAGTTATCAATGACTCAATAAACAAAGAACATATAATAGTATGTAAATATGAGCTTTTTTAGATAGTTCGGTATGCAGAAATAAAATATTTCATTTTTAGAGTACATATCTCAAAAAATGCTATCAAAACATCAGAGCAATATTTCACAAACTATTCATATTTAAAGACCCTTTGGTATAATATGACTAAACATCTTCATCTTACCATATCATTTCATATCGTATCATATTATATCGTATCATATAATGTATTATGTTTAGCTCTCGAGGTAAGATTATGCAATCCTTGATGGACAAACTAGACAATATCATATTGTGAAACTATTTCTTACTCATTCTCAAAATTCCAAATGTGCACACATGAATATAAAGAAACACAAAAAAAATTACTTTATTTTTAAAGTGGGTGCACTCAGATCAGAGATGTTGGTACTAACTATGTAATATATTAGAATCATCATATTAGAACTAGAGTTAGAACATAATCAAAAAAGTCATGCTAAAAATTTTGAGTGGTTCTCAACCTGCCGTGGCTTGAGGGAAAGAAATCTTGTGGGAGAGAAAACCATGGAACTGCTGGTTTGCCGTGGGCTGTGGGAAGAAATTGAATAACTAAGTGGGTTTTCTATGGATCTTGGCAGGGTTGTGGCGTGTTGCCGTGTTTGTTGCAGGGTGATTGCTGGACGTGGAGACGTTCGTCCATGGGCCGGGGGTTGGTCGACCTGGGACATAGCCTTGGCGTGTAGATGTGGGATGTAGTTGTCGACTTGGTTCAAAGTGGCTAATTGTGGAAGGAAAAGCTGCTCTAGGGATTTGCGGTAGAGTTATTGAGGGAAAGAAAAAAATAAAAAAGCTTAAATTTTGACCCCAAAACGATGCGGTTTTTTTAAGTGGGCTAGGCTTTTCCATGGACATGGCTTGGCTTGGGCTGGGTGTTACACTCAATAAATATGAATATTGTGAACAATAGACCTGAGGCAACATACATACTTCAATCTCAAATGATGTGTTTGTGTTTTGGCAACGAGTTGCTTTTTTATTAGAAATAATATTGAGAGTAATTACTGTTTAGGAGCAGTCACTTTGTACCTTATATGACATTATTCTAATCATTTATTTAAAGGAAAAAAATTAATATATTATAATATAAACATTATGTGCATCACTACAATAAATATTATATAGTACTACTCTTTTTATTATGACAGATCTGCAACTTGTAAAAGGCAACACGCTTTTATTATAATATCATCGATGATCCTTGACTCTGCAATGGAGGTCAATAAAATAAGGAAAACCCTTTTAAATTGGAAAGTAGTAATAAAATAAGAAGGAAATAAATCTATTTGTTGTCTAAGGAAAATCTTCAGAAAGTCTGCACGTAATTGGCAATTTGCGTGATTCAGGGTACAGCTTTGTCAATGCTTATCCTAGCATTCTTCATCTTCAACGACCTTCCAGAAGAAACTCAAATATGCTGCCACGTTTATTGCCTTGTCACGTCAGCACATATATATTAGCTCATGTCTTGCACATTGTCTTGGCCCTTTACTCATAGGGGCAGACATGTTCATTAATAATGCTTCGGTGAGTGTCCTTTTAACAACATTATAATATAGCATTTGACCATTCAAAAATATTTTTATATTGAGCTCTCTCTCTCTTAAATATCTTTCATAATTTTTATATTAATCATCTGTTACAGAATTAGAGAAAAAAAAAATCATCTATTTCAAAAAATCTACGTAATTCGCTTAAAAAAGAAAAGAAAAGAAACTTCCCATAAGTCTCTCTCTCTACTTTTTAAACACCATCTCGTCATCTACCTCTATCTCTCTCTCTCTCTCAACACAGCCGGGTTTGCTTTTTGAAATTAGTTCTGTTCCTCTATGTTTTTACACGCATTTTGGGAATGAAAGTTTCAAGAACGAAACAGAGCTCTCTTATATTCAAGCTGGCGATCGAGAATCAAGAAACCACCATCCGGGAAATCAAGCCCAACAACAAGAGAATCATGGTACAATAACCATATCCCCTGTTTCTTTCATTTGTATCAGAGTCTTTCTTATTTTATTTTTCTTAGTTTTTCTTCTGGGTCTAGTCAATGTGCTCTCTTTTTTTCTCTGCTATGATCATATTTGGCATCTGGTTCCATCTGATTTCGATTTTAAGATGATTATCGCGTGGGTCTGATTGTGATTTGGAACTGGGTTTGTGAGAGAAATCTCCCCCAAAAGAAAAAAATTAAAAAATAAAAAAGAAATAAATTCGGATAATCGGCTAACGGTTAATCGGTATGAAACAGTTTCGGGTCGGGTCAGAATTTGTTGTTTTTCCTGGTCGGGTCAGGTCGGTGAACAGCCCTGACTGAGCCCCTCATGGTTTCGTTATTTCGTTAGTATGACCATCGCCCGGTATCCTATAAGAAAAATAGATATTTATAATTATTTTTTATAATAAAAATAAATATTTACGATCAAAAAAATTTATTTTAATTAAAAATAATCATTTTATTAAAAATAATTGATCACAGATAAATAATTTTTTTATAATCGCAAGATACTATATATTATACTTGGTTAATTTGGATTTGGCCATTCTTCCGATTGGGCAGAATCTTTGAAGACGAAGGAAATAGTTTTTAAGAAGTGAATTCGTTTGAGTTCAACGACCTTTCTATTCGTGCATATAATTATTGTGAGGTAGGGTTCGCTTTCTAAAGAATTAATAACTTTTATTTCTTTCCCTTTTGCTGCAATACCTAAATAATAATAATAATAATAATAATTATAATTATTATAATTTTGTTAAAAATAATTCTATTTAAAAGTCTACATACCACACAATATCTGCGTGACATAATTTGAATTGAAAGATTCATTATTAAAATAATTCTATTTGATTTAATGGTCCACTGTCTAAAACAACCTAGTTTGGATACTGAGATATTCTCATAATATCTCACTACTATTTATTATTTTATTATTACTTTTTACATATTTTTCATTATTATTCACTATTCAATATTCTATATTCTATCATTACATTTTTACTACTATTCATTGAATACCTAATCTTCAATTTTATTTAATGAAAAATATTCCTAAAATGTCAAAAAAGGAAAGAGAAAAGATCTCAACTCTTAAAGCATCCTAATTAACCATATTATTTCCATTTAAAATTATATTTATTCCCTATAAAAAATTTATATTTATTCAAAACAAAAATTAACTCCACCAAAGCCGGACATGATCGTAGGAATAATTATTGTACCAAGAATATTAATGCATGGTTGCTATTTAATTTTGTGGAAATGATTGGTGGCATGGGGTGATTGGAGCGTGAACACTAAGCTAATTAGAATATGAAAGACTGTAGAAAGATCCATCGTAATTAAAATGAGATTTTATTTTTATTTTTTAATTGGAGAACGAATTAAGTATATATCCTCGAGTAAATACCTGCCTAATTATAACACTAGCTAGAGGCCATATTTTTCCACAGAGCAATGCTAGTCCCCTTATTTGGAGACTGTAATGTAAGTTTAAATTATTTTAGATTTAAAATTTTTTAAAATTATAAAATTATCTTTTTTAAAATGATATTTTCTCTCGTTTAATAATGTACTTGTACATACAATTCCTACTTAAAGACTGTAAATAGAATTTCTCATTTCCACAAAACTTACAGCTTATTTCACAAGCTACAACTTATTTTCCACAAGACAATCATTAAACGCGTATGCATGCTTTTCCTGAAGTCGCGTATCCTTTTCCTAACAAAAGAAAGATGCCAAGAAACCTTTCGTGTGTTATTTATTTTTCTGCTTATAACAAACGCGTATCCTTTTTCATGTATTAAATGATGCAACGCGGTTTCTAACTCAATTTATTAAGCAGAGTTGTTTTGCAGGTTAAGTGATAATCAGTCATAGATAAACAGTGACTTCTCTGATGGCCGTTCAAGGTGCTTCTTCCTCTTCCCTTTCTTCTTCTACTCGTTGGTGGATTTATGATGTATTCTTGAGTTTTAGGGGCGAAGATACTCGTCAAAATTTCACTGCCCATCTCCTTGAAGCTTTGGTTCGAAAGAAAATACACACATACATAGATGACAAGCTTCCAAGAGGTGGGGAAATCTCAGAAGAACTTCTTAAAGCTATCGAAAGCTCAAGGATCTCAATTGTCGTCCTCTCAGAAGATTATGCATCATCCAGGTGGTGTTTGGATGAGTTGATCAAGATCCTAGAGTGTAAAGACAGAGAGCATGCGCAACAAAAGGTTCTACCAGTGTTTTACCATGTAAATCCAACCGAAGTAAGACATCAGAGCGAGAGTTTCGAAATAGCATTGGCTAAACTTAAAGATAGGATCAAGGATGAGTCGAAGGTGGAGAGATGGAAAGCAGCTCTTAAAAAAGTGGCCTGTTTGTCTGGATTCACTTTACGAGATAGGTATACTGCTTGTACTCACTAGTATGCCTTCATTTAAAAACAAAAATCTGATTATAATACATCTTTCATAATACAAGTATACCTATATGTGTATATCAAAATTTACGAACTCATCATTAAATCAAAAGCCTTCTGCTTCTTAAAGAGGCAAACCGAATTCGAGAATGGAAGCAAAAAAGTTCATTAAATAGATCATCATTGTCATTTGCTACTGGATAAAAAGCTAAGTACTAGTTTTTCTTTTGTTTATTTATTGTAAGAATTCTACCTTATTATTCTTTTATTTTTTTATTTTTTGCATTGCTAGGATTGAACCAGAATTGATTGAAGAAATTGTTCGAGAGGTTTCTAAAGTAGTAAAGCCTAAATATTTAAATGACATTGCCAAGCATCCAGTCGGAATGGAGTCTAGAGTACATGACGTCCATGATATACTTCTACGTGTGGGAGTGAATGATATACGCATACTAGGGATCTATGGCATTGGTGGAGTTGGTAAGACAAACTTGGCTAAAGAAATCTACAACTCATTTACCGACCAATTTGAATGTTGTTGCTTTCTTGTAAACGTGAGAGAGACTTCAAAGCGTGAGTATGGTTTAATTCAATTGCAAGAGACACTTCTTTGTGAGGTCCTTGGTGACTGGAGTTTGAAGGTTAGAAATGAAGATGAAGGAATGGGTCTCATAAAAAAAATGCTTTGGAGTAAAAGGGTTCTTTTAGTTCTTGATGATTTGGATAAATCGGTCAAAGTTGAAACCCTACTTGGAGGATGTGATTGGTTTGGTTTAGGAAGTGTAATCATTATAACAACTAGGGATGAACATTTATTAACTAGTAATAATGTTCATTTACGATATAAGGTGAAGGACTTGGATCATGACGAAGCTCTTCAGCTATTTTGTTGGAATGCCTTCAAAAGTGAAAATCCTAACCCTGATTTTGTCGAAATCACAGAAAATGTACTCCATTACGTTGGGGGCCTTCCATTGGCTTTAATGGTGGTTGGCTCGGATCTATTTGGTAGGGACATTCATTATTGGAGAAGTACTTTAGAAAAGTACAAAAAAATTCCTCCCAAAGATATTCTTGAAACGCTTAGAATAAGTTATGATAGCTTGGAAAAAAACGAGAAGAGTATTTTCTTGGATATTGCATGTTTCTTTACTGGAGAGCGAGAAGAATATGTTACTAAAATACTTGATGGTTGTGGTTTCTTTCCTACTTGTGGCATCAAAGTACTAATGGATAGGTCTCTCATTACCATTGATGATCAGATTCACAGATTAATCAGGATGCATGACTTACTCAAAGATATGGGTAGAGCAATTGTTAGTCAAGAATCCGAAGAACCCGAGAAACGTAGTAGGTTGTGGTTTCATGAAGACGTTCGCCATGTATTGGAAGAAACTAAGGTAAGAGTTGCATAAAAAGTATACATTTCATCTTTTGATTGTAAAATTGGATTGAGGTTACATATACTTGCACCAATTTATCTGTATGAGTACATCTACCACGTATTTATCTCATAATAGGTATTTTGTTTATGAGTAGAATGCCTTAAATGAGCAGAAACCAAAAAAAAAAAAAAAAACACTTTTGGTTACATCGAGACAAATTCTTTTTTAGAATCTTGGTTTTTCTTATATCGAAAGATAAAATTGATAGGTAAATGTGAAAGCAAACATGAATATTTTGTGTTCGATCACTTAGTTTGGGACATTGTAAAAATAAAAATCAAACATTATGTTTAAAAAAAAAGGAAGTACATGCATAATTTATATAAACAAAATTATGATTCTAGCAAGTTTTAAAATATGAAGAATTTTATGCTCTATTTTGTTTGCATTGTCTTACTAGGGATCAAAAAAGATTCAAGGCATATTGATAGAGTTTCCAAAACAAGACGTGATAGATTTGAATCCTGAGACTTTCTCGATGATGACAAGTCTCAGGATATTTATAAATCGTAATGCACGCTTTTCAAAAGGGCCAAATTATCTCTCAAATGAGTTAAGAGTACTCGATTGGCAAGGCTATCCTAGTCATTCTTTCCCGCAAAACTTTCATGGAAAGAAACTCGTCATTTTAAAATTGTATGAAAGCTTCATCAAAGAACTCAGAGACGGATTGAAGGTACCATGATTTCTTTCTTTAAACTATATATATATATATATATATATATATATATATATTGTAAATTTTCTACTAGCTAACATATTTTTCCTTGTTTTGTTCTGTTTTTTTTAACAGAATTTCCAGAATTTGAAAACTATGGTATTAGTTGAATGTAAATACCTAACAAAGATTCATGATGTGTCAGCGCTCCACAATTTAGAGAGTTTGAGCATTGGGTATTGCAATAACTTGGTTGAGGTAGATCAATCTATTGGCTTCCTTGATAAACTCATCGATTTGTCAATTCGAAATTGTGAGAGGCTAACTAGTTTTCCAAGATCCCTCAAGTTGAGATCTCTAGAAGAGCTTAGTCTTTCTTATTGCGGGAGGCTGCAGAAGTTTCCTGAAATTGACAGTGAAATGAAATGTTTAACAGTTCTTAAACTAGAACAGATGACTGCTATAAAAGAATTGCCTTCATCTATTGGGAATCTTGCTAGCCTTGAGGAATTAGAAATAATCAGTTGCTACAAATTAAGACATATCCCTAACAGCATCCGTCAGTTGCAACATCTATGGTTTCTCTCTCTCAAGGGTCTCACTCTCGAGTGTCGGTCAGATGATCAAAGCCAATATCCCTTACCCTCTTCCAGTACTGCAGAATTGTTCTCGTCATATTCTCCTCCAATGAATTCAATAGCGTTTCCGAAACTAGATTTGGTTCAGTTAACTGCCTTCTATTCCACCTTGGAAGTTTTAAATTTATCGGAAAGCAATATTGTCGTTATCCTTCCTGAGTGGATCAGAGGATTTGTTCGAGTATGGTTACTTAGATTGTCTCATTGCGAGCAACTTAAAGAAATTTTAGAACTTCCTCCAAATATAAAAGAGGTAGAAGTTAGTGGATGCATTTCATTGGAGAGTTTTCCTGAAGTATCAAATAAGTTTGAATTCAATAGAAGCAGCTTTCGTAAGCTAGATTGGATTAACTTGAGTGGATGCCATAAAATGCTTGTAAATCCTCTACGGTTCGAGGTATCTCTCTCTCTCTCTCTCATTCATATTGTGTACTACGTTTGTCTACTAAAAAATATGATGCTAGCTAGCTTGTTGAACAGGAATGTGTAGAGGACCTGGATGGAAAATGTCAACTTTTGTTTCCGGGAAATAAGATTCCAGATTTGGACTACCATGGGAAGCTGATGATGAAGACTCCAAATGTTCTCGTCATAAATGTACGTGATGGGATAAATGTTGATTTGCTTTATTCGGATGAGATTAAAGGATTCATTGCATGTGCTGGTTTTCAGCGAGAATCCGATTCCTCCATCGAGAATTTTATGCATATCGGGATCTACTATAATGGTGTATACCAGTATGACGAGTATACACAATGTATTGATCCAAGTGGCTCAGATAATGTATGGTTGTATTACCACAAACTAGATGAAGAGCGTTTAAAATCAGTGGAGGGAATTCTGCAACTTAAGTTTAATAGCTATAAAGGTAGTGCCCTGATTAGAAGTTTTGGAATCCGTGTGGTACGCAAGCAGAAGGAGATCAATACATTGCAAGACGTTGCAAGCTGTTGGAGTCCCTGTGTTAACGTCCAGCCTTCTTCAGAATCAATAATTTCTGATTTAGAGAATGGCAGCCACGCTGAGAATCCAAATGATCAAGATTTGGAACGTCTTGGGGTCCATTTGGTAGAGAAGGATAAAGAGAAGGCAAGAGATCATGATGCAGGTGTGCTCCACGAAGATGTTGGTGCCCCTGATTTTGATGCATCCAGTGAAGAAATTGAAGGTTGGGTACATTTAATGGATGGTAAGAGGCGTCATAATGAAGATGATTGCAATCTGGAATTCAATTGGTACCCTCAACAAAAGAGGCAGTATTCCTCAACCATGTACATCAGAATAACAGAAATAGAGAATGACGATGAGAATTCAAAAGAAGATTTGGATTTAGAGCTTAAACTTGGGTTTAATTAAAAGGTGCAATCTTCAATTTTGTTTATTAAAATATTTTTCTTTCAATAAAAAAATAAATATTTTAAAAAATAATTTAAATAATAAATTTTACATAAAAATCTAAGAAAAACTTTGGTTTCATCTCTACAACCTGATGATTTTCTGGAATTTGCCGTCTCTCCTTATTCAGGCTTTGTGCCCACTTTTGGATGGAATTATTTAGATTTTTGTGCCTGGTTTATGTTTATTTTTTATTTAGATTTTCACTTGATTTATGCATTTGAAAAATGTTGTGAAATATAATAATACATATTATTTTTACTTTTCTGTTTCATCAAATTAATATTTAGATTATCACATTTCTTTACAATATTTAGTGACCTGGTGCTGTCTTTTGGAAGAGCGGTCTGGTGCAGCATCATACAACTATGATGCCGCTGGTGCTACTTACACACTCAAATGGAGCTTGGCCTTGTATTTGTTGCTGTATATCAGCGGATCCTCCATATGTTTTACGTGGACGATCTGCTTGAACTGGTGAAGTGCAAGTTTTGGAGATGTATGATCCGAAATGATCATCCTATAGTGATTTTGATGAAACTTTTAGGCAACTGAAAAAGGAAGCTGAAGCTCGTATTGAAGATTTGAAGAGACGAAAGTAGGCGGTGGCGGCCTGCAAGCCTCTAAATAATAGTAAGAAGCAAGGGCAGATGCAAAATGCTAGATTTGAAGGAGTAAGTAACAATTTCCTACATTGATGGGACAAATCGCGTAATATTGCAAGGAAGTTGCCTTGCAAGAAACTTCAACTCCTCATCTTTCTTCAACAAATGCGTATGTTCCATATCCTAATGGAACTGGACAAGCAATAATTTCTTAATGCAATTACTCAGATCATGGTCAAGGGTAACATATATATAATATATATATGTATGTACTTGTCTGCCAAATGCCTTGTAAATTTTATTTGAAATTAAGTTTGGTTTATTGGCACATTAAGCATTATTACATTAACTAATATAAAAAACTTTTACTTCTAAATTTCAATTGCACTTTGTAACGCCTTGGTCCCGGATCGGTTGGAGAATTACTTCTTGTCACTTAATATCATATTTCAACCATACAATCATAGACTACAAATTCTCAATTACACATAGATCTCATTGTTTTAAACCAACTTAACTCAATATAATTAAAATAAGACATGACCACCAAGCCTCAAAATAAACATCCACTTCTCATAATACCAAATCGACAGAGTAAAACAAAACTACTAAATAAACTGTCCAATAATCAAAGTACCATTTTTGTACTTAATTTGCTATGTTTACACAGTCTTATCTATACTTTCTATTCTTGATCCTCAGCTGAAACATTTAAAACAAATGAAAATACTGTGGAAATAAGGAGTGAGTTATCAATAACTCAGTAAGCAAAGAACATATATTAGTATGTAAATATGAGCCTTTTCAGATAGTTCGGTATGCATAAATAAAACATTTCATTTTCAGAGTGCATATCCCAAAAACATGCTATCAAAACATCATCACGATGTTTCACAAACTGTTCATATTCAGAGATCGACTATTTATATTCAAAGATCATTTGGCATAACATGACTAAACATTTTCATCTTATCATATCATTTCATATATATCGTATCATATTATCTCATATCATTTCATATCGTATTATACCATATACCATATTTAACCCCTGTGGTAGGGTTGTGCTATCTTCGGTGGCCAAACCAGGCAATATCATATTGTGAAACTTTTCATTTTTCATTTTTGGAACTCCGAGTGTGCACAAAAAAAAGAACATACAGAAAAACCACTTTGTTTCCAAAGTGGGTGCACTCATATTAGAGATATTGGTACCAACAATGTAATATATCAGAATCATCATATCAGAACCAAAGTCAGAACAAAATCAAAAAGTAATGCTAAAGGTTTTTTAGATGCATATAATATCAAGTAGATTGCTGAACACACTACAACAAATTTGTCCATTTCTCACAAGTTCTTTTTCCAAGACATAAGATGGTGGAAAATACTTACTTGACGTTACAAACACTGTCCATGGAAAAAAAAAAAACATTTCGCCACGAAATCACATTTGATGACCAAAATGTCATCAGTAAAACTAACTTTCTGCGGCGACTTTGTGTTGCCACAAATAAGTCTGCGGTTAAGATAGTCAAATAATAGAGGTCGCAGTAAGATACTAACTCTTGCGGCAAGTTCTTGTCGCCGCAAATAAACCTATCATATAAGACCCTCTCTTAACTAGGATATACTAAATTTTTGTCACTCCAAATAAATATTCCATTTATGAACCCTAATTTCCTCCCTGATTTCCTCTCTCTCTCTCTCTCCCCTCCCTCCAGGTGCCGTCAATGCCCCCCTTCCCCCCAAAATCGAAAACTCCCCCAAGGCCCCTCCTAGCAAATTAGCGCTGTCATCGACAGCCTCTCTGGTCACGATGAGCACCTATCACCGGTCAATCACCCTCTCCTACCCCTCGGCTTCACCCTCACCCATAGAAGTCTCTTGGCAACTCCCTCTCCTCCTCCTGATTTCTGCCCCTTCGTCTCTTCTCTCGCGTCGACCACCTCTCCACCACTTCGCCATCGATGCACAACCTCAAACCTCCACCACCACGTCTCTCTCTTCCCTTCTCCCGTTCCCTCTCTTTCCCTGGTCATTGCCTCTCCTCCTCCCGATTTTTCCCCCAATAGAACCTTCCTCTTGACTCCCCAATTTTTTTCCACCAAATGTTTTAGTGGATAATACTGATACTCACTAGTACCTCTCGCGGTAATTGGTCCTATTCCCGTGAGCATAAACGAAAGTAATCGTGCTTTTGGGGCGAGTTTAGTAAGCTATTGTTGGAGATTTGTTGTGGGAATAGCCTTGTACTTTCCACGACTTGGATCTTTCGTGCGATAAAATACTTTTACTGGCGACTTATATCCCACGAGCCTCCCACGAAGAAAATTTGTGGGAATAGAGCTTTTCCCACAAAAAGGATGCTTTTCGCCACAAAACTCCTTGGGAAAATATAGTTTTTGTTGTAGTGACATATTCATATAATTTTACATATTCAAAACAGATTGAAAACATATTCATATAACATGTACAAAATTTTTAGGTTTTCCATGTTCGCTCATTTTGTACATTTAAGAAACATGTCAAAATATTGCTTATGTCTACACTAGTTATGTCAGGAAATATTTTTCTCTTTCATATAGATTTCATGAGTAATGTAAAAACATATAACTGAGCTTGTTTCAAATTTCTTTTTGTAACAAAACATGTATGTTTTTCAATATCAACCTCAGTTAATTTATTTTATGCAAAGTTTAGCATAAGAACCCTGCTTATCTGGACTTTTAACTTTTTAAAATTAATTCACAATAGTGCCGAACAAATATCAATCACCACTTATAAAATTGTCATGCAACTTGCATAAATTTTCTGTTGAACAAATAATTCATAATTAAAACTAGAGATATAAAAATCTATATTTCTTTAATGTCTAAAAAATCATCGGAACCCTAATATATCGACCCTCTCCAAAATACCTTAATTTTCATATAATTTCTCTAAATAATTCCATGATAAATTCATAAAATCCTATTACCTCCATAATATTGACATTGAAATCATAATTCTAGTGTTCATGCTTCAAACTTTAACTTTCCAACCACCATAATGTTATTAACTCCAAAATAGTCTATTCTTTGCTTAGATCCAAAGAACCTAAACTCAGTGATCGATGAATCAGGAGGCATATATGTAATTATACTTAAAAATAAATTTTCAACATTACATGTACCGTATCGGCTTCATTGCTTCAAATTAACACTTGAACGTAGATGGCTTAGTGGCGCTTTTATAAATAACTGAAACAGCCATGCAATTATGAGAAAAACAGACTCACTGGAGAAATGAACTGAGAGACGGATGCTTACTATGGAATAACCATTGTGACGGAGGTTGAGTTTATATGGGCTTCCAAGCTCGGCTAAGATCAACAGCGGCCAGTAATCGATCCCTCCGTGGCGTGGTGATGGAGCACTGGAGAAAGAGAAAGTGGAAACTGTTACTCATGACGGAGAGCGAGAAAGAGAGTAACGTGAGGGGAGGAAGTTTACGCACCATGCAACGTGGGGGTTCGGATAGTGGTGTTGGAAGTCCATCGGGTGGAGTCCGACGGTGGCTTGGGGCGGCTTTATCCCCGGTGTGATGGCTTTGGTGGGATGAAACCGTGAGACGTGGGTGTTGTACACTTCATGTTGCACGTCCATGGAGAAGAAGAGCATGACGACCGAGTGGTCGGGGCTGTAGTTCGACTATGGAGTCTTGCTTGCCAGCGTCTTCTGCTTCCGGTAAAGGTGCATGAGGGCACCTTGCTCTGTTTTGGTCGTGCGGGGAAATATTGGGGCTGAGAGCACAAAACTTGCTCTGTTTTGGTGGTGTAAAAGCAGGGCCATTCCTTTTGATTGTTTACGGTGGCTCGGGTTGTTGGATCAAGTGGCTAGCGATTTGGGTTGGCGTGGAAGAGATCAATGTGCGACGTGGGGCTTCCTTACGCGTGGAGGCAGCAACGGTTTCTTGTGGAGATAAGAGACTCACGATGTGGAAGGAAGGGAGCTGGATTGTCTTAGGTAGTGTAATGTTTGAGGTAGGGTGGGGACACAAACGCACGGTGGGGGTGGGTGTTTTTGGACGGAGTTGATGGTGGACATTGAGACTCCGAGAGGCACCCTGGGGTCTGGCGGTGTAGAGGCGGCGACGGACGGTGGCTGGAAAATGTCTCCACGAATGTGGAACGTGCGTGCGTTCGTGCTGTTCTCGATTTGTTGAGGGCCTCGGGGATGGTGGTTTGCAGTGTAGGGTGGCAGCGGTGTGGGTCATTCTCAACCTACCGTGGCTTGAGGGAAAGAATGCTCGTGGGAGAGAATACCATGGAATTGCTGGTTTGTCGTGGGCAGTGAGAAGAAATTGAGTAACTGAGTGGATTTTCTATGGGTCTTGGCAGGGTTGTGGCATGTTGCCGTGTTTGTTGCAGGGTGGTTGCTGGACTTGGAGACGTTCGTGCATGGGCTGGGGGTTGGCCGACGTGGGACGTAGCCCTGGCGTGTGAATGTGAGATGCAGTTGCTTGTCAACTTGGTTCATAGTGGCTAATTGTGAAACGAAAGGCTGCTTTGCTTGGGATTAGCAGGAGAGATATTGAGGGAAAGAAAAAGAAAGTTCAAATTTTGACTCCAAAACGACGTGGTTTCTTCAAGTGGGCTGGGCTTTTCCATGGGCTTGGGCTAGGTGCTACACACTTACACTCAATAAATATGAATATTGTGAACAATAGATGTCGTAGAATATATAATGAAAGGAAAGAATTTTTGAGTTATTAGAAAATAATATAACAATATTTTATTCTGCTATTCACAAACTATTTCAACTCATTTCTAAATCTAAACAGAATCGGAACCAGGCTTGTGCCGCCCCTTTTAGGGTTAGAGGGAAGGCTCTACATGCGACCTCTCTCAATAACCTGTGCAATGTCATATAGGCCTTGAATTTAGGTGAGACTTTGAATTTAGGAGGGAAAGGAAAGGCCATAACTCTCGCTTTGTATGTCAGGTCGGTGCTGGTGAGCAACTGATCCACAGTGGACGATGCACCCATTCATCTGGCCATCTCTGCGTACTTGTCCTCGTGCTCTTAGAGCTTGAGGTGCATCTTGTGCCTCTCTTCTTCGGCCTTGGCAACCTTAGGAATGGGTCGCGACTCAGCGTGCTCGTTGCCATTGGGCTTCGTCCGTCTTCATTGGTCAGCCTTAGAATGGCTTTTTCTTGGCGGATCATTCCCACCTCCTCTATTAATTTCTTTATTGTGTCTCCCATCTCCGCGAGTCTTGCATCCATTATTTCGTATTGTTCTCCTTCTCCTTGCGTGGTTTGGAACTGCATCATTATCGGCATACGAAGGACACGCTTCTATAGGAGATATCTCATAGACGACACCACTGTTGATATCGTGTTTTGTAGCCCGAGCAACTCTACAGAGGCGCAACTCGTTCACCTACAACTATGAAGAAATGAGAGCTTCGGGGTGGTGGGGGACACCTCTGATGCCAAAGTCAATATGTGATTTTCCAGTGATGATTACGGAGAAAATGAGTGTAAGAGTTCATAGAGAGTTCCCCTCACTAAGGAAGAGGGTATATATACCTATCGGAGTTCCCCCTACTAAGGGGTGGAGGTGTCCCTCCATACTTGGGTCAGGCCTCCTTGTCAGCCTAGGGGGATCATGGAGGTGTCGCTCCGTACCAGGCCTCCTTGTCAGCCCCTGCTGTGCAACAGTCGTGCAGGGCATGGTCATGGCGACCACTAGCACCACGGGACCGACGACGAGCATTCGAGGATGGAGGGGAGGTGGGGACAATGGATGAAGAAGGGCCAGCTCTCGAGGGCGCCATCTGTCCCGTGCTCCGCCTACAAACGCTTGGATCTGAGGTTGCTGGTTGGTGTCTTGGGTGCGCCACTCACCCCCGTGCATGTTAGCATTGCCGACTCTTTTCCTCACACCTTAGCATCAAAGACACCCATATCGTTAGTTTCCTAATCCTTTCTCTCATTGTTGTACGTTCTGTTGATTGTGAATAGCATTATCTTTGCGATTAATATTAAGTTTAGTTTCTTTAATGTTACATGTGGAATATGAAGATTAGCTTCCGTAAATAATTTATTTTGCATTCCTTTTCGAACCTTAATGTTTAGTTTCTTTAATGGTTGTTAGGAATGGTATAATGGAAGTAGGTCACTTCTATAGTTTTTTTTTCACGTTTGTTACCAGCACTCCAAAAGATCAGTTCTTTGGAGAGCCATCCATCCTTTTTCGTTTCATTTTTATGTATACAACCCCCTGTTGTTTGATTGTACCCGTTACTTTATAGTGATACTTGCTCAACAATTTGAAAATAGAAATTGTCCTTTTCGATGTCTGTTGGGGAGATTGGTTCATGTGATTGAATGCGAAGAATTTCGTTTTGTAGATTTAATCATTAAAAAAATAAAAAATATATTTAATGAAAAATATTCCTAAAATGTCAAAAAAGAAAAGAGGAAAGATCTCAACTCTTAAAGCATCCTAACAATATTATTCCCTATAAAAAAATTATATTTATTCAAAACAGAAATTAACATCATCGATGAGTATATTATAATATATGTATTATGTGTACCACTGCGATAAATACTATATAGCACTACATTTTTTTATTATGACAGATCTGCAACTTGTAAAAGGCAACACGCTTTTATTATAATATCATCGATGATCCTTGACTCGTACAATGGAGGTCAATAAATGAATAAAATAAGGAAAACCCTTTTAAATTGGAAAGTAGTAATAAAATAAGAAGGAAATAAATCTATTTGTTGTCTAAGGAAAATCTTCAGAAAGTCTGCACGTAATTGGCAATTTGCGTGATTCAGGGTACAGCTTTGTCAATGCTTATCCAAGCATTCTTCATCTTCAACGACCTTCCAGAAGAAACTCAAATATGCTGCCACGTTTATTGCCTTGTCACGTCAGCACATATATATTAGCTCATGTCTTGCACATTGTCTTCGCCCTTTACTCATAGGGGCAGACATGTTCATTAATAATGCTTCGGTGAGTGTCCTTTTAACGACATTATAATATAGCATTTGACCATTGAAGAATATTTTTATATTGAGCGCTCTCTCTCTCTTAAATACCTTCATAATTCTTATATTAATCATCTGTTACAGAATTAGAGAAAAAAAAATCATCTATTTCAAAAAATCCCCATAAGTCGCTTAAAAAAGAAAAGAAAAGAAACTTCCCGTGAGTCTCTCTCTCTACTTTTTAAACACCATCTCGTCATCTACCTCTATCTCTCTCTCTCTCTCTCTCTCTCTCAACACAACCGGGTTTACTTTCTGAAATTAGTTCTGTTCCTCTATGTTTTTACACGCATTTTGGGAATGAAAGTTTCAAGAATGAAACAGAGCTCTCTTATATTCAAGCTGGCGATCGAGAATCAAGAAACCACCATCCGGGAAATCAAGCCCAACAACAAGAGAATCATGGTACAATAACCATATTCCCTGTTTCTTTCATTTGTATCAGAGTCTTTCTTATTTTATTTTTCTTGGTTTTTCTTCTGGGTCTAGTCAATGTGCTCTCTTTTTTTCTCTGCTATGATCATATTTGGCATCCGGTTCCATCTGATTTCGATTTTAAGATGATTATCGCGTGGGTCTGATTGTGATTTGGAACTGGGTTTGTGAGAGAAATCTCCCCCAAAAGAAAAAAATTAAAAAAATAAAAAAGAAATAAATTCGGGTAATTGGCTAACGGTTAATCGGTATGAAACAGTTTCGGGTCGGGTCGGAATTTGTTGTTTTCCCGGGTCGGGTCAGGTCGGTGAACAGCCCTGACTAGCCCCTCATGGTTTCGTTATTTTGTTGGTATGACCATCGCCCCGTATCCTATAAGAAAAATAGATATTTATAATTATTTTTTTATAATAAAAATAAATATTTACGATCAAAAAAATTCATTTTAATTAAAAATAATCATTTTATTAAAAATAATTGATCACAGATAAATAATTTTTTTATAATCGCGAGATACTATTATACTTGGTTAATATGGATTTGGCCATTCTTCCGATTGGGCAGAATCTTTGAAGACGAAGGAAATAGTTTTTAAGAAGTGAATTCGTTTGAGTTCAACGACCTTTCTATTCGTGCATATAATTATTGTGAGGTAGGGTTCGCTTTCTAAAGAATTAATAACTGTTAGGAAAGAGAAAAGATCTAAACTCTTAAAGCATTCTAATTAACCATATTATTTCCATTTAAAATTATATTTATTCCCTATAAAAAATTTATATTTATTCAAAACAAAAATTAACTCCGGACATGATAGGAATAATTCTTGTAGCAAGATTAATGCATGGTTGCTATTTAATTTTGTGGAAATGATTGGTGGCATGGGTTGATTGGAGCTAATTAGAATATGAAAGACTGTAGAAAGATCCATCGTAATTAGAATGAGGTTCTATTTTTATTTTTTAATTGGAGAACGAATTAAGCATATATCCTCGAGTAAATACCTGCCTAATTATAACACTAGAGGCCATATTTTTCCACAAGACTTACAGCTCATTTTCCACAAGCTACAGCTCATTTTCCACAAGACAACCATTAAGCGGCGTATGCTTTTCCTAACAAAAGAAAGATGCCAAGAAATTACCTTTCATCTGTTATTTATTTTTCTGCTTATAACAAACGCGTATCCTTTTTCATGTATTAAATGATGCAACCCGGTTTCTAACTCAATTTATTAAGCAGAGATGTTTTGCAGGTTAAGTGACAATCAGTCATAGATAAACAGTGACTTCTCTGATGGCCGTTCAAGGTGCTTCTTCCTCTTCCCTTTCTTCTTCTACTCGTTGGTGGATTTATGATGTATTCTTGAGTTTTAGGGGCGAAGATACTCGTCAAAATTTCACTGCCAATCTCCTTGAAGCTTTGGTTCGAAAGAAAATACACACATACATAGATGACAAGCTTCCAAGAGGTGGGGAAATCTCAGAAGAACTTCTTAAAGCTATTGAAAGCTCAAGGATCTCAATTGTCATCCTCTCAAAAGATTATGCATCATCCAGGTGGTGTTTGGATGAGTTGATGAAGATCCTAGAGTGTAAAGACAGAGAGCATGCGCAACAAAAGGTTCTACCAGTGTTTTACCATGTAAATCCAACCGAAGTAAGACATCAGAGCGAGAGTTTCGAAATAGCATTGGCTAAACTTAAAGATAGGGTCAAGGATGAGTCGAAGTTGGAGAGATGGAAAGCAGCTCTAAAAAAAGTGGCCAATTTGTCTGGATTCACTTTAGGAGAAAGGTATGCTACTTCTACTCACTCGTATGCCTTCATTTAAAAACAAAAATGTAATCATAATACATCTTTATAATACAAGAGTATGTATGTGTGTATATCAAAATTTAGGAACTCATCATTAAATCAAAAGCCTCCTGCTTCTTAACGAGGCAAACCGAATTCGAGAATGGAATAAAAAAAAAGTTCATTAAATAGATCATCATTGTCATTTGCTTCCGGATAAAAAGCTGCGTACTTGTTCAATTTCTTTTGTTTCTTTATTGTGAGAATTCTACCTTATAATTATTCTTTTATTTTTTATTTTTTGCATTGGAAGGACCGAACCACAACTGATTCAAGAAATTGTTCGAGATGTTTCTAAAGTAGTAAAGCCTAAATATTTAAATGACGTTGCCGAGCATCCAGTCGGAATGGAGTCTAGAGTACGTGACGTCCATGATATACTTCAACATGTGGGAGTGAATAATATACGCATACTAGGGATCTATGGTATTGGTGGAGTTGGTAAGACAAATTTGGCTAAAGAAATCTACAACTCATTTACCGACCAATTTGAATGTTGTTGCTTTCTTGCAAACGTGAGAGAAACTTCAAAGCGTGAGTATGGTTTAATTCAATTGCAAGAGATACTTCTTTGCGAGATCCTCGGTGACTGGAGTTTGAAGGTTAGAAATGAAGATGAAGGAATGGGTCTCATAAAAAAAATGCTTTGGAGTAAAAGGGTTCTTTTAGTTCTTGATGATTTGGATCAGTCAGTCAAAGTGAAAACCATACTTGGAGGATGTGATTGGTTTGGTTTAGGAAGTATAATCATTATAACAACTAGAGATGAACATTTATTAACTAGTTATAATGTTCATTTACGATATAAGGTGAAGGAATTGGATCATGACGAAGCTCTTCAACTTTTTTGTTGGAATGCCTTCAAAAATGAAAATCCTAACCATGATTTTGTCGAAATCACAGAAAATGTACTGCATTACGTTGGGGGCCTTCCGTTGGCTTTAATGGTGGTAGGCTCAGATCTATTTGGTAGGGACATTCATTATTGGAGAAGTGCTTTAGAAAAGTACAAAAAAATTCCTCCCAAAGATATTCTTGAAACGCTTAGAATAAGTTATGATGGCTTGGATGAAAGTGAGAAGAGTATTTTCTTGGACATTGCATGTTTCTTTGCAGAAGAGGAAGAAGAATATGTTACGAAAATACTTGATGCTTGTGGTTTCTTTCCTAACTGTGGTATCAAAGTACTAGTGGATAAGTCTCTCATAACAATTGAGTGTGGCAAATTAATCATGCATGACCTACTCAAAGATATGGGTAGAGAAATTGTTCGTCAAGAATCACCTGAAGAACCCGAGAAACGTAGTAGGTTGTGGTTTCATGAAGACGTTCGTCATGTATTTGAAGAAACTAAGGTAAGAGTTGCACAAAAAAACACATTTCATCTTTTGATTTAAAATCGGATTGAGAGTACATATACGTGCACCCATTTATCTGTATGAGTACATCTAGCACGTATTAATCTCATAATAGGTAATTTGTTTATGAGAAGAATGCTTTAAATAAGGAGAAATTAAAAAAAAAAAACTTTTGGTTACATATAGACAATTTCTTTTTTAGTATCCTGCTTTTTTCTTATATCAAAAGATAAAATTAATAGGTAAATGTGAAAGCAAACATGAACATTTTTTGTTTGATCACTTAGCTTGGGACATTCTAAAAATAAAAATCAAACATTAAGTTTAAAAAAAACAAGAAAAAGAAAGTACATGCACAATGCATATAAACAAAATTATGATTCTACCAAGGTGGAAAATATGAAGAATTTTATGCTTTGATTTTGTTTGCTTTGTCTTGCTAGGGAACAAACATGATTCAAGGCATATTGATAGAGTTTCCAAAACAAGACTTGATAGATTTGAATCCTGAGACTTTCTCGGCGATGAGAAGGCTCAGGATATTTATAAATCGTAATGCACGCTTCTCAAGAGAACCTACTTATCTCTCAAATGAGTTAAGAGTACTTGATTGGCACAGCTATCCTAGTGATTCTTTCCCACAAAACTTTCATGGAAAAAAACTCCTCGTTTTAAAAATGGATGATTGCTTCATCAAAGAATTGGGAGAAGGATTGAAGGTACCGTTATTTTTTTCTTTAAACTAAATATATATATATATATATATGTGTGTGTGTGTGTATATATATATACTGGAAATTTTCTACAGCTAACATATTTTCCCTTGTTTTGTTTTCTTTTTTACAGAATTTCCAGAAGTTGACTACTGTAAAATTCTCTAAATGTAAATTCCTAACAAAGATTCCTGATGTGTCGGGGCTCCAGACTCTAAATAGATTGGACATTGAGGATTGCAATAACTTAGTTGAGGTACATCAATCTATTGGCTTCCTTGATAAACTCGTCAAATTGTCAATTGTATATTGTCAGAGCCTTTCTAGTTTTCCAAGCTCCCTCAAGTTGAGATCTCTAGCAACACTTATTCTTTCTTATTGTGAAAGGTTGCAGAAGTTTCCTGAAATTGACAGTGAAATGAAATGTTTAACATATGTTAAACTAGAACACTTGACTGCTATAAATGAATTGCCTTCATCTATTGGGAATCTTACTAGCCTCTTGGATTTACAAATAAGCGATTGCTACAGATTAAGGCATATCCCTAATAGCATTCATCAGTTGCAACATCTACGTTGTCTCATTCTCGACCGTACGTCAGATGATCAAAGCCAATATCCCTTACCCTCCTCCACTGCAGAATTGTTCTCTTCAGATTTATCGGGAACTGCCTTCAATTCCACCTTGGAAGTTTTAGATTTATCGGGAAGCAATATTGTCGTTATCCCTCCTGAGTGGATCAGAGGATTTGTTCAATTACAGTTACTTGAGTTGTGTCATTGCGAGCAACTTAAAGAAATCTTAGAACTTCCTCCAAATATAACTACGGTAAACACTAGGGGATGCATTTCATTGGAGAGTTTTCCTGAAGTTTCAAATCAGTTTGAATTCAATACAAGCAGCCTTAAAGTACGTTCGATTAACTTGAGTGGATGCCATAAAATGCTTGTAAATCCTCTACGGTTTGAGGTATTCTCTCTCTCTCTCTCTCTCTCTCTCTCTCTCTCTCTCTCTCTCTCATACTGTGTACTACCTTTGTCTACTAAAAATTATGATGCTAGCTCACTTGTTGAACAGGAATATGTAGAGGATCTGGAAGAAGATTGTGAACTTATATTTCCAGGAAATAAGATTCCAGATTTGGACTACCATTGCAAGCTGAAGAAGACTCGAAATAGTTATGTATGTGATGGGATAAATGTTGATTTGGTGTATTCGAATGAGATTAAAGGGTTCATTGCATGTGCTGTTGTTCTGTCTGATCCCTCCCAAAGGTCTCCCCGCAATAATATGCATATCGAGATCTACTATAATGGTGTTTATCAGTATACCAGCACGCGTACAGCACATATTGATCCAAGTAGCTCAGATCATGTATGGTTGTATTACCACAAACTACAAGGAGAGCGTTTAAAATCAGTGGAGGGAATTCTGCAACTTAAGTTTGATAAGGACCAAGGTGGAGTCCTAATTAGAAGTTTTGGAATCCAGGTGCTACGCAAGCAGAAGGAGACCAATACATTGCAAGACGTTGCAAGTTGGAGTCCCTGTGTTAACGTCCAGCCCTCTTCAGAATCAATAATTTCTGATTTAGAGAATGGCAGTCACGATGAGAATCCAAATGATCAAGATTTGGAACGTCATGGGGTCCATTTGGTAGAGAAGGATGAAGGGAAGACAAGAGATCGTGATACAGGTGTGCTCCACGAAGATGTTGGTGCCCATCTTGATGCATCCAGTGAAGAAATTGAAGGTTGGGTACATTTAATGGATGGTAAGAGACGTCATGATGAAGATGATTGCAACTTGGAATTTAATTGGTACCCTCAACAAAAGAGACAGTATTCCTCAACCATGGGCATCAGAATAACAGAATTAGAGAATGACGATGAGAATTCAAAAGAAGATTTGGATTTAGAGCTTAAACTTGGGTTGTAATTAAAAGGTACAATCTTCAATTTTGTTTATTAAAATATTTTTATTTTAATAAAAAATTAGATATTTTAGAAAATAATTTAAATAATAAATCAAAGAAAAACTTCAGTTTCAGCTTTATTATTCATAAAAAAAAAAGAAAAAAATTTCTAGCTTCTGTATCCTAATTTTTTTTTTTTTGATTTTTTGATTTAATAATTATGAAAATGATTATCAATAAAATTATATTTTTTTATTTTTTTATTGATTAAAGATGTTAAAAAAATACTTCAAAATAATAATTAAAAAAACCAAAATTTTAAGTACATTAGAGTTATAAAGTGGTGGTAAGACGGTAATAACCTATCATTATGCTACAAAAATCTTCATTTTGATTCCCGCTTTCTCACTGCTTTTTTTTTTTCTTAGCAATTTTTTTTTTTTTAATTTCTTTCCGGTTCTGTTTTTTCTTCGTTTGCAGGTTTTCTCAAAGATCCGAGGAGAAGTAGGTATTTGCTCTCTCTTTTCCGATTTCTTCGAATTCCCCCTCTTTTTCTAATTTTGTTTTTGTCATTTGTAGATACACTAATCTCAATTTATGTGGACGTTTTTTTTTTTTTTTTTTTGTTGTATTGATTTGATGAACCTGATCTAGTATCGATTGGGATTTGATTGGCCTCTACGATCTCTCTTTTAATTAAGTTTTTGAAGAGGACATCGGTTAATATTCATATATTTTAGGGTAGTTTGCTCATAGAAATGGGTAAAGATCAGAAATTGATTTATTAAGTATTATGGTCTATGTCATGTATATTATATGAGAATCCTTCCCTTAGATATGAGCTTGCATTTGGCGTGATTAGTGAGTGTAGGTGTTTCTTGTATCCAAAAATGAAAAAATTAATTATAAAATTTAAATTGAAATTCGTGTTTCCTTTTAGTTTTAGCAGAAATTTGCCGTTTTTCCTCCATGTCTCCTATTTTCCAATCCATACTTGAATTTTAACGCTTTTCTACATTCAATTACAGGGTATATACGAGAGTATAGGAGAATATTAGAGCAGCTAGTCAGCTACTAATATTTACTTGTGGAGGATTAATCCTCTGGACATGTAAAGAGCTTGGAAATGCATGCGCTCAAGGGATCACCAATTGACACCTTGATCTGGTCCTGTCTTTTGGAAGAGCGGTCGGGTGCAACATCATACAACTATGATGCCGCTGGTGCTGCTTACACACTCAAATGGACCTTCCATAATGAGCTTGGCCTTGTATTTGTTGCTGTATATCAGCGGATCCTCCATCTGTTGTATGTGGACGATCTGCTTGCAATGGTGAAGCGTGAGCTTTTGGAGATGCATGATCCGAAATGGACAACCTATACTGATTTCGATGAAACTTTTAGGCCACTGAAAAAGGAAGTTGAAGCTCGTGCAGAAGATTTGAAGAGATTAAAGTAGGTGGTGGGCAAGCCTCTAAATAACAGTAAGAAGCAAGGGCAGATGCAAAATGCTAGATTTGAAGGAGTAAGTAACAAAACGAGTGAAAGTACTTCCCCCAATGATGGTGGGGATGGTGATAATACGAAAGGCCACAACTTGGAGAATGGGCACTCCAATGGTAACTATGTTCATAATGAAGATTCTAAGGTGAATGGTGGTGCGAACAGTATAGAAAATGGGAGCTCCGATGCTCTGGGGCTTTTGATGTAAATAAGCTTCAAAAGCTTAGAGCTAAAGGTGGGAAGAAAGCCGAAACCCTTGTTAGCAAGGGCTCTAAGGCAGAGCCAAAGAAAAAGATAACAAAGAAGAATAGAGTTTGGGACGATTCACCTCCTCAGGAAAAATTGGATTTCACAGATGATGTGGGTGAGAATGGGGACAATATAGAGGTTGTTGCAGCAGATCATGGTGAAAGTATGATGGACAAGGAAGAGATTTTTAGCATTGAAAGCAAGGCTGAAGAAGAAGAAGGGGTGGTTTTCAACAATGTTCCAGAGGTTAGTTTATTAATTTCAATCCTTTGGTTATTGTGTGTGCATGTATGACTTAATTTAGAGCATACACGCATTTTTATTTTTATGACTTCCATTCACTATCTGCAATCTTTGTAGTTTTAGGCATAGTTAGTTGAAGGATACTGCTTGAGTTTTTCTACAATGTCTTTCTTCATGAAAAAAAATATGATGCTGAGTTATTGATCTCCATCCCGGCGATTGTTGTTTCGACAATTAAATGTAATGTTTTGGGCCATAATTTAGTTTTTACGTGGTTACTTCCCTTTGAAATATACTTATTTTTCAATTTAGATAGTGCCATTAAACTGTAAATGAAGTTTAAGTGCCTAAGTTTCCCTTGAGCAGTTCAACCTTCCCCCCTTCCTGCTTACAATTATGTTATAAAAGAAATAAATAAATTAATTATCTCATGGATTATTGGGAGAAATCATTGTTTTCTTTGCAGTGATCTATTTAAATTTCAAATCAGTGGGGGGAATTCTGCAACTTAAGTTTCATAGCCTCAGCGGTAGAGTCCTAATTAGAAGTTTTAGGGATCCGTTTGGTACGCAGGCAGAAGGAGATCAATACATTGCAAGTTGCAAGTTGGAATCCCTGTCTGAATGTCCGGCATTCTATGAGACCGCGCGATAATGATGACGATGATTTAGAGAATGATAACCTCGATGAGAATCCAAATGATGAAGATTTGGAACTTGGGGGTCCATTTAGTTAACCAACCAATTCAAAATACAAAAGAGTCCAACCTTATCCACTCCACTGAACAAACCTACAACCTGTCCAACGGAATATCACTTGGATAATTACCGAGATAATTGTATTTTATATGTGTTTGAACTCTAGTTTGTTATGCATTTGAATTCTTTCCAATCTTGTAAATATTATATATACTCAATGAATTATATCATCTGGTATCAATTGAACCAGACTTTCAAACCTTTAACTTGATATCAAGAGCCACAACTAGGCTAACACTTTTTTTTTTTTTCGATCCCAATGGCCCTACCCAGAGATCATGCTGCTTTTGTTTTTCCCAACATCACTCCCTTGTTTTCTGTCAGACTTGATGGAACCAATTACCTGAACTGGACCACTCAGTTCCTTCCTCTTCTACGAAGCCATGATCTACTTGGCATTGTAGATGGCTCCGAGCCATGTCCTCCTAAGTTTGTCACTGATACTGAAGGCAAACTTACCACTACCATTGCTTCTAATTATATGCTATGGCAGAAGAAGGACCAATTTATTTTGGCATGGATAAATGCCACTCTCACAGAGAAAATTTTGTCTTCTGTTTATGGACAAACAACTTCTAGACAGGTATGGACCACCTTGTCTAACAGATTTGCCCCACACTCTAGATCCAGAATTTCTCATCTCAAACGACAATTGCAAACTCTCCATCAAGGGTCCAAGTCATGCACTGACTATCTTATTAATGCCAAAAACTGGTCTGACTAACTTGCAGCTGTAGGAAAATCTGTTGATGATGAAGATCTGATCTCATATGTTGTTGGAGGCCTCAATCCCTCATATCATCCTTTTATCACCTCTCTTCACTTTGCCACTCGAGAGTCCTCTATTACTTTTGATGATTTCCAAACAGAGCTGCTCAACTATGAGCAGCTGCTAGAGACTCAACACCAATCTATACCACCAGATAATACCAATATCGCCTTCTTTACTTAGAAAACCAAACCCAATTACAATCACAAAAGGTCCAACCGATCCTTCTACTCCAATAAACCTTCTGGTTCTAGGCCTTCTAATCATCCCAGTCACCCCAATCCTCCTGTGCTGTCAAATGGAAAAAATCACAATTCCACTCCTAGTCCATTCTTTCAAAATACAAAAGCTCCTTGTCAAATTTGTGGCAAGACAAGTCATCAAGCACTTGATTGTTACCATAGGATGGATTATTCCTACCAAGGAAGACACCCTCCTGCACAACTAGCTGCCATGGCTGCTCATACACAGGTCACACTAGAGGATGATCAATCTTGGTTCCTGGATAGTAGTGCTAATAACCATGTTACCTCTGCTTTGGAGAACCTCACCATCGATCAACAACCATACCAAGGTCCATCTCAAGTAACTGTTGGCAATAGGGGAGGTTTGCTCATCAACAATACTGGTTCCTCTATCCTTCAAACCAAAAATAGTTCCTTAATTTTGTCTAATATTTTACATTGTCCTCAGGCCTCTTCTAATCTCCTTTCAATTCACCAACTTTGCCAAGATAATAATTGTTATTTTATGCTAACAGCTTCATATTTTGTTGTGAAGGATCTGCAGACCAACAAAATCCTCCTCCAAGGTCCAAGTAAAGCAGGCCTCTATCCAGTTCATTCCCAATCAAATAAGTGGCAGCAAAGACCTACCACCAACTCCTCATTTACTGCTTTCCTAGGATTCATAGCCCCTGTCCAGACTTGGCATGCTAGATTAGGTCATCCATCCACCTCAATTCTGCAACATCTTCACCATGATGCTCTTATTTCAGTTTCTGGGTCTCACAAGCTAAAACAAGTTTGTGAATTCTGTCAAATGGCTAAAAGTCATAAACTTCCCTTTCCTACTTCTGTTCATCAGTCAAGTCATCCATTAGAACTTATCCATTCTGATGTATGGACTTCTCCAGTTGTTTCAATAAGTGGCTGTAAATTTTATGTTATCTTCATTGATGATTACTCTCGGTTCTCATGGATGTTTCCTTTAAAGCAAAAGTCAGATGTTGCTTCATGCTTCATTAAGTTTAAATGTCTTGTTGAGAACTTATTTTCCTACAAAATTAAACAGTTTCAAATTGATAATGGAGGAGAATATCTCTCCAACTCATTTAAAACTTTTCTAACAGAAAATGGCATTTTGCATAGGTTGACTTGTCCTCATACTTCTGAGCAAAATGGTATTTCTGAAAGAAAACATCGACATATAACAGAGACAGGCCTTACACTTCTAGCTCAGTCCCATCTTTCATCTGAACACTGGGTTGATGCTTTCCTTACAGCCACTTACCTTATCAACAGAATGCCATCATCTGTTCTTGATAATCACTCACCTTTCTTTCTCTTATTTCATAAACAGCCATACTACACTCTCCTTAAGACATTTGGTTGTTCTTGTTATCCTCTTCTCAGACCTTACTCTTCTCATAAACTGTCATATAGAAGCAAAAAATGCGTCTTTCTTGGCTATGCTGCAAATAAAAAAGGGTACAGATGTTATGATGTTCAATTTGGTCGCATCTACATCTCTCGCCATGTAGTATTTGATGAAAATACTTTTCCTGCTGCAAACTCAATTTCCAATTCAAAATCTCCTATTAGTGCACCATCATTCACCACCAATCTCATTCCCACACCTGTTTTACCTGCTGTTACTCAAATCTTGGAGGATCTTTCATTGGATACTGCTGTCTCAGTCACAACAGGTATGTCTCCATCTATCTCTCTTCCACATACTTCTGTTTCTTCTAACCCCATTGATATAGCTTCTGCAGATATGTCTCCCATTGACAATACTCAAACACAAGACCTCTCAGCCTCATCTTCACCCTTACCTATGTCCAATTCCTCTCCTCCATGACAGATAGTGACTAGATCCCAAAGCAGTTCCCTCAAACCTAAACAGTTTCCTGATTATCATCTCTATACCTCCACTAAACATCCAATTCAAACCCTCTCCTCAATCATGATTACCTTTGAACCACGGACCTATAACCAAGCCTCCAAAGATCCCAATTGGCAAGCAGCTATGCAGCTTGAGTTTAATGCTCGCATTGCCAATAAAACTTGGACCTTGTGTCCTAGACCCCTTGATAAACATGTAATCCGAAACAAATGGGTTTTTAAACTCAAACAAAAGGCAGATGGCACCATTGACAGATATAAAGCAAGGCTCGTAGCCAAAGGCTTTGAGCAAGAACATGGTATTGACTTCCATGAAACGTTTAGTCCAGTCATAAAACCTGCCACTATTAGACTTGTGCTTGCTTTGGCAGTTCGCCATAATTGGGTTATTCAGCAACTGGACATATCAAATGCATTCTTGCATGGCCATCTTGAGGAGGAGGTATTCATGGAGCAACCTAAAGGGTTTGAAGACAAAACTTTTCCCTCACATGTTTGTCGACTTCACAAGTCTCTCTATGGCTTGAAACAAGCCCCAAGAGCTTGGTTTAGGAGACTATCTCAAAGTCTTTTGGAACTTGGATTTACTGGATCATCTGTTGATACTTCTTTATTTTATCTTCATCATTCTAATGTCACTATTCTGGTTTTAATATATGTTGATGATATATTGGTGGTGAGTAATTCCTCTACTGCAGTTACTGCTCTTTTACAACAACTCAGCCATGATTTTGCAGTTAAGGACTTGGGGGCTTTATCATATTTTCTTGGCATCTAGGTTTTTCGAACCTCTGATTCCCTTCATCTCCATCAAGGCAAATATATTTTAGACTTGTTGAATGACACTACAATGATGGGAGCTAAACCAGTTTCAACACCTTGCATCTCTGGTGGAAAATTGTCCAAACACACTGGTGAACCTCTTTCAGATCCATCTACCTACAGACATATTGTGGGAGCTCTACAATATTGTACATTAACTCGACCTGATATAGCCTACAGTGTTAACCAACTATGTCAGTTTCTTCATTGTCCAACTACAGTCCATCTCATGGCAGCAAAACGAGTACTTCGATATTTAAAGGGGACCATTGAGCATGGACTTCATTACAGCAAAGGGTCCTTATCTATGCATGGTTTTTGTGACTCAGATTGTGCTGGTAGCCCTGATGATCGCAAGTCTACTACAGGCTATTGTATTTTTCTTGGTCCTTGCTTAATTTCTTGGATGGCAAAGAAGCAACATGTTATTGCTAGATCAAGCACTGAGGCAGAATATCGATCAATTGCCCTCACTGTTACTGAGTTATATTGGATTCGAATGCTGTTTAAGGAACTTGGTTTTCCTCTTCATTCACCTCCTTGCTTGTGGGTTGACAACATTGGAGCACTTTCATTATCCTCTAACCCTGTGTTCCATGCAAGGACCAAACACATAGAAGTGGATTATCATTTTATTCGAGAGAAAATTTTTAACAGGGACATCATTGCTCAGTATATTTCGACTATCTCCCAACCATCTGATATTTTCACAAAGGGACTGTCTAATAACAGATTCCATATGCTTAAAGACAAGCTTATGGTTCGACCTCTCACCATCAGCTTGAAGGGGGCAGTTAACCAACCAATTCAAAATACAAAAGAGTCCAACCTTATCCACTCCACTGAACAAACCTACAACCTGTCCAAAGGAATATCACTTGGATAATTACCGAGATAATTGTATTTTATATGTGTTTGAACTCTTGTTTGTTATGTATTTGAATTCTTTCCAATCTTGTAAATATTATATATACTCGATGAATTATATCATCTGGTATCAATTGAACCAGACTTTCAAACCTTTAACTCATTTTTGGTAGAGAAGCATGAAGAGAAGGCAAGAGATTGTGAAGATGTTGGTGCCCATGATTTTGATGCAACCAGTGAAGAAATTGAAGGTTTGGTAGATTTAATGGATGGTATGAGGAGTCGTGATGAAGATGATTGCAACTGCCTGGAATTCAATTGGTAACCTCAACAAAAGATGCAGTATTCCTCAACCATGGACATCATAATAACTTTATTAGAGAATGACGATGAGAATTTAAAGGAAGATTTTAGAGCTTAAACTTGGGTTGTAATTATAAGGTGCAAACTTCAATTTTGTTTATTAAAATAATTTTATTTTAATAAAAAAAATTATTTAAATAATAAATTTTATATAAAAATGTAAGAAAAACTATGGTTTCATCTTTATTATTCATCAAAAAAATTCCTAACGTTTTTTGATGGAGTTATTTGGATTTTGTGCCTCTTTTATTTTTATTTTTTATTTTTAGATTTTCACTTGATTTATGCATTTGAAAAAAGTTGTGTAATATAATAATTCATATTATTTTTATTTTGCTGTTTCATCAATCAATATTTAGATGATCACATTTCTTAACAATATTTAGTGACCGTTGATTCAAGTGTTGTACACTTGTACAGTTAGTGTAAAATTGGGACTATTAAATATCACTCAAACAAATAGTTTCAAACTAATAATTATAATTTTTTCAAATTTGCAAACTTCCCAACAAAAAACAATTCACTTTTTTCATATTACAAAATAAAAATAATATTAAAAAATAATATTCTAATAATAGTTTGATTTTATAATATTTTTTATTTATCTTTTTCTTTCTTATTTCTCAAAATCCAATAAATATTTAATAAAATATTTCACGACAATTCACAAACTATTTTATTACTATTCATATAATTCTCGTCTCATCTCATTTCTCAAACATCTTCTAAAAACAGTTGGACACATCTTAGGCCTTGTTTGGTTATACAGATGAGATGAGATGAAAGTTGAACAAAATATTGTTAAAATATATTTAATTAATATTATTTTATTTTAAGATTTGAAAAAGTTAAATTGTTAATTGTATTTTATATAAGAGTTTAGGCAAATTGTAATAATTAGAAGAGATTAAATGAGATGAGTTAGTTTGTATAACCAAACACAGCGTTAATATTTTAAATAATGTCTCTTTATAAAATAAAAGGAAAAAAATTTCTGGTTTATCATATCATTTATAAATATATCCATGAGTTTAATAATCATTATTATCAATCAACTCATCTTATGATTTGTCCTCACACGGATAGGGGTTTCTTATCTATTATTTTTCTATTTGTGTTATTTTTGTTCTAATATTCTTATTTACCTTATTACGTCAACAAAATGTGTCAAAAAGATTGACAAATATCACATGTACGTATCAGCGTCTATGACGTGGCACAAACCTCATGTGACAAAAAGTCGCCACTCTATCAAATAAATTAGATACCAACCCCGAGTTTAGAGGTAATATTTAATAATTTATACAAGAATAAATATAGATAGAAGTTACTATTAAAAATATTCATTTTATACACATGATATGACATTATATAAATCACACATCTCTCTAAGTGAGTATTGAGAACAATCAACTAAAAGCAATCACGTACTAAGTGTAAAGTGTGTATTACTATAGTGGCTTCTCTCTAACATTATTCAAAATAAGATAAATAATAAATTTTATATAAAGTCTAAGAGAAACTTTGTTTTCATCTCTATTATTCATAACAAAATTCCTGACTTTTCTTATCTATATTGTGTTGCCTCCCTTTCCTTCAAGCTCATGCACTTTCTGGAGAAGCTAAAACGATTCTTTGGAATTTGCCTGCATCTCTCCTTATAATTCAGGCTTTGTGCCCCCTTTTGTATTGAGTTATTTGGATTTTTGTGCCTCTTTTATTTTTATTTTTTATTTAGATTTTCACTTGATTTATGTATTTGAAAAATGTTGTGTAATATAATAATTCATATTATTTTATTTTGCTCTTTCACCAATCAATATTTAGATTGTCACATTTCTTTACAATATTTAGTCATGACCGTTGATTCAAGTGATGCACAGTTAATTTAAAATTAATCGTGGGGCTATCAAAGGTTGGCGGCCACCGACGTGCGCCAAGTTTTGTTTTCAACCGTCAAAAGAAGTAAAGAAATAGTCTTGAAGTAGCAAATGCGGTGTAAGGGTATCATTATCCTTTCCTCGTATCTCCTATTTTCCAATCCATATATGAATTCATAGTTCTTATATTTTAATGCTTTTCTGGATTCAATAACAGGGTATATACGAGTATAAGAGATGTTAGAGCAGCTATATACTAATATTTAGTCGTGGAGAATTAATCCTCTTGACATGTAAGGAGCTTGGAAATGCATGCATGCGCTCAAGGGATCACCAATTGACACCAATTAATTTTCCAAGCACAAATGTGTATTGTTTTGTATTTGATATAAAAGAGAGGTCATTTAGCCTTAAAAGACTCTCTGGGAACGATGCATAGACCAAGAAAAAGGAGGCACTTTCATATGCATCCTCGATCACACGCCCACCCATTAAATAAATTTAATAATATGGAAACTTAACAGACATTGTGGAATCCTAATAAGGGATGTACTTCCAAAAAGATGATTGGAAGCAGACCATTGCGCAATGTTATGCGCGCATCGATTTTAAAATCAATATATTTTCACCATTTGCCATTCATCAATTCTGCTAAACAGGTGTTTGATATCTCTGATGATAGATTGCATTGTCCAGTCTGATGGTTGCTTTGCATTGGTAGTTGCTTGCACTACTTGCTTGGAGTTCATAGGATGTAAATCTTTTTCAGGCTTCAGTTGTGAGCTTCTTGAATAGCAAGCATGGTTGTTGTGGCTTCTCCAACATTTAGATTAGTGTTATGCAGAAATATTGTGTTGTCAAAGTCTAGGCTCTATTTTCTGATTTACAGATTGCTGCTGCAACACTGCCATAGCTTTGGACTGCAACATCAAAGGATAGTTAATGGAAACCTTCGGAAAGATGTCCATGTATAGATAAGCCTCTTCCAGTTGCTGGTTAGAAGTCCATGTTTGGTTGTGTTACTTGCAAGTGTTGAAGACTTTGAAAGTATATATATCAATGATTGGGATAACAAAATTGTGAATGACTTGATTTCTATTGAACCGAATGATGTCCATGGCTAAGATGGCAAAAAGTTGAAATGCATGTGCTTCATCTTCAGAAAGAGCCAGTTCAATTTTGGGATTGAGAACGATCTTGATCCAATTAGAGATTGAATGGGGTGCAAGCTAGGCAATATTTATGGGTCATTTTGATTGTCTCCAAAGGATCCTAGAGAAGGGACAACTCAGAAATAAATGTGAGAGGCTTTCATCTTCAGTGTTGCAAAGAGGGCAGAGAAGTTGATCTTTTTCAAGAGGAATGATTCTTTTTAGAAGAGATCTAGTGGGTAGAACATTGTGATGAATTTCCCAAAGGAAAAATTCTACCCTATCTTGCACTTTTAACTTCCAAAGCTTTTCCCAGGAAATTGCCAATTGGGGGATGGGGGTATTTTGTCGAGTGTTTATCATGGTTGCATAAGTAGATTTGACAGAGAACTTCCCAGTTGAGTGATGAACCCATTTGATTTTAACCTAAGGGGCTGAGTAGTTATATAGAGAAAGAATAATCTTTTGAATTTCATTGACAGTTTCAATTGAGAAAAGAGCTTGGAGAATAATAATGTTCCATCTTCTAGGCTCCTCTAATGTTAATTTCGAAACTTTTAGAGTTAAGTCCATGGTTGGGTTGTTCAGGTTCAGTTGGGGTATGAAGTTTTGCAGTGTTGGGATCCAAGGGTCAAGCCAAGCTCTAACATTAATGCCATTATTGATCTGGAAGCAACTGCTTGATTTGATGAAATCTTGTTTCAGGAGGCCTTTACAAAAACCAAGAGTTAGCTAGTTTAGAGTTCACTGCAAAGAAAGAAGTATTTCTCAGATATTTTTTTGTAAAAAATTCTTTCCAGAGATTGTTTGTGTTGTTGATGAGGCACCAAGCAAATTTTGAGATGAAAGCTTTGTTGAAGAGAGAATTGTTTTTAAGACCAAGGCCACCAAATGATTTAGGCTAACAGATGGATTTCCAAGATTTCGGCTTGAAGGCTTTGGTATTCTCGATTCCCCACCAAAATCTTCAAAAGAAGCATCCATTTTGTTTGTGATAGATTTAGGCACCCACATAGTAGACATGAAATAGGAAGGAATTGTATTAGCAATAGTTCTAATTAGAGTTGTTCTACCAGCTTGAGATAGAATCTTTGTTTTCGAACCTTGTAGCCTATTTTAAATTTTTTCTTGGATGTCTTTAAAAAACATTTCTTTTGCAGCTTGGATGAAAAGAGGGAGTTCAAGGTATCTAAGCTATGGAGGTGACATTTTAAAGTTGAGAATTCATTTAGGTTGCGTTTGGATGTTGAAGTGAGTTGAGTTGAGTTGAGATGATAAAATATTGTTAGAATATTATTTTTTAATATTATTATTATTTTAGAATTTGAAAAAAATTGAATTGTTTATTATATTTTATGTTGGAATTTGAAAAAATTGTAATAATGAGTTGAGATGAGTTGAGATGAGTTGAGAGATGTTTAGTAATCAAACGAAGCCTTAATTTCTCCTTTGTTTCTAGTGTGAATGTTGTTGTTGAAGTGTATGAAGTATTTTCCTAAGTTGATTTTTTGACTAGACTAGAAGGAGTATGTTTCGAGATAGTTTGCAAACGCTTGTATAGTTTGGATAGTTGCTGTACCAAAGGGAGTGAGATCTTCAGCAAAAAGTAGATGGGAGGAGTATTATTCTAATTTTTTAAAATTTTGTTATAAAATAAAATAAATAATTTAATTTTAATTTAATTTTTTTAATTTTAAAATAATAATAATATTAAAAAATAATATTTTTATTTAAAATCATCTTATAAAATCCAACTCAATCCTGCCTACCTAATAGACTAGACAAGACTAGAGCTGGCAGCATTCATTAAATGCCTTCAAGTGAATTTCTTGCTCTTGCATAACAAAGAAGCCAAGTCAACCAAAAGTTGCCATACAAAGTTGCCACCTGTATAAAAAAAAATAATAATAATAAAAAAAAGTGAACGAAAATTGCCATACAAGTTGCTAAAAAAAGTGCACGTTTTGCGTTACGTGCCTAAGGGATCGTTATGGTGCACGGAAAGTCGTCGTTAGTTAGGACGGATTTTGTTGAGTTGAGTTGAGTTGAGATAATAAAATATTATTAGAATATTATTATTTATTATTATTATTATTTTAAAATTTAAAAAAATTAAATTATTTATTATATTTTATATTAAGATTTAAAAAAATTATAATGATAAGTTGAGATGATCTCAACTTTCAAACGAAGCCTTAGGTTAGGTTTGGGGGTGGGATGAGATATAAAATTTTCATCTCATCTCATCTCATTATTATATATTTTTTAAATTCTTATATAAAATATAATAAATAATTTAATTTTTTTAAATCTCAATACAATAATAATACTAAAACATAATATTTTAAACATTAAAATAAAATATAAAATTCTCATCTCACCCCCGAACCTGCCCTTAATCTTTGAATTAGGATTAAAGAACCCCGGAGAAAATCTCATGCTGCTGGGAATTAGGGCTTCCGGGTATCATCATAATCAGGTAATTTTTGGAAAGGAGATTTGTCCTGTACGTCCTAGTCTACTGCTTAGGATATTAATACTACTCTGTTTCCTTTCTCTGGTTCGTGTGATGATTTATCTTTTAGATGTAGTAGTACCATATTAGTCAGTGCAAAGATTACTGGATTTATGTCTGGGAAATGAAATGTCCCAAACAAAATCCAAATCTTAATTTGAATGAAGTGGCTGGTTGCTGCTGTGTTGTATAACTATGCATGTTTTGTTGGTCATGATGTCTTGTTAGTTGTTGTAAATTAGGTGAACACCTATTGATTGGCATTAGTTGGAATAACATAAGCAAATGGCAGGAGTTGGAATCCAAAACTATTTACGAGAATTTAGATTGGGAAAAAAAAGAAGAAAGAAAGGGCTGCACTTAAATAGAGGGATAAACACACCTTACTTTTCATAATATATTACATAATTATATTTTAAAATAAAAAATAATTTATAAAAATAACATCACTTTATAAAAATAACCTCTATTTAAAACAAGAAAAATATTTTAGATTTTGAATTTGAGATTCAAAAATTATCTGGAATGGAATATTTTTTTATCAAATGATTAAAAAAATATTTTTAAATGATGTTAATATTTTAATTATTTTTTAAAATATTTATAATGATTAAAAATATATATATAAAAAATTATACTATTTAAGATATTTTTTAAATGTCAAATTTGGCACCTGCAGCAGTCCTATTAAAACAATGCATAATGATGTAACACACTGCATCGAAGTGCCAGTTTTCTGATTGAATTTTAAAGATGTCATAAGATTCTTACAGAGAGAGACTCTGAGTCTGAAAAGCAGAATATTTCGGGTCAGAGAGGGACTCTGAGTCTGAAAATCAGAAAAAATGTCTTTTTCTTTTCCCACTGCTTCAAGAATCCCACCTGATATCTGACAGGTGTACTACCCGTCTGAACGCGAGAATATAAACATCGGTCAATATTTTCAGAGCTCAAACAAACAAATTAATGAAAAGACATTCAGAAAACTTATAAGTTACGTATAGATTTAGAAAGTGTTTTATTATTTTATTTTATTATTATAAATTTTTTATAAAATAAAGTTAATAATTATTTTTTTATAATTTTAATTTAATTTTTTTAAATTTTAAAAAAATAATATTAAAAATAATATTTTAATAATATTTTATTTAATTTTTATTTAAAATTACCTCATAGAATCTGAATGCCAACTAATGAGAAAATATATTTATAATTATAAATTATATAATCACTGTATAATTATTTTAAAAAAATAAATAAAATATATATCTATATAATAAAAATTACTTTTTTTGTAAATAATTTTTTTTTTAAACGACTAATTGATATTTACGTGCACATAATTATAAGTAAAATTAGGCCAACTTAATAGACTAGACAAGACTGAAGCTGGCAGCATTCATTAAATGCCTTCAAGTGAATTTCTTGTTCTTGCATATGAAGCCAAGTCAACCAAAGTTGCCATACAAAGTTGCCACTTAACATCAAATAATAATAATAATAATAATAATAGAACCAAAATTGCCATACAAAGTTGCCAAAAAACTCCTCATCACGTCAAGTTGCCATACAAACTTCCCAGTTTAAGTGGAGTTGTTCTCTATATTAAGTAGTAATCAATTAATCATAGATACACAATTACTTCTCTAATGGCAATTCAAGGTGCCTCCTCCTCTTCCTTTTCTCCTATTTTTCATTGGTGGACAAATGATGTATTCTTAAGTTTTAGAGGTGAAGATACTCGTCAAAACTTCACTGCTCATCTATATGATGCTTTGCTTCGAAAAAATATAAACACATACATAGATGACAAGCTTCCAAGAGGAGAGAAAATTTCACCTGCACTTCTCAAGGCTATTGAAAGTTCAAAGATTTCAATTGTTATACTCTCAAAAAATTATGCATCATCCGCATGGTGCTTGGATGAGCTAACGAAGATCCTTGAGTGCAAAAAAAGAAAGCAACAAAAGGTTCTACCAGTGTTTTACAATGTAAATCCGACAGAGGTACGACATCAAAGAGAGAATTTTGGAAAAGCATTGACTAAACTTAAAGATAGATTCAAGCATGAGATGAAGGTGCAGAGGTGGAAAGTAGCCCTTACAGAGGTGGCCAATTTGTCTGGGTTCACTTTAGGAGACAAGTATTTTACTTCTACCCACTCTTATGCCTTCATTTATAAAACACGATTTGATCATAACACATCTTTATAATACTTGTGTCTGTATGTCGGAGTATATAAATGTATATATATATATATATATATGTGTGTGTGTGTGTGTGTGTGTGTGTGTATTTCTAAATCTAGGAGCTCCTTAGTTCATAAGCCCTTGCAACTTAACTCATTATTCTTTTATTTTATTTTATTTTTTCCATTTCTAGGAATGAACCTGAAATTATTCAAGAAATTGTTCGAGAGGTTTTAAGGTTTGTAAATGGTAAATATTTAAATGTTGCCAAGCATCCCATCGGAATGGAGTCTAGAGTACAACACATCCATAAAAAGCTTCTAAGCGAGGGAGTGAATGCTACACGCATACTAGGGATCTTTGGAACTGGTGGAGTCGGTAAGACAAGTCTGGCTAAAGCAATCTACAACTCATTAATTGATCAGTTTGAAGATAGTTGCTTTCTTGCAGACGTGAGAGAAACTTCAAAGCGAGAGCATGGTTTAATTCGATTGCAAGAGACATTTCTTCATAAAATACTCAAAGAAAGAAGTTTGAAAGTTGAAAATATTGATGATGGAATCAATCTCGTAAAGGAGAATGTTTTTGGCAAACGGGTTCTTTTACTTCTTGATGATGTGGATCAATTGTTCCAAATTGAAAACTTACTTGGAGAATGTGATTGGTTTGGTTTAGGAAGTATTATCATTATAACAACAAGAGATGAACATTTATTAACTAGTTATAATGTTCATTTACGATATAAGGTTAAGGAATTGGGTCACGACGAAGCTCTTCGACTGTTTTGTTGGAATGCCTTCAAAAATGAAAAACCTTACCATGATTTTGTAGAACTTGTAGAAGATGTACTGCATTATGCTGGGGGCCTTCCATTGGCTTTAATGGTGCTAGGCTCCTATCTATGTGGTAGAGACATTCGTTATTGGAGAAGTGCTATAGAAAAGTACAAAAAAATTCCTCATAATGATATTCAAGAAAGGCTTAGAATAAGTTATGATGGCTTGGATGAAAGTGAGAAGAATATTTTCTTGGACATTGCATGTTTCTTTACAGGAGAGCAAGAAGAATATGTTACTAAAATACTTGATGCTTCTGGTTTCTTTCCTGGTATTGGTTTCCAAGTACTAATGGATAAGTCTCTCATAACCATGGAGTCTGGCAGATTAGTCATGCATGATCTGCTCAAAGATATGGGTAGAGAAATTGTTCGTCAAGAATCCAAAGAACCCGGTAAACGCACTAGGTTATGGTTTCATGAAGATGTTCGTTATGTATTAGAAGAGGCTAAGGTACGTAAGAGTTGCATAAACATATTTCATATTTTGATTGTACAAACGGATTCAGAAATACATATGTACACGCATACATCCATTTATTTATATGAGTACATCTACCATACATTTCTCTCATAGTGGGTATTTGGTTTATAAGTAGAAGATAATAAAGAAATAAGTATTTTGCTCAATGCTTACAACTAGACAGTTTTTTTTTTTTTAATTTTTTTAATTTTTATATTTTTTTTCAGTATCTTGGTTTTTTCGTTTATGAATAGGTAAAATTGATAGATAAATGTGAAAGCAAACATTGACATTTTGTGTTTGATCACTTAGTTTGGGACATTCTAAAACTAAAAATCAACATTGATTCCTTTAGACTTTCTTTTCTTTAGAAAGAAAAAAACTTGCACAAAATATATAAACAAAATTATGATTCTAGAAAGTGGTAAAATATGAAGCACTTTATGCTCTGATTTTGTTGGCATATTATGCATTGTCTTACTAGGGAACAAACGAAATTCAAGGCATATTGGTAGAGTTGCCGGAACAAGACTTGATAAATTTGAATCCTAAAGCCTTTTTGAAGATGACAAGACTCAGGATATTTATAAATCGTAACGCACGTTTTTCAAGAAGGCTTAATTATCTCTCAAATGAGTTACGAGTATTAGACTGGCACGCCTATCCTAGTCCATCTTTCCCGCAAAACTTTCATGGAAAGAAACTCATTGTTTTAAAAATGAGTGAAAGCTTGCTCAAAGAATTGGGAGATGGAGTGAAGGTACAGTTATTTCTTTCTATAAACTATCTATGTATAGATGTCGTAAACTTTCTACAAGCTAACATATTTGTTTTTTTTTTTTACAGAGCTTTCAGAATTTGAAAGCTATGAGATTCTCTGAATGTAAATTCCTAACAAAAATTCCCGATGTATCGGGGCTCCAGAGTCTAGAGAGATTGGAAATTATTTCTTGCGCAAACTTAGTTGAGGTACATCAATCTATTGGGTTCCTTGATAAACTCGTTGGACTGACAATTGCCTTTTCCCCAAATTTTACTAGTTTGCCAAGATCCCTCAAGTTGAGATCTCTAAAAACGCTTTGTTTTTCTTATTGCAAAAGGCTGCAAAAATTCCCTGAAATTGAGAGTGAGATGAAATGCTTAAGATCTGTTCAAATTAATGGCACTGCTATAAAAGAATTGCCTCTATCTATTGGGAATCTCATTGGACTTGAATATTTAGATTTATGTGAGTGCTACAAATTAAGGCATATCCCTAACAGCATTCTTCAGCTGCAACATCTCAGATATCTCAATCTCGGTTGTTATTCAGACAAAAGAAAATATCGCTTACCCTCCTCCCTTGCAGAATTGATCTCGTCACCTCCTCCAATGAATTCAGTGTTTCAAAAATTGCAAAAGTTGAATCTTCACCGAATATCTCTATCAAAAATAGATTTGGTTCTGTTAATTGCCTGCTATTCCGCATTGTTAAATTTAGATATATCGGTAATCAATGTCGTTATACTTGCTGAGTGGATCAGAGGATTTGTTCGATTACGGGATCTTACTTTGAATTATTGCAAGCAACTTAAAGAAATCTCAGAAGTTCCTCCAAATATAGAAGAGGTAGACGCTAGTACTAGATGCATGTCATTGGAGAGTTTTCCTGAAGTATCAAAGAAATTCGAATCCAAAAAAAGCAGTTTACGTAGGTTAAACTCGATTTAAGGTCTGTCAACAGGAAAATCCAGAGGCCCATCCATGTTGTACCCTTATATTTTTGGGAAGCTGAAGACTCCAAAAGGCTATGTAAGTGAGGTAAATGTTGATTTGCTCTATTCGGATGAGATTAAAGAATGATTAATTGTAACAATTAATTTGAAAAAATTGTAATGATTTGCTTAAAAGTGTTTGTATGTGAGTAATGTTTGGGAAGGAAATGAGATGAGATGAGATAAAATTATTAAAGGAATCGTCGCAAGTGCTGCATGTTGTTGAGCCCAAACCCTCCCAAGGGCAATCCAGTAAAATTCTTATTAGGATCTGCTATAATGGTGTATATTAGTATTGATCTATGTATACATACGTAAGGCATTTCAACGGGCTCAGGTAATTCGGTATCATCATGTCCAGCTCCATACATGATAGGGGAGTTTGATCTGGGTCCGTTCATCAGTTTGCCTTGTGAAAACTTCAGGTAATTCTTTCTTTCTTCCACGGGATGGAATTTTGGAGAAAGTTGAATATTTGACCATGTCATCTACAATATCATTTTATTTCTCTCTTTAAAATTGACTTTTGAAGATGTATTTGACTCTACAAGTCATGATATAAGAGTGTTTTTCATATGGTGTATAAGTGTGTTTTATAAGATATGTAATGTGGGATGGTGAAGAGTGGCAGATGAAAAGAATTTTTTAAATTAAAATTATATTTATTGTATTGATGATAATACCATGATCTATTTATATTAAAATTATTTAATAAAAACTTTAAAAATGATATAGACATTATTTTTAAACTTTTATGCAACTTATATACTATTCGATAAAGTATTATTTTTTGAACTTATGTTGCATCATCCATATATGTAATTAATGGAAGTAGTCATCAATACCTAACTAATATCTAACAGGTGCACTATGTGTGTGAACGCGAGAATATGAACATCGGAAAATGATAAAATTACTATAAAATAACAATTTGTATACAACTATAAGCTGGAAAACAATATTTCAAAACTTTCTTAACACCAAGCGGAGTCTCCGTTCTGGTGATTTCTCCAGGGGTGGTAAAAATAGTCTACCTCAATGAGGAGAGATTCAGGGGGACAGCTCGATGGGGATCTCGATGGACGAAATCGAGGATCTATGTGGCAATCTGCGACTAAATGAGGAAGAGGAAACAATAGTTGACTACTATTTTGGTAGCAAAGAGGAAATTCTACAGAAGGGTGCAAGGAGCTTGGTAGGGAAGATTTGTGCAGATTGGGCAGTAGGGAATGAAATTGTTGCAAATACAATGGAAAAAATTTGGAGGATTAGCAAATGGGCTAGTTTTCTTGAAGTTGGCAAGAACACTTAATCATTTGCAAATCATGTAGACAGGCAAAGTGTGCTCGATGGAAAGCCTTGGATTTTTTATAATTTTCTATTTATATTGAAGCCTTTTGAGGGTGATCTTCAACCTGGGAAGATGAAGTTTAATGTGGAATCCTTTTGGTTGCAGATTTTTAATCTGCTGTTGGGCCATATGACTAAGGACTGGGGAGAGTGTATCAGGTAGTTTGTGGGGAAAGTTCTTGACGTTGATGTAGACAAGGATGGTATCGGATGGGGGAAGTACTTGAGAGTGTAGGTTGAGTTAAATCTGCAAAAACCTATAGCACGAGATCAAATAATCATGGCGTAGGAATAGAAGGTTTGGTTGACCTTTAAATATGAGAAACTCCCACAGTTATGCTTTAGTTCTGGGTCGATTTTACACGATGTTGATGGGTGCTCTGTGGCTTCTGATATTAATTACCAGAATGCACCACAATTCGACCCTTGGCTTCAGGCTGATGATAATTATAAGTGCAGGCCCTCTTTCTCAAATACTGTCGTAAGTTTTGAAGGGAAGATAGGAGGAGTGAAGGACCTGAATAATGAGAATTGAGCAAGTGAGGCTGAAGGTTCACTGGGCAGGACTGGTTTTGGTTGTGGTAGAAGGAATTCGATCAGAGCAATTCTGGTAATTCTACAGAGACTCCCTCAAGGTTGGATGACGAAACTATCAGTGTCCATGAGGGAAAGGATATCACTGAGATAGCAAAAGGCCCGGATGTGGAGGAAGTGCTTACACGTTCTCAACGAAGTCTGCTGAAATGGATAAGGGTTGCGCCAATTATGGTGGAAGTATCTTCAAAATAGTAGATAGAAACTGGCTCAAATTCTGTTGAGGGGGAAAAGCCATTAGGGGAAGCTACTTTGAAGGTGGGCTCTAGTGACATGGGCTAGATAGGAATGGATGTTATCGAGGACTTGGCCCCTAACTCATGTACAGTGGGTATAAGGACAACCTTCGTTCACATACAACTTCATAGGGGTCTACTTTGATTTTGGTAGTTACTAACTCATGTACAGCTCAACCATTGAAACTTACTAAAAGCAATTCATGGTGGAAACGGAGGGCCAGGGGTCAACACACTGAGGTACCAGAACTGCAACGAATGTAGATGAGAGCACTAAGGGGACTGGGTCTAAGAGAGGTAAGCTCTCTTCTTCAACAGTTAATGACGCATATAACTTTGATACGGCGTAGGCTGGGGTCCAGCCTCGCCGAGCTCCCTGAAAATCTTCAGTTGGAACTGTTGGGGGCTTGGGAAGCCCCGAACAGTTCAAAGCCTTAGTTTCTAGCTAAAGGCAAAAGCTCCCAATGTGGTTTTCCTCATGAAAACCAAGTTGAATATTGTTAAGGCTCTAAGTATATGAAGGAGAGTGAATTATGAAAGCTGTATAGTTGTGGATGCTGTAGGAAGGAGTGGTGGACTAATGGTTATGTGAAAACAAGATATAAACTTGGAATTGGTTAACTTCTCCCAGAGGCATATCAATCTAATTGTAAGGCCAACTGAAAACAAACCATGTTGGTTGCTGACCTGTTTGTATGGGCACCCAGGGTCAAGTAAGAGAATGGATGTTTGGCAACTACTAAAATCCTTTAATCCAAGGAATATAGGGTGGTGCATCATAGGTGACTTTAATGAGGTTCTAGCTCAAGATGAGAAAATAGGAGGTAGAATTTGTTCAAAATCTCATATCAATATGTTTAGAGAGGTTCTTCAAGAAGGGGGCTTCTACGATTTGGGGTGGAGTGGATGCAAGTTCACATGGAGCAATAGGCATGAGGATTCCTCATTTACAAAAGAAAGGTTAGATCGAGCATTGGCTAATAACTTGTGGAGGGAAGAGTTTTATGGTGTTAAAGTTGAAACATTGAGTGCTTTATGTTCAGATCATCGACCAATTGTTTTAGAATATTCATGCAGTAGTGGCCCAACAGCAAGATTCCAACCTTCTTTTAAATATGAAGCCAACTGTCTAAAGAGGTGGGGTGTAAGGAGGTCATTAGAGTTGCTTGGCAGAAGGTGGGAGGTTTGCATTCAAGCCAAGGTATGTTACAGCAGAAACTAGAAATATGCAGTAGAGATTTAAAGACCTATAGCAGGAAGTTTAACAAGAATAGAGAAGCCGCAATCAAACAAAAAGTCGAAGAAATTAAGCAGTTGGAATTGGTTGAATGAGTAGAAAATATGTAGGAAATTAAGAGAACTCAAAAGGAGCCAGGAGAGTTACTAGATATAAAGGACCTGAGATGGAAACAACATGTGAAGTCCCATTGGTTAGCTAAAGATGATAGAAATACTAAATTCTACCACGCTTGTGTCAATCAAAAAAGGAAGAAAAATATGATTAAGATGGTGGAGGATGGTTCAAGGTAGACTTTTGAGATAAAAAGGGATATTGCAATTGGTTTTTGGAACCATTTTCACCAGATATTTCAATCTTCTCAGCCTTCCTCTGACTCTCTTCAGGCATGCTTACAAAGGGTGGAAGAAAAAGTCACTCTTGATATGAGGGAACAACTGGACCGAGCTTTTGTAGAAGAAGAAGTTGTTGTTGCTTTAAGACAAATGTCCCCTTTCAAGTCACCAGAGGTAGATGGATATAGTTTAGGTTTTTTCCAAGACCATTGGGATGTGGTTGGGGCAGAGTTGACTAGAGAGGTTTTGAGCTTCCTAAACAATGGCAGTATGCCATTAGGTTTGAATCATGCCCTTATTGCTCTGGTCCCAAAGGTCAATTCCTCAAAAATAGTTAATGAATTTCGCCTCATTAGTTTGTGCAATGTATGGTACAAGCTTATTTCTAAGGTTTTAGCCAATAGGTTAAAATCAGTTTTGACAAAGAGATTGTCTCTCGGAACCAAAGTGTCTTCATTCTTGGATGTTTGATCACTAACAATGTAATGATAGCTTATGAGCTTCTTCATTCAATGCATGCCAGGAAGAACGGCAGAGAAGGGTGCATGTCCATTAAGCTAGATATGTCTAAAGCTTATGATAGGGTGGAGTGAGGTTTCTTGGAAGCAAAGCTAATTCGAATGGGATTTGGTGGTCATTGGATCAAGTTGCTCATGACTTGTGTCAAGTCAGTCACCTATTCTGTTGTGGTTAATGGAGAACCAGGAGATGTAATTGTGCCTTCAAGAGGGCTAAGACAAGCAGACCCATTGTCTCCATACTTATTCTTACTATTTGCAGAGAGCCTCAACAATTTACTTCAACAAGCTAAAATGAAAGGAATGATTAAAGGGGTGGTTGTTGCTAAGGGAGGCATAAGGATCAACCATCTCCTTTTTGCTGAAGATTGTGTATTTTTTGCAGGTTTATAGAAGTAGAATGGTTCAATTTAATCCAAAGTTTACATATGTATGAAGATGCTTCTGGTCAGGTGCTAACAGACAAAAAACTTCAATTCTTTTCAGCATCAACACAAGGGCTTCTATTAAGGAATGTATCCATCAACATGCTGAAGGAGTTATCTGTGATAATTACAATAAATACTTAAGTTTACCTACTATTGTGGGAAAATCAAAATATGATACTTTTAAAGGGCTAGACAAAGTTTGGAAGAGGGTCACAAGTTGGAAGTCAAAGCTTCTATCAACAACAGACAAGGAAGTCTTGATAAAGAGTGTTCTTTAAGCAATACCAGCATACACAATGAGTGTATTCAGACTTCCAAAAGGGTTACTCATTGAAATTGAGCGGTTGATTGCTAAGTTTTGGTGGAATCATAGTAAAGACAACAAAGGGATACATTGGAAAGGTTGGTCAAAGCTTGGAGTTGTAAAGAGCATTGGAGGTTTGGGCTTTCGGGATCTCAACTGTTTCAACAGGGTTTTACTGGCAAAACAGGTATGGAGATTCATTCAAGGTCCTTCATCCTTAACTGCTTGGGTATTCAAACAAAAATACTTTCCAACAAGTCATGTACTGAAGGCAAAAGCTGGGTATTGCCCCTTAAACATATGGAGGATTTTTTGCTAAGTTTAGGATTTGGTAAAGAGGGGGGTATGTCTGGCGAGTTGGCAATGGAAAACAAATCAAGATTTGGAAAGATAAATGGATCCCAATTCCATCTACCTTCCAAATTCAAACACCAATATCCAATTTGGATGCTGATGCTACTGTGGATGAACTTATTGATGAAGATTCTAAGACCTGGAAAAGAGATGTGCTATATTTAGTATTTAGAAGGGAGCAAGCAGACTATATTAGAAGAATTCCTATTAGCCTTAAGGGCATGGAGGACAAAGTAATATGGGGTTTAACAGAAAAATGACTATTCTCAGTTAAATCTGCCTATTTTACTGATTTTGAAATGAAGAACCAATGTATAGGTCAGGCTTCTATATCTTCACATGATACTAAGTGTGGAAGTTGGACTGTACATGAAGGTAAAACAGCTGTTGTGGAAGGCTCTAAATAACATTTTACCCACAAAATAAACTTACTCCCACTAAATTTATGGTATATGCAGTTATCCACGATGTTCTCTATAAAACCAAATGAAGTTATAACATCGTGAAATTTCTAATACTATTGACAGGATGCTTGTTTTAGTCCATAAATTGATTTCTTTAACTTGCAAACTAAATAATCACCTTTATCAGAATGACACCCTTCAGGTTGCTTCATGTATACCTCTTCTTCATGTATCTCATTCAAAAAAGTTATTTTCACATCCATTTGATGTAGCTCTAAATCAGAGTGAGCTACTAATGTCCTGATCACTCTAAAAGAATCATTTTTAAAAATTGGATAGAAAGTATCGTGGTAGTCAATACCTTCTCTTTGTGTAAATTCTTTAGCTACAAGTCTAGTTTTATATCTATCGATATTACCATTTGAGTCTCTCTTGGTTTTATAAACCCATTTACAGCCAATGGCCTTAACTCCTTTAGGCAACTCGACAATTTCCCAAACTTGATTTTTAGCCATGGATTCCATTTCTTCTATCATAGCATCATGCCAAAATTTTGAATTTTCTCCACTCATGGCATGTGAAAATAAGATAGAATCATCTTTAGGTCCCACATCAAAGTCGGACTCTAGTAGGTACACATAGTAATCATCATAAATAGCAGGCTTCCTTATTCTAGAGGATCTTCTTAATTCTACAGTTTCATCCATATTATGTGGATGTTGAACCATAGATTCAAAGTTGGTATGTTCCTCATAAGGTGGTAGTGGTTCTTGAATTGATTGAGTTTCAAAGGTATCAGATTGATTTCCTTGAATGACAATCATGTCATTTTCATTCACGGATGTAATATCTGAATTCCGTGTTTCCTCCCACTCTATCTTTCGAGGAACATTACTCCCACTTATTCCAAAACCCTCAATAAATTTTACATTTATGGATTCTACAATTCTGGGTGTATGTGAAGGACAATAAAACCTGTAGCCCTTATAATTTTTTGCATAGCCAATGAAATAACCACTGACTGTCCTCGGATCCAATTTCTTTAGTTGTGGATTATAGACCCTAACTTCAACTTGACAACACCATATGCACATATACCTGAAACTAGGTTTCCATCCTTTCTATAATTCAAATGGTGTTTTGGAAACAACCTTAGATGGAACTCTATTTAAGATATACATTGCAGTTTTTAAAGCCTCACTCCACAAAGATAAAGGAAGATTACAATTATTGAGCATACTTCATACCATATCCATAAGGGTACGGTTTCGCCTTTCAGTAACAACATTTTGGTGAGGTGAACCTGGCATTGTATACTGAGCAATAATGCCTTCTTCCTTGAGAAGATTTGAAAATGGATCCGGTCGTTGCCCTAGCTCCTATATCTACCATAATATTCTCCACTCCTGTCAAATCTTACGATCTTTATTTTTATTTCTAATTGTTTTTCTACTTCCTTTTTATATATTCTGAAAGCATCTAGTTTTTCAGATTTATAAAAAAGGAGATAAAGATACATAAATCATGAATAATCATCGATAAATGAGATAAAATATCTCTGGGTACTAAATGGTCCACAAATGTCAATGTATATGATTCCAAGAATTTCCTCACTCTTCTTGGCACCTTTATTGGTTTTGTTGGTTTGTTTACTCTTTATGCAATCCACACAAATACCAAAATAAGAAAAATCTAAAGTTTTTAAAACTCCATTATTAACTAATCTTTTAATTCTCTCTATGGAGATATGTCCCAATCTCCTATGCCATAATATAGAGGATGACTTATCAATAATATTATGTTTAGTGCCAACTTTATCATGCATAGTTAATAGACTATTTTCTAAACAGAATCTAAATTTAATTTATACAAACCATTAATCAAGGTCCTAGAGCCTACAAATGTGGAGTTTTTAAATACAGAAACATTTGAATTCACAAAATTAAATTCAAATTCCAAAGGTACTAATCTAGATATAGAGACCAAGTTTCTAGAAAATGAAGATACATAAAATTTGTTTTCAAGATCCAAAATATAACCATTATTTAAAATAAGTCTAAAAGTTCCTACAGCCTCGACATGCGAACGCATCCCATTTCCTGAGTAGATGTCTTGTTCACTTCCAATTGGTTTTCATAGGTTGAGAAACCCTTGTATGATATTGACAATATGAATTGAGGTACCTGAATCAATTCACCATGTATTATGATGAGAGTCTACAAAATTGGACTCATAGCACACAAGAGAATTGAGATTACCTTTCTTCTCAAGCCATGATTTATACTTTATGCAACCTTTTTTTTTTTTTTTTGTGCCCTTTTTTCTTGCAAAAGAAGCATGTATCATTGTCTCCATAGCGTTTAAATGGTGCTTTTCCATCATTCTTCCACTTATTAATACTGACACTTTTGCCTTTCTTCCATTGTCCCTTCCTTTGAGTAACAAAATGAGCACTCTCAATATTTTCATGTTTTAATCTCTCTTCTTCTTGTACACACATGGTTAAAATTTCATTAACGGACCATTTTTCCTTACGTGTTGTAAGAAATCTTAAATGGTTCATATTCTGTAGGAAGAGAGTTGAGTATGAAATGGACAATGAATGAATCTAAGATCTCAATATCTAAAGACTTTAGTTGGGTTGCAATATCCCTCATTTCCATTATGTGCTCACTCACGCTTCTGGATTTGCCATGCTTCATAACTGATAATTTGTTCATTAGGGTGCTAGCCAAGGCCTTATCAGAACTAACAAATTGCTCTTCAATAGCCTTTATGTAGTCCTTGACTTTATCACACTCTGGGATTGAACCTCTAATACTCTTACTCACATGTGACTTAATGAGCATTAGACTTAATCAGTTAGACCGCTCCCACCTTTCATAGGTATTCTTATCTACCAATGAACTTGATTCACTAGTGGGTATAGGTGGTTCATCCACATGAAGTGCCAAGTCCAAGTTCATGCACCCTAATGTTAAAAGAACCTTTTCTTTCCGGTCCAAAAAATTATCTCTATTCAGAATTGGAATATTAGAAGATTCAGTATTTAAAAAAGAAGTCATAGTAGCTACAATAACATAACCAAGAACATATATCACTCCTTTGAATCAAACAATAACTATAGTTTGAATCATCCAATGTCTAATTCAAAAAACAAATCTAAATCTCCATGTGGGTAAAGATTGCAATATGCATAAAATTTGCTTGTATTTTTCTTTATAATAAGACTAGTGTTGTACAAATATTTAAGAAAAAGAGATCCCACACCTATGGGTATAGGAAATCTCCTTTACCTAATATCATTTTCACTATCTTATTCCAATTAAATCAACATTTTTTCTTAATAATTACCTCCTATAGGGCCAAGTAATTACCATAATGATTTAGTTGCAATATAAAATGCCATTATAACAACATAAAATCAAATATATTAAAATATTATTGTATCTTAAGATGCTATGGCTATTCTTAATATACAATAATATTTATACTCTAATATGGCATTTTTATTTAATTAATAAATTCACTATAACGTATTTATTTATGATGATATTACAGAAACTAATAATCAAACATCAAGATAATTCAAAATATATATTACTAGTTTCTGTACACAAATCTAATTATGAGTCTTTGATTTGTGTAAAGTAACCAAACAAATTAATAACCATAATTTTGCTGACCTAATGGTTAGACAAACATATATATTAATTAATACAATTAAATAGGACGTTTTATGCATTGTCCTTTTCACCAAATGTTTTATTATTTTATACAAACAAAAAATCAAATCACCTTTTCACTAACTGAGACTCAATCATCCAGTGGTCAAGCATCCATACGTACGTGTCATTTGGTTTAAGGGATTCAATCGAATCAAATCCCTACCCCACAGCCACAGGACCAAAAGATGCAAGCCAGAAAAATCATATCTTTTCAATTAAAAACCACTGTAAATGCCTCAAGAGGCGTGATTTGAAAAGGCACTAAAATGGTTTAAGGCACCGCTTCATGCAACCGCCGTGAGTCGGCATGCAAGCAGATGAAAAATTCATCCCTAACCTTCATCCAGAAACGAAAAAATTCTCGTTTTCTTGCAGGAAAAAAAAATTCCGTGAAAAATCTAACAAAATAACATATAAGATGTTGAACGTAAATCTCGTTTCATCAACAATTTCACATGGATTTTTTATTTACAAAGTCAAAAACATTTCAGATCTCTCTGAAAATAAAAATAAATTGATATAAATAATGATGAATAAAACATGTCCGGGTAAAAAAAAATGATAAACTGTAACAAATAACAACAACCCACATATTGATATCAACACAGATCATGTCCAGACATGTGTTTCAACAAACAATCCATGTAACAATCGAAATCTATACTAAACAACGTGGCACAAGAGTTGGCTCTGATACCACTATTGTAAGATTTGAAAGAAAATCTAATAATAAAGAATCGTTAGAATACTAACCTTTGGCCATCGTTAATCAAGTATTTGTAAGAGCCGATTGTTTCTGAATTGTGAACCTTCACAGATTTCCATATGAAGAGTATTGGGTAGAGATTTTCAGCTTATCTTTCTTTATGTTAATAAAAAATTGTGACGGATAGAGAATCACAAGCCTTTATATATAGATAGGCCAAGACCCTTATCCACGATTTTCTAAGTGTTGCTTCCTTCCATCGAAGAATGTAACTGTTGGTTTTATTAAATGAGTAGTATCTTTATTTTTAATTACTCATAATTTTTAATATAAATATAAAACTAATAAAATAAATAAATATATATAATATATTTGAAATGGTGTGGTATGGTAAGACACCTTTAAGTCTCCCACGAGGAGACTTGTTCTTTCAGATTAAGCTCGTGCTAAAGATTTGAAAATGATGAAGAGGTAAAGGAAATAGAGCAGGTTTTTAAAAGACAGAAGGAAAGAATTGCTCGTATGTAGTATGTCATACTGCAAGGCATTGTTTCACTAATCTGATTGGTAGTTATAGTAACTATCTTTGCACAAAAAATTAGAATTAGAACAAATGCAATCTGCCATACCAGACATCATGAACACAATTCAGCAAATTGATGGGACCTATAAGTGAATCACATGTCATCTATAAGTCATAGAGATTAGAGTATTTGTTGTTTGTTTGATTTTGTTAGAAATCACATGTCATCTATAAGTGAAGTTCTATACAACATAATGGTAAGGACTGAAATTTATCAACTGGACAAGTGCCTGAGGACTTCTAGAGGGCTTTGGTTTGAGTGCCAGACACAGCATTGAGAAAGTAACTCAAAGGCAAAGTCAGAGCAAGTTTGGACAAATATAATATTTGACCATGTCATGAGTACTATATATCATTTTGTAATTCTCTCTCTTTCCCTTCTTCCGAGGTGGGTTTTGGAGAAAATTGAATATTTGACCATGTCATGAGTACTATATATCATTTTGTTTCTCTTTAAAAATGACTTTTGACTCTCGAAGTCATGAATATTTGACCACTTAGTTTGAGACATTCTAAAACTAAAAATCAACATTGATCTCTTTAGACTTTCTTTTCTTTAGAAAGAAAAAAACTTAGCGCAAAATGTATAAACAAAATTATGATTCTAGAAAGAAGTAAAATATGAAGCACTTTATGCTCTGATTTTGTTGGCGTATTATGCATTGTCTTACTAGGGAACAAACGAAATTCAAGGCATATTTGTAGAGTTGCCGGAACAAGACTTGATAAATTTGAATCCTAAAGCCTTTTTGAAGATGACAAACCTCAAGATATTTATAAATCGTAATGCACGTTTTTCAAGAAAGCTTAATTATCTCTCAAATGAGTTACGAGTATTTGACCGGCACGCCTATCCTAGTCCATCTTTCCGGCGAAACTTTCATGGAAAGAAACTCATTGTTTTAAAAATGAGTGAAAGCTTGCTCAAAGAATTGGGAGACGGAGTGAAGATACAGTTATTTCTTTCTACAAACTCTCTATGTATATATGTTGTAAACTTTCTACAAGCTAACATATTTTTCTTTCTTTTGTTTTTTTTTATACAGAGTTTTCAGAATTTGAAAGCTGTGAGATTCTCTGAATGTAAATTCCTAACGAAAATTCCCGATGTGTCGGGGCTCCAGAGTTTAGAGAGATTGGAAATTTTTTCTTGCGCAAACTTGGTTGAGGTACATCAATCTATTGGGTTCCTTGATAAACTCGTTGGACTGACAATTGCCTTTTCCCGAAATTTTACTATTTTGCCAAGATCCTCAAGTTGAGATCTCTAAAAACGCTTAGTTTTTCTTATTGCAAAAGGCTATAAAAATTCCTTGAAATTGAGAGTGAGATGAAATGTTTAAGATCTGTTCAAATTAATGGCACTGCTATAAAAGAACTGTCTCTATCTATTGGGAATCTCACTGGACTTGAATATTTAGATTTATGTGAGTGCTACAAATTAAGGCATATCCCTAATAGCATTCTTCAGCTGCAACATCTCAGATATCTCAATCTAGGTTTTATTCAGACAAAAGAAAAAATCGCTTACCCTTAGGGGTGTAAATTCAAATCGAAAAATCGGAAAACTGGACCGGACCGAACTGGACCGGTTTTACCGGTTTTGAACCGGTCCGGTCCGGAACCGGTTTTTAAAATGTAAAAACCGGCCGGTTCCGGTCCAGTTCCGGTATTTTTTGGACCGGACCGGACCGGTTGATTAAAAAAAATATATTTTTATATATAATTTTTATACAAAATATTTTATATATAATGTATAATTATAAATTTTTATGTGAAATTTTTATATATAATATATATAATTATATATATTCATATATGAAATAATTTCTTATTATAATTTATAAATTATTATATAAAATGTTAATATTAAATCACTAAAAGTTTATAACTAATACTAATATATAACTTATAACTATACTAATAGCCTAATATTAATACTATTACATAGTCTAATATATTAATAAAACTATAAAACAATTTTTTTTAAATCAAAATTTTTTTTTATAAACAAATTTTTAATGACAAATTGTGAAACTTACATTTTTAAAAAACTGAAAAACTGGACCGGACAGGACCGGAAACTGGTAAAACCGAAAGTACCGGTTTAAGAAGGTAATCGGTGCATAATCGGTTTTGAAAAATACAAAACCGGCACATACCGGTTCGGTCCTAGATTTTATCCAAAACCGGACCGGACCAGACCGGTTACACCCCTACTTACCCTCCTCCCTTGCAGAATTGATCTCGTCACCTCCTCCAATGAATTCAGTGTTTCAAAAATTGCAAAAGTTGAATCTTCACCGAATATCTCTATCAAAAATAGATTTGGTTCTGTTAATTGCCTGCTATTATGTGTTGGAAAATTTAGATACATCAGTAATCAATGTCGTTATACTTGCTGAGTGGATCAGAGGATTTGTTCAATTACGGGATCTTACTTTGAATTATTACAAGCAACTTAAAGAAATCTCAAAACTTCCTCCAAATATAGAAGAGGTAGACGCTAGTACTGGATGCATGTCATTGGAGAGTTTTCCTGAAGTATCAAAGAAATTTGAATCCAAAACAAGTAGTTTACGTAGGTTAAACTCGATTTGAGGTCTCTCATTCTGTCTACCTTTGTCTACTAAAAATCATGATGCTTGTTCAACAGGAAAATCCAGAGACCCATCCATGCTGTACCCTTATATTTATGGGAAGCTAAAGACTCCAAAAGGTTATGTAAGTGTGATAAATGTTGATTTGCTCTATTCAAATGAGATTAAAGGAATGATTAATTGTAATGATTAATTTAAAAAAACTGTAATGATGAGCTTGAAAATATTTGTATGTAAGTAATGTTTAGGAAGGAAATGAGATGAGATGAGATATAATTATTAAAGGAATCGAGTGCTACGCGCATGTTGTTGAGCTCAAACCCTCCCAAGGGCAATCTAGTAAAATTCTTATCAGGATCTGCTATAATGGTGTATATCAATATTGATCTATGTATACGTAAGGTATTTCAATGGGCTCAGGTAATGTATTGTTGAATTACCACGAACAAACAAATTAATATGCTAATTAATTATATATACCTCTGATTATTTACGCACAAGGTAGACATTATTTAACATATTGTATGCTTAGTCAATTAGAAATTAACACCAAGCAATAATGGTTAATTATTAAAACAGTACTCTGCGTGCACACATACGTACATACACATATATACGTATGTATACACGTACATACGTTATCCAAATATCAACAAGATCCATCTAATTTAACATATACATATGTAATTCCATTAGTGATTAATCGATCTATAGTAATATTTTGGTTGAGGTTTTTGTGTTTTGGCATTGAGTTGCTAAATTCGGTATCATCATGTCCAGCTTGTACCCATACATGATAGGGGAGTTTGATCTGGGACCGTTCATCGGTTTGCCTTGTGAAAATTCTCTCTCTCTTTCCCGTCTCCCGTGGTGGAATTTTGGAGAAAGTTGAATATTTGACCATGTCATCATGAGTAGTATATATAATTTTATTTCTCTCTTTGAAAATGACTTTTGAAGATGTATTTGACTCTACAAGTCACGATGGAGGCTTTTTTGGGAAGAAAGGAGAGGGTGGCCGGTTGTACGTGGGAAACAGCAAAGAATATGAATATTATGAACAAGATTATAACAGAGTTGTATTTTATTTTATAGATCAGTAAAAGTAATGGAAGGATACAATCTCGAAGGATTTGCAATATTATATAGAGCTGATCAAGCTCGTGCTGAAGATTTGAAAATGATGAAGAGGTAAAGGAAATCGAGCAGGTTTTGAAAAGAAAGAAGGAAAGATCAATTGCTCGTATGTAGTATGTCATAGTACTGCAAGGCATTGTTTCTCTAATCTGATTGGTAGTTATAGTAACTATCTTTGCACAAAAAATTAGAATTAGAACAAACGCAATCTGCCATACCAGACATCATGAACACAATTCAGCAAATTGATGGGACCTATAAGTGAATCACATGTCATCTATAAGTCATAGAGATTAGAGTATTTGTTGTTTGTTTGATTTTGTTATAAATCACATGTCATCTATAAGTGAAGTTCTACACCACATTATGGTAAGGACTGAAATTTATCAACTGGACAAGTGCCTGAAGACTTCTAGAGGGATTTGAGTTTGAGTGCTAGACACAGCATTGAGAAAGTAAGTCAAAGGCAGAGCAAGTTGAATATTTGACCATGTCATGATGAGTACTATATATCATTTTGTTTCTCTTTAAAAATAACTTTTGACTCTCAAAGTCATGAATATTTGACCATGTCATCTATGGGTGTTATTTATATATGTTCCTTCGAAGCTGCCAAAAGCTAAGGATCATTTGTGTTATTTATTATTTGTCTCCATCAAATGTTCCTCAAAGAAGATGCCAAGAAACCCCTCATATCTCAATGGGCGTTTAATATTCAACTTTTACGTAATATATTAAATGATGCAACGCGGCTTCTAACTCAATTTAAGCAGAGTTGTTTTATGATAATCAGTCATAGATAAACAGTACTTCTCTGATGGCCTTTCAAGGTGCTTCTACCTCTTCCCTTTCTTCCTTCACTCGTTGGTGGACTTATGATGTATTCTTGAGTTTTAGGGGTGAAGATACTCGTCAAAATTTCACTGCCCATCTCCTTCAAGCATTGGATCGAAAGAAAATAAACACATACATAGATTACAAGCTTCGAAGAGGGGAGGAAATCTCAGAAGAACTTCTCAAAGCTATTGAGAGCTCAAGGATCTCAATTGTCGTCCTCTCAAAAAACTATGCATCATCCACATGGTGTTTGGATGAGTTGATGAAGATCCTAGAGTGTAGAAAAACGAAGCAACAAAAAGTACTACCGGTGTTTTACGGTGTAAATCCAATAGAAGTGCGACATCAGAGAGAGAGTTTCGGAAAAGCATTGGCTAAACTTAAAGAGAGGTTCAAGGATGAGTCAAAGGTGGAGAGGTGGAAAGCAACCCTAACAGAAGTGGCCGGTTTGTCTGGATTCACTTTAGGAGATAGGTATACTACTTCTACTCCCTTGTATGCCTTCATTTAAAAACAAAAATATGATCATAATACATCTTTATAACACAAGTGTATGTATGTGTGTATATCAAAATTTAGGAACTCAACATTAAATTAGAAGCTCCCTGCTTCTTAACAAGGCAAACCGAATTCGAGAATGGAAGCAAAAAAGTTCATTAAATAGATCATTGCCATTTGCTACGTATAGGATATCAAAATTTAGGAACTCATCATTAAATCATAACTCATTTTATTTTGTTTCTTTATTGTGAAAGCTCAAGATGATCAGAGCTTTTCTTTTCTTTCTTTTTTTTTTTTTCTTTTTTATTTTTTATTTTTGCATTTGTAGGACCGAACCAGAATTTATTCAAGAAATTGTTCAAGACGTTTCTAAAGTAGTAAAGCCTAAATATTTATATGACGTTGCCAAGCATCCAGTCGGAATGGAGTCTAGAGTACGTGACATCCATGATATACTTCTACGTGTGGGAGTGAATGATACACGCATTCTAGGGATCTATGGAACTGGAGGAATTGGTAAGACAAATCTGTCTAAAGAAATCTACAACACATTTACTGACCAGTTTGAAAATTGTTGCTTTCTTGCAAACGTGAGAGAAACTTCAAAGAGTGAGTATGGTTTAATTCAATTGCAATTTACACTTCTTTGCGAGATCCTCGGTGACTGGAGTTTGAAGGTTAGAAATGAAGATGAAGGAATGGGTCTCATAAAAAAAATGCTTTGGAGTAAAAGGGTTCTTTTAGTTCTTGACGACTTGGATCAATCAGTCAAAGTTGAAACCCTACTTGGAGGATGTGATTGGTTTGGTTTAGGAAGTTTAATCATTATAACAACTAGGGATGAAAATTTATTAACTAGTAATAATGTTCATTTACGATATAAGGTGGAGGAATTGGATCGTGACGAAGCTCTTCAACTTTTTTGTTGGAATGCCTTCAAAAATAAAAATCCTAGCCATGATTTTGTAGAAATCACAAAAAATGTACTCCATTACGTTGGGGGCCTTCCGTTGGCCTTAACGGTGCTAGGCTCGGATCTATATAGTAGGGACATTCATTATTGGATAAGTGCTTTAGAAAAGTACAAAAAAATTCCTCCCAAAGATATTCTTAAAAAGCTTAGAATAAGTTATGATGGCTTGGATGAAAGTGAGAAGAGTATTTTCTTGGATATTGCATGTTTCTTTACAGGTGAGGAAGAAGAATATGTTACTAAAGTACTTGATGGTTGTGGTTTCTTTCCTAATTGTGGTATGAAAGTTCTTGTGGATAAGTCTCTCATTACCATTAGTGAGTGGGGCAGATTAATCATGCATGACTTACTCAAAGATATGGGTAGAGAAATTGTTCGTCAAGAATCACCCGAAGAACCTGAGAAACGTAGTAGGTTGTGGTTTCATGAAGACGTTCGTCATGTACTTGAAGAAACTAAGGTAAGAGTTGCATAAAAAAAACACATTTCATCTTTTGATTGTAAAATTGGATTGAGATTACATATGCATGCACCCATTTATCTGTATTAGTACATCTACCACGTATTAATCTCATAATAGGTATTTTGTTTATGAATAGAATGCCTTAAATGAGGAGGGAAAAAAAAACTTTTGGTTACATTGAGACAATTTTTTTTTTTTTAGCATCCTGCTTTTTTCTTATATAAAAGATAAAATTGGTAGGTAAAAGTGAAAGCAAACAAGGACATTTTGTGTTGAATCACTTAGGCTCAACTTGTTTTCGTTTTCTAATATTATTTTTGTTTTGAGATTTGAATAAATTAAATTGTTTATTTTATTTTGTGTATGAATTTGAAAAAATTATAATGATGAGATGAGATAAGATGAAAAGTTTTGTGAAAGTGATCAAGGCCTTAGTTTGAGACAATCTAAAAATAAAAATCAAACATTAAGTTTAAAAAAAAATAGAAAAGGAAAGTACAAGCGCAATGTATATATATAAACAAAATTATGATTTTAGCAAGTGGTAAAATATGAAGAATGTTATGTTCTGATTTTGTTTGCATTGTCTTACTAGGGAACAAACAAGATTCAAGGCATATTGATAGAGTTTCCAAAACAAGACTGGATAGATTTGAATCCTGAGACTTTCTCGGCGATGAAAAGGCTCAGGATATTTATAAATCGCAATGCACGTTTTTCAAGAGAGCCTAATTATCTCTCCAACGAATTAAGAATACTTGATTGGCGTAGTTATCCTGGTTATTCTTTCCCGCAAAACTTTAATGGAGAGAAACTCGTCGTTTTAAAAATGTATGAAAGCTTGTTCAAAGAATTGGGAGACGGATTGAAGGTATAATTATTTCTTTCTTTTATATCCTGTAAGGTTCTACAAGTTAAGCTATTTTCCTTTGTTTTGTTTTATTTCTTTGCAGAGTTTCCAGAATTTGAAAATTATGAGATTCTCTAAATGTAAATTCCTAACAAAGATTCCTGATATGTCAGGACTCCATACTCTAGAGGATTTGAACATTGAGTATTGCAATAACTTAGTTGAGGTACATCAATCTATTGGCTTCCTTGATAAACTCGTCAACTTGTCAATTGTCAATTGCCATAGCCTTACTAGATTTCCAAAATCACTCAAGTTGAGATCTCTAAAACACCTTCGTCTTTCTTGTTGCGGAAGGCTGGAGAAGTTTCCTGAAATTGACAGTGAAATGAAACGTTTGACATTTGTTTCACTAGAGGACATGACTGCTATAGAAGAATTGCCTTCATCTATTGGGAATCTTACTAGCCTTGAGTATTTAGTTATAAACGGATGCTACAAATTAAGCTGGCATCTCCTTAACAGCATTTCTCAGTTGCAACATCTATGTGGGCTTAGTTTCAGTTGCTGGTCACATGAAACGCAAAGTCCCTTTATACCCTCCTCAATATATATAGCGTTTCCGGACCTGGAATCTTTGTCTCTTTCCACACGGACACTATCAAAAATAGATCATTTTAGTCTGTCAATTGGTCGCTATTCCACATTGAAAACTTTAAATATATGTGAAAGCAATAATGTTATCCTTCCTAAGTGGCTCAAAAGATTTGTTGGATTACGGGAGCTTGAGTTGTCATATTGCGAACAACTTAAGGAAATCTCAGAACTTCCTCCAAATATAGAAATCCTAGACGCTCGTGGATGCAGGTCATTGGAGATTTTTCCTGAGGTATCAAAGAAGTTTGAATTCAATACAAGCAGCTTACGTAACCTACGTTTGGTTAACTTGAGTGGATGCCATAACATGGTTGTAAATCCAATACGGTTTGAGGTATCTCTCTCTCTCTCTCTCCCCCTCTCTCCCTCGTAGTACTGTGTACCTTAATTGTCTACTACAAATTATGATGCTGCTAGCTTGTTCAACAGGAAAATCTAGAGGACCAGGATGCAGATTGTAGCCTTACATTTTCGGGAAATAAGATTCCAGATTGGGACTACCATTGCAAGCTAGAGATTCCAAATAGTTATGTATGTGATGGGATAAATGTTAATTTGGTGTATTCAGATGAGATTAAAGGATTCATCGCATGTGCTGCTGTTCAGTCCGATCCCTCCCAAGGGTTTTCCATCACTAATCCTATGCATGTCAAGATATACTATAATGGTGTATATCAGTATGACAAGTATATAACATGTTTTACATGGGACTCTGATGATTTATTGTTGTATTACCACAAACTAGATCATGTAGAGCATTTCAAATCAGTGGGAGGAATTCTGCAACTTAAGTTTCAAATCAGAGGTAGAGTTCTAATTAGAAGTTTTGGAATTCGTGTGGTACGCAAGCAGAAGGAGACCAATACATTGCAAGATGTTACAAGTTGGAGTCCCTGTGTTAACATCCAGCCTTCTTCAGAAACAAGAATTATTGAATTATATCCAGAAAGCAACGAGGAGAATCCAAATGTAGTTTTGGAACTTGGGGCTCCGTTTAGTAGAGAAGCATGAAGAGAATGCAAGAGTGCTCCGTTGGGCGTCGTGCTGACGATTTTGATGAAACTTTTAGGCAACTTAAAAAGGAAGATGAAGCTCGTGCTGAAGATTTGAAGAGATCATTAAAGAAGGTAGTGGGCAAGCCTCTGAATAATAGTAAGAAGCAAGGGCAGATGCAAAATGCTAGATTTGAAGGAGTAAGTAACAAAAAGAGTGAAAGTACTTCCCCCAATGATGGTGGGGATGGTGATAATACGAAAGGCCACAACTTGGAGAATGGGCACTCCAATGGTAACTATGTTCATAATGAAGATTCTAAGGTGAATGGTGGTGTTAACGGTATAGGAAATGGGAGCTCCGACGCTGGGGCTTTTGATGTAAATAAGCTTCAGAAGCTTAGAGCTAAAGGTGGGAAGAAAGCCGAAACCCTTGTTAGCAAGGGCTCTAAGGCAGAGCCAAAGAAAAAGATAACAAAGAAGAATAGAGTTTGGGAAGATTCACCTCCTCAGGCAAAATCGGATTTCACAGATGATGTGGGTGAGAATGGGAACAATATAGAGGTTGTTGCAGCAGATCATGGTGAAAGTATGATGGACAAGGAAGATATTTTTAGCAGTGAAATCGAGGCTGAAGAAGATGAGGATGTGGGGAAGGACAGCAAGCCTGAAACTAAGAAGTAGGGGTGGTTTCGACAATGTTCCTAAGGTTAGTTTATTAATTTCAATCCTTTGGTTATTGTGTGTGCATGTATGACTTAATTTAAAGCATACGCGTAATTTTATTTTTATGACTTTCATTCACTATCTGCAATCTTAGTAGTTTTAGGTATAGTTAGTTGAAGGATATTGCTTGAGTTTTTCAACATTGTCTTTCTTGAAAAGAATATTTTTCTTTTATAAGTACCATTCTTGAAAAAAATTTGATACTGAGTTCTTGATCTCAATCCCGGTGATTGTTGTTTCAACAATTCAATATAATGTTTTGGGCCATAATTTAGTTTTTACATCGTTACTTCCTTTAAAATCTACTTATTTTTCAATTTAGACAATGCCATTAAACGGTAAATGAAGTTTAAGTGCCTAAGTTTCCCTTGAGCAGTTCAACCTTCCCCCCTTCCTTCTTACAATTATGTTATAAAAGAAATAAATAAATAAATTATCTAATGGAATTATTAATTAATGGGAGAAATCATTGTTTTCTTTTTAGTGATTTATTTATCTATTTTTCAAAAGCCCGGCTTGTACAAGTAGGCTTCCTTGAAGTTTATCTTGTTGATGGCTGAAATTTCATATTTGTTTTTGTATTTTGGAAGAACCCATGAATCAACTGTAAACTTCAGGCTTTTAGCATTAAAATGGGCTGTCGCCTTACCATTTCATTTTTTGGTTGAAATCTGTCTTGACATTATCAGATACTTGCTTCATTAATTATTCACTTTTGTATGTTCAGTATTGCGGGCAAAGCAAATCTGGAGAAGTCGGACCTGGAACCAGCTTTGAAAGCTCTCAAGGATAGGCTTATGAAGAAGAATGTGGTATGTTTGCCTTTTCACTTCAGTGATCTACTATGTTTCATATTTGCTTTATCTGTAATCTCAAATAGACTCAGCCTGCTACTTAGAGCTCCTTGTTATTACATCACAGGCCGAGGAGATAACTGAGAAACTCTCTGAATCAGTGGCAGCGAGTCTTGAAGGGAAAAAGTTGGCTTCGTTTACAAGGATATCTTCAACCGTGCAGGTTTGTGAATCCATCTCCCCCCCCCCCTTTCTATTTGTTTTTTATCTCAACTGCTTCGTTTCTCATCATTTGATTCTTTGAGATAAGACTAAGACCCTGGCACGAAACAATGACTGCAGATAGCAATGGAAGAAGCTCTTGTTCATATTTTAACTCCTAGGCGCTCTATTGACATATTGAGGGATGTGCATGCTACCAGGGAACAAAAGGAAGCCTTATATGTTGTTGTTTTTATCAGTGTTGATGGAGTTGGGAAATCTACTAATCTAGCCAAGGTATGCCATCTCTTTTTTATTTTTCTACTTTTTTTTTAACATAAATGGAACAGTGAGACTTCCCCAAATAACATTAAAAAAATATTTAATGTTAAGATTTAATAATATTAAAAAGATTTAATATAGCTAGCCCCTACTTCTGTATCGTAGAGGATGCATGCGCGTGTGTATTTGCATACATTGGTCCTGTGTGCACACTTAATATATTCTATGAATTGAGTGTAGAGTTTCCTTAAAAAATCACTTTGCAGGTTGCCTACTGGCTTCTGCAGCACGAGATCAATGTCATGATGGCTGCTTGTGACACATTCCGATCTGGAGCGGTTGAGCAACTGCGGACTCATGCGCGAAGGCTCCAGGTAGAACATTTGATTTTACAGCCTATTACCAGGCTATCTGGCTTCTTTACTCAGAGAGGGTTTGTTTGTTGAATAAAATATGTAAGTAATACAAGCTGGACCCATTTCTCTGAATTGTCACCTTTTTCTCTTGTAAGATGATGGGACTCTTCTAGATCTAGAGTCCCATCATCTAACTAGTTTTAAATTGCACACGTTTTTTACAAGCAAAATACTTTTAATCACAAATAGATTACATAAAAGTAAACTCATAAACTGATGTGATTTTAATGCGGTACATCATATTGTAAAGTTATTTTTATTATAAAGTAGATATAAAGAATTTCATAAAGTCACATTAGTTTATGAATTTACTTTGTATAATTGTTTTTTTATATGTAACAGTTCTGTTTTTACAAAAAAATAAACAAATCTTTGACTCACGTGAAAAAATATATTTTTTAATAGTAGATTCTATTTTTATTTTTTTTATAAAGTAGGGCATAAAGATGATCTTACCACATCATTAAAATCTCAATTTATTATTGTAACCTCAAAAGAATATTACAAAAATCATAGAAATAACAAAACAAATGGTTCCTTCTGTAAATCACTTTACTTCCAACGAATTGAATCAATCCCACTGATTACCATAACTACTACTACAAACATATATCCTCATTTCCTCCTCAGAACAACACCAACATTCCCACAACCCCCAAAACCACCAAACCACCCCTCAGCCTCATACCATCACTTGTTGGAGCCACCGCAGGGCCTTCCGATTCCACCGGAGAAGGTGCTGGTGATACATCGGAGAATCGACGCCGCACTGACAACACTACGGTGGCCAATTTTTGGCCCTTCTCGCAGTGGCCTTCAACTCCACTGATAAAATAGAATGGCCCTGATCTATCAAGCTTCACCTTGGAGCTCCCATCTTTGTATATTGCTATAGGACTCGAAGTACTGCAACTCTCGTAGTCTTTTTCGCTCACCTGAAGCACAGAGTCCTTGCTTGGATCATAGTTCCAAACTGTAAAGCAAAATAAGCAACACAAAACCCTGATGAGAATAAAATTTCATGAAACGAATTAACCAGAGCAGACCCGGATGAAGGAAATATGAGAAAATGGAGATTTCAAGCAAAGGGATAGAGTAGTACCCAGTGAGTCTCCGATTTGAAAACGTGAGCCTTCGGCCCATTTGTTAAGGGATTCTGAGTCTGAGGCTGGGATTATCCAAGCATTGGTCTTGCCTCCAACCAAGAATTCTCTAGCTTCTGTGAAGGAGAGGAAGAGAGATATGAGCAGCAGTGAATATAGCAGAGCTCTGTTTGAAGCCATGGCAGACACCGTTACAATTCTCAGAGAGAGAGAGAGGTGAGGAAATGGAGGCCTTTGTGGGCTGTTTATAGTGGCAGTGGGGAGAAAACTAGCCGTTATGGGAGGTTCTGAAACTGAAAGTAAGTGCAAAGATTGGTTTCGACTTGGAATCCCTGCCTACCTTTTTCTGAGCCTACCTATCATTTTTAACGTTCCAGTTCTGGCGTGGGCCTATTTTCTGACCCCCAAGATTTATCTCTCCTTCATTACCTCAAACAGGAGGGAAAAATATTTGTGCATCTTATTGATGTTTCTGAAATTTGAAACATAGAGTGGTGTGTTCGAGAAATAATATTTGTAATTATAACGTTTGCATTTAAAAAAAAAAAATAGTAAATATGATATACATTTGTAAAAATTAACTTTTTAACGGTAAAAGCGGCGGCACTTACACAATCTATAAATGTATTTAGTATTATTCTGTCTTCAAACTTCAATTGTCTTTGTGTAAATCAATACTATTGCGGTCTTATTATAAAAAGAGAAATACTTTAACTATAAATGAATTATAAAAAAAATCTACAAACTTGACTTATTGCAATATTTCAATTTGGTTTTTCAATCAAATCATGGTGAATGTGCTCTTTATGTTGAATAAATTCTGCGGGAAACCACATGACTATTTCAGTTTGGTTTCGAAAAATGAAAACTTGTTCGATTTCTTTATTCATTCCCTAAGAGGAATTGGATGAAGTGAATAGTGATGCAAAGCTTGCCAAAAGCACCAATATCTAACAATCTATAATTTCCATATGGTTTCTTGTACTTTGTTTCACCTCCAAAAGCCATTGGCTACTTAAAATTAATTACTGTTATTGAAGACACACTTAAGTTTTTATGGCATTTTACTGCTCATCCCACTCCCGCACGGCCACATACTTACTTTAAGAAGATAAGTATCGTAGTTATAAAGATATTTTATAAAAATAAATATGTAAACTAACATGACTTTATATAATACGTTAAATTTATTTTATAATAAAAATAATTTTATAATTTAATAGATCACATTAAGCTAAATCAGTTTATTATTAAAGTATTTATCCTTTTAATAACCTAGAGCAATCCCAAAAGCAATATGTGAGAGCAAACTTTCAATAATTAATTTTAAAATAATTATAAATATATTATTATTTTTAATCAAACTTATTTATTGGGAGTGGTATCGCCTCTTTTGGGCCCAAGCAAAAGATAGGGCTGTCCAGACTCCAGACTCAAGGCTGTTTAGAAATGAGTTCGACGAAGTGGCTCAAGGCTGATCATTACCAGGCTCAATAGGATGTGTGGATTTTATAAAATCGAAAATATATATCAAATTATTTATTTTTAATTACATATTATTCTCTTAATTGTTATTATTTAACCATTCTTTATGTGATATGAAATCATTAAATGATGAATAATAAGTAATAAATTATTTTTTAATTATTTAATATCATATTGGAGGAGAATGGATGATAAAATGATAATAAAAAATTTATAAAAAAATTTAAAATATATATTGATGTTAATCCAATAAAAAAAAAAAATCTGAACTGTCTTAGAAAGAATAAATAAATAAATCAACTAATATTAAATATTTAATAAATATTTACTTTATCTATCCATCCATCCGAGCCCACGTTATCCCGTCTCAGCCTGTTCTCTCGTCCTAATTTTTGAGTATTTTTCTCCAAATCAGTTTTCCCAAATTCGTTGATCATTTTCAGCACATAATTCAATTACTACTCTTCCAAGGTGTTGTTCTACTCTGAAGAGTTTCTTTGAGCGGCATAGAGCTTTTCTTCTGGTTTGAGGGATGATGGACTGTGCTTCTTCTAATCCCTTTTCGCATGGTCCCATCGCATTTTGGCGAGGTAAAGGAATCCTTCCAACACCCAGAGTAGACCCATTTAAGGTTTCCTTCCAGAGGAATCATCCCGAACTCCTGAAGCATGACCGACACTCAGACGGTCTCGCTTCACTCCATTCTTTCCAGGTATGCCCCCTCTCTGAAATCCCACAGCTCAAGTTTGTTGGGTATGCATTTGAGCGGAAATATGGGAAATATGTTTGAGTTTCATGAAATTAAGATAGTGTATTGATATATTGTTATTGGTGAGACTGCTTGTATCTTGGAATAAATTCTATTGAGTGAATAACAATGTGGGTGTTTGGCAAACCGCATAACTAGTTCAGTTAGATTTTTGAACCAATCGAAAAATGCAAACTTGTTCAATTTCGAATTTGTAGGCTGACACTGGGCTTCTATTTGAATCAATCGAAGGAAAGTTCCTGATATATTCAGGGTCTACAATAACAATGACTGATTTTCTGTTGAAAGCTTGTAACAAAAATTTTTTGATTATTGGTGTGTTTCTTGAGTAACCAGAATCAAACGTTGAAGTGTCTCCAATTAATGTAACTCAGCTTGAAAATCTAGCCCGTGTGAAACTCTCTTTGATTCTAATAAATGTAGTTCTGAGGAACTTCCTATCTAGTGTTTATTCTTCATCTCTCCACTTTCATTCTTTTGCAGCGTAGTAGCAGTAAAATCATAGTACCATTAAATTCTACAAATCCAGCACTGAGGTTGCACCAATCATATGCATTGGTCATCACAAGTGAACTTCCTCAAAATGCTGATTTTCCTCGCTACTATTCAAGGAAGGAGAAAAAGCCTTTTCCAACACCCGTATTGGAGCTGAGGCGGGCTGCCAGGGAGAGATTTAAAAACAGTAAAGGCCGGCCTAAAAAACCAGTCCCACCTCCAAAGAATGGGCTAGTTGTGAAGAGCCTTGTACCACTTGCTTATGACGTGTTCAATGCAAGGATAACATTGATTAACAATCTCAAGAAACTCTTAAAGGTTGTGCGTGTGCATGCTTGCAGGTAATCCATTCATTGATTCCTCCTGATTATCCTTTGCTAATAACAAAATTCGAGTCATGGGAGCTTATGGAAAAAAAAAAGTGAGATCAATATTTGTTAAAGCAGGGAAAGTCAAATTCATGGGGCGCTGCATATCATTTGTAATTTTGTCAAACTAACCTGTTGCATGCATACATAATTAATATCTATCCTGCATGATAATTGTGTACATGGTGATGCAACAACATATTGATAAAAGTCCCTCTTAGCTATGTGAGACAAACTTAGGTATCTTTGCTTGGTTTTTAAATTGACTGTCATTGCATGAGATTACTTGATATGAGCAATTCTTCTAATTGTTGTTTACCGGGGAACATATTACTCTACGTGAGCAACAATTATACTGTTATCTAAGCAACCTAGCAAAAGTATTGTTTGTCAGAGCATTGGTGGAACTCAAACTTATTGTTTAAAGGCTAGAATACATTTTGATTCCTGTGAGTTTGAATTTGTTGTCAATTTGGTCCATGAAGTTTTAACTTTCATGGTATCATTGATGAAAGTTTGGCTTATTATTGATGTAGTCCTTCCATCCATCCTCGTTAATCATAGTTGTTAGTTGTCAAATGATTTTACTAATGAGCATAACGATATTCTTTTGTTGAGCCTTTTTTTTTCAAGAGATAATTTCATTGAAGAAAAAGAAAACAAATCAAGGTAGTTGACAATAAGGACAGGGATATGCCAGAGATATTTTCTTTAAGGCTCAGCAGATTTGGATTGAGCTTTGATTACTTGCCTTTATGAGGACTACAGAGGCAAAAGTATGGCCCCGCAAGATAAAAACTATTGGTTATAGAGTATGAATTGGTATTGCACCTGTAGAAAATTTGGTATATGTGGGCATTGTGTTGTTTCTAATTTGTGTGATTTTGATGTGGGGATGTTCAAACTTTAGAATTTTTTTTTTTGATAAATAAGAAACTTTATTGATCAAATGAAACTAGGCGAAACCCATGTACAAGGAAGTATACAAAAGAGACCTAATTACATTCTAGAAAGCTGAAAAGAAAACAAAAACTCATGAACATTCCCTACCTTTAGTACAATAGCAGAAAACTACTGAACCAAAGTAGACGCAAAAAAATTCCAGATTTCCTCCACAACTCACTCCTTGTTGTTGAAGCACCTCTCATTCTTTTCCATCCATAAACACCACATTAAGCACAAAGGAATCATCCTCCATGCCGCTGCCAGTTGAGAACTATTATGATGTCTATTCCAACATGCTAGAAGCTCCACCACACTCTTTGGCATGACCCAACTCAACCCAGCTCTACTAAAAATGCCAACCCATAACTCCCTGGTCACCTCACAATGTGAAGTAGATGATCAATCGATTCACCGTTTTTCTTACTCATGAAACACCACTCTATTACAATCATCCCACGTTTCCTTAAATTATCAACCGTCAAAATCTTCCCTAGAGCAGCTGTCCAAGTAAAAAAAAAAACTTTAGTCGGCACAGAAAGCCTCCAAATACTCTTCCAGGGAAACGAGATATGTTGTTAATCTGTCAACACCTTATAAAATGATTTAACAGAAAACTTGTTGCTCCCCGTATGTTTCCACAGCATTCGATCCCTTCCATTTCCTCCTATTTTCAGGGAATATAAAAAGCTGAAAAAACCTGCTATCTCATCAATTTCCAAATCTTGTGCATTTCTGGTAAAAATCACATTCCAATGCACAGTCCCATTAGCACGATACAACACCTCTGAGACAGCAGCCTGCTGATTTCCAACCAAGCTGAAGACATCTGGAAAAACAGTATGAAGAGCTCTCTCACCACACCATTCATCAAACCAGAAACGTATTCTTGCACCCTCTCCAATCTCGAACTTAAGATGTTTTTAAAAAAATGTTCCACCCCTTACCAATAAATTTCCAAAGGCTCACACCATAAGTCCCCCTACCCTCCTTGGAACACCAACCCCCCCAATCACTTCCATACTTTCGATCAACAACCTCTCTCCATAACGAATCCCCTTCCAATTGATATCTCCACAACCACTGCTCACCCTTTGCAACTCAAACTTTAGAAATTGAATCCCTTTACCCAATATCCACAGTATCCACCATGACTGGGAAACATTGCATTCTACACAATCAAATCTGGCTTGCATTTCTAGTGGAACACACTATTCACTCGTCAACAAGGTGCAGTTTTAGATAAGCAGCAACTTCACTACTATGGAATGGAATCCAATCCCAACTTTTATCTCTTGGTCATTCGTCATGATCAGAACCTCTGCTTTTGTGAACCTCACATGAGGGGCTAGTAATTTCCTCTCTTCAAGGATGTTTGAACCATGGCGGGACTTTTATTGAACAAGTTACAAACTGCAGAAATATCTGTCTGGTGGTATAGTATTTTATTATTCTAGTTGGATGAAATGGGGCATAATAGTTGGGTCTTTTTGATCAAAGCATGCAACTGCTTGGTTCTTGAGTTGGATTTTTGTAAATCTTTTAGAGTTCCAAGTGAAGAAAATGGAATTGAAATAACATTTAACACTAGGTTGATGACTCTGATCTTGATGGAGTACACAAATCGATCAAGTGGCTTACTACTAATGTTGATCCTTGCCAGAGTCTTTTGGTTGCGGTGTTGGTGACTCCACTGGGAACATTTGGCCTGAAACAAGCTCTTTCTCTGTGTTTTTGTTTTTTTTCTTTTTTTTGGGGGGGGGGGGGATAAATGGAAGTATCAAATTAACAGACTAAAACTAAAAACAAGCCAAAATTTATATGGACCTAAATCTGTCTTGGTGAATAAATTTTGTGACTTCTGTCTTGAATGCTTTTGCAGCTGCTGCAATGAAATTCATGTGGGACACGTTGGGCATCCATTCAGATCTTGTAGGGGGCAAAATGCTAACGTCCGCAAGGGCCTTCATGCATGGACAAATGCAACTGTGGACGACATAGTCTTATCATTGGAAGCCTACCACCTCTATGATCGCCTAGGAAAGCGTATTCCTCATGAGGAGAGATTCTCAATTCCTCGAATTCCAGCAGTAGTTGAACTCTGCATCCAAGCTGGTGTCAATCTTCATGAGTTTCCAACAAAACGGAGAAGAAAGCCTGTCATTCGCATTGGGAAAAAGGAATTTGTTGATGCAGATGAAAGTGAACTACCGGATCCTGTTCCAGAAGTTCCTGAGGAACCATTATTAACCGAAATACCAGATTCAGAGATAGTAGCCCCATCTGATGAAGATGATGTAGCTTGGCTTGGAGAGGAAACACTAAAAGCTTGGGAAAAGATGAGGAGAGGTGCGAAGAGGCTCATGAAGATGTACCCTGTAAGGGTTTGTGGATATTGCCCGGAGGTGCATGTGGGTGCTAGTGGACACAAGGCACAGAACTGTGGGTCACACAAGCACCAGCAGCGGAATGGGCAGCATGGTTGGCAGTCGGCAGTGCTAGATGATTTGATACCACCTAGATATGTGTGGCATGTTCCTGATGTAAATGGACTGCCATTGCAACGGGAGCTCAGGAACTTCTATGGTCAAGCACCTGCGGTAGTCGAGATATGCATACAGGCCGGTGCTGTTGTGCCGGATGAGTACAAATCAACAATGAGGCTGGATGTAGGGATCCCCTCGAATGTTAAAGAAGCAGAAATGGTCATTTAACGTGATTGTATTTCTTACTTCTTCTCCCCCCGTTTCCTCTAAATCATTTTTTTCAAACGCAATGTAAAGTATTTGTAGAATAGTCGAGTTGAATACAGTACGAAAATGCGGAAACTTCCGTCTGATTTTGATCAGTAATAAGGGTTGTATGAAATTGTCGTTTCATCTCGATTAGGAGATTCTAAAATTATGGAGGCTTAGCTCAATCATCACATATCTTTTGAAGTTCATCATAGTTGGATAATGATATAAGCTTGGAACTAAATGGTTGTTGGTGATCCATCTCAATATTCAATCTTGAACCCGGTTGGCCCAATCGGTGAAGATCTTGGTCTTGGGATATCACTCCCTTCAAGGTTTAAGGTTCAACATTTTATGAGTGCAAACAATTTTTTGGGGCCACACCCCCTAGTGAAAAGCCAATGATTTAACCAGTTTTGTACAGAGAAACTTTTAAGGGTGCGATGCACGAGATCAAGATTTATCCTACAAGGGTAGGTCCAAAGGGCCTTGCCTTGGTGAGGTTTCTGACATTAAAAAAAAAAAAAATTCAATCTTGCCTTTGTTTGTAATCCAAGTTTTTACCATCCTTAAAATGTGTGAGGTGCTAATGAGAACAATACTGGATAGAAAATATATATATTTTTTAGAGTAATGATATACACACAACACATTTTCACAATACATTTCACAATAATGTTATAAAATGATGGTATTTTTATAAAATGATATTAATTTTATAAGATGTTTTACAAAAATATCATTTATATAAAATATAATTGTGTAAAGTGTTATGAAAAATATTGTGCGTAAATCATTTTCCATTTTTTTTATTATCAAGAAAGGGTATCTTGTTTCTTCTATCTCTGTGGGTTCTTTATCAAAGTTTGGAATCACAGCATCAATCAATGATAATGAAAATCTTGGTACAAAAAATTATTCTCACACATATTGCAGATGGATAGGCTATCATTTTCCATCTTATGATAAATATGTGAATGTTTTATACCAGAACAAAGCAAACTTAGTGAATGTCGTCACTTTTTCCTGCCTTGAAAACGTGGTTCCGAGGAAATCAAGTCATGCTGCAGAGCGATTCTATCGCCATATGGAAAGTAATACAAAACAATTGACACCACTTCACTCGTATTCATTACACTTCAAAATCAAGGGAATTTCACTGTAGCTACCATAATCATAGATGTCTCGAATCAAAATCTTTTGTTGAATCGCAACCATGTCGATACAGTACAGTAGTGCGTGAAACGTGAAATGATATTTGTAGTTTAAGGTTTGGATTTAGAGATAAGTTGAGATGGGTTGAGATGATTTGTAAATAATAGAATAAAAGTTAAATTATTTATTATATTTTGTGTGAAAATTTAAAAAAGTTGTTTTGAGATTTGAAAAAGTTGAATTGTATATTATATTTTGTGTAAGAATTTGAGAAAATTATAATGATGAATTGAGGTGGGTTAAGATGGATTACGAATACAAACGAAGCCGCCTGCGTTTGAATGTTGAGCTCAGATAAATTGGATTGAATTTTTTATGAATAATAGTAAGTTAAGTAGTTGTAAGAATAATGTGGAGCCTATCTAAACTGAGTTTGAAATGTATTTGAATGTTAAGATGAGTTTAATACTTTTTATAAAAAATTAAAAAAGGTTATAAATCTCACATATAAAAATGTTTTAAGTTGAAAAAGGTTGTAGATTTCATATTTAAAAAAATTTTAAATTATGAAGAGTTTAATAATTTAAAAGTTAAATATTTAAATATTAAATTCAATTTAAAATTATATTAAACTCGGATAAGCTCAGCTAGCTAAATTTAACAACCAAATTCATTAAGACGTGCAAAATTCACGTCATTTTTTTTTTTTTTTTAAACATGCGACCGTTGTACTGGGGGAGTTTTTCGAGCATGAATGGTAAATGGAAGTTCAATTTTCTGACTTTAAATAATTCTATAATTTGGATTTCCAGATATAGACATACGAAATGTCGAAGCTACGGACAAGTGGGTATTTTCGTGCTACCGTTTATGTAAACGGTGTATGAACAGCACCTTGGAATTTGCAGTCCCAATTCACCGTTAACACCACACCCGTCCCGTCACCTTCGTTCGTACTACCTTATTTGTTAAGCGGGCCACAGAGAGAGGGATTTCATCGATGGAAGTCGCTTCCGACCCACCACGCACCATACTCCATCATTTTGGTCTGTTCGCTTTTTCTTTATCCGAACTATGCGTTTGTCTTTTTCAGTTTCTGAATTGCTCGCTCTTCATACAAATTTTCAGGTTTTAAGGAATCGAGATCTTTCGCGGCATCGTCATTTTTTCCAGTAATTACTTATCTATTCACTGTGTATTTTATTTATTTTCCCCGTGTTTGTTTCCTGAGAAAACGAACTTGGGGTAGTCTTACCTGGTTTGACTGTTTCTTATCAACCAAGCAAAATACTGCATGTTTTTTTAATAGGAGAACACTTTCGATTCTTATAGGTTTTGGTTGAGAACGTTGTTCTAGAATAAATATCAGGAAAATGATTTTTCCCCATAAAATATCGTTTTAGGATCGTAAAATTAGATCAATATCCTAGTCCTATCACTTAGCTGACCTAAATCATTATTCCTGCATTTTGCGATTCCAATTTGAATGATCTTCCTACGCAGCATATGTTATCCTGAATTTCATGTTCATAAATGTTTATTTTGTGTTTAGCGATATTGAGAAAAGCAATTTTTTTTATACTGGTTCTATTTACATAAATTTGGTTCCATGATTCAGTCATGCAGTTATAAAGGACTTTACACCGTATGCCCTCCACATAAACATGCAATTTCGATAAATTCTACGAACTGTAAGTAAATCTATCTCTAGCATTTAATCATACCATAGAACGTAGATAGTCTTCATGCCCAAATAAATGAGCAATGACATGCTGCATTTCCAGTTGATATTCGTTTAACAATAATTTGTTTTAGCCTTTCTCCGTTTCTGGCGTAAAAGGACCTACCTTCTTCTCATTTTTTTTATTTGCTTGATCACAGACAGTATCATTTATTTCATAGGGATGAGTTTTTAGACTTCCTAATCGTTCCCCTTGCAAGCTATGCTTTATCATCACAGCAGAGTAAAATGTACATTTTGATGCTTATCTTCTTGTGTTGATTCCCTGCTTGCTGCAATTTATGGGTGGTGGAGAGAAGCTGTTATGTTCTGACCTTTGTAACAAATTCTTGAAAAACAGAGTCCCCTTTGTTTTTTGGCTTAAGTATGAACCGCACAAAGTCTTTTCTGAGACTATAGATATAATCTTCATTGTTTTGTGGAACATGTATTGTGATATTCAGTATTTCCTTCTATGAAGTCTGATGTCATTTAGGGAAACATAATTTTTCCAATCTTTTTGATTGTGAGCCTTCTCTTTTGCAGCTGCTCAAAGTAGCTATTTATCTGTTCCAAGGAAGTATGTCAGTTTGTCGCGGCACTATTTTAAGCCAAAGGAGGATTTAAATAGACCGTATTATGATAATAGATTGCATAACGGAAATAGATACGTAGTTGTGAGATCTGAACTTGCTGGAACTGGGAACTATGATGCCGAGTACCCATTATCAGGTTTCTCCTTAAATCATTTTCTGATATTAACCATGTTTATATATTTAAGCTTATGAGCCTAATCTTTTCCCTTTTAACATCTTCAAAGTGCAGAACATAAGTTGGGCTCAAAAATTAGAGGAATATGCTTTTATGCTGTCACTGCTTTCAATGCCATCTTTCTGTTTGTGCTGATGCTGGTGGCACATCCATTTGTTCTCTTGTTTGATCGATACCGAAGAAGATTTCATCATTTCATTGCCAAAACTTGGGCAACTTTCACTGTCACTCCATTTCTTAAAATCGAGTATGAGGGATTGGAGAATCTGCCTCCTGATATTCCTGCTATATATATATCCAACCACCAGAGCTTTCTAGACATCTATACTCTTTTCACTCTGGGCAGAAGCTTCAAGTTCATCAGCAAGACTTCAATATTCCTCTATCCCATTATTGGTTGGGCCATGTTTCTGATGGGTACCATTCCTTTGAAGCGCATGGACAGCAGAAGCCAGTTGGTAATTCCTTTTCTCTCATAAATTGTTTCTTATTGCAGTTGTCATTTAGTATTTCTAGGTTAGATGGAACACAACTATGCAATGGTAAAATCTTATTTCTATCTTTCCTGGTGAATTGTTATTGTCTTACTCCCAAACTATGATTATGGAACTCTGTTGGCTTTTTCTCTTGTAGAACTGTCTTAAGCGATGCATGTATCTTATAGAGAAGGGGGCCTCTGTCTTCTTCTTCCCAGAAGGAACACGGAGTAAAGATGGAAAATTAGGTGCTTTCAAGGTGAGTTCGTATCAGTGTTCTTTATCATCTGTGTGGACTGATTTGACCTTTTCCTTTAGGGAAATCAGAAATTGAAATTCACATGCTTTGTTTGGCTGCTGAGGATCATGTCAAAAAGGAAATACACATAGTACTTTCCTTTTCTCTACGAGCAAATGGATCATTAAGTTATAGTCCTATCATATTTCCAACTCACGTGCTTTTTGATGTGCTTTGGTACTTTTTATTGCTGCATGCAGAGTGGTTACATCTGTGGCCAGTGTGAGTACCACACAAGGATCTATGCAATTTCAGAACATGTTTAGTTATTATTTCCAATTTGGCTCCCATCTGTTCATTCTCTCTCAATTTACATTACCTTCTAATTTTTATGACAAGGATGCCCCAATTTGGAAGGACTGTTGGAACTCTCATATTTCCTCTGAAATTTCCTGTTTTATCTTTCTGGTGTATGTAGAAAGGTGCATTCAGTGTTTCAGTAAAAACCAAAGTGCCAGTGGTACCTATTACCCTCAAGGGAACTGGGAAAATCATGCCTGCAGGAATGGAGGGTATCTTGAATTTTGGTTCCGTGAAAGTTGTTATCCATAAGCCTATGAAAGGAAGTGATGTAGACGTGCTATGCAATGAGGCTAGAAACATAATTGAAGATGAGCTCAATCGCCGATGACAAGATATCTGATGCAGGAACTTCTCTTTTTATTGCAAGGGCTTAATACCGAATCCTTAATGTGGAATCAAGAAAAAGAAATCGGAAGGTATAAATCAATTAAGTTTTTTGTCTGGTTTAACCATAACCAATAACCATGTCACGTGAAAAGTAAGGATCTTTATTTCCAATCAATATGACTCGTATGTAATCTTGTATGTAGGCTTATGGCTATATCACAAATGATGGAAGTATTGTATGCAATCTTTTTTGCTTTCTTTTTTCTTTTTTCCTTTTTTTTTTTAAAAAAAAAATAAGGGAAATAGAATATTATATGATCACGGAGGAGTCTACCTGAATTCAGTATTTCTATTTTTGGAACCTGAAACAATGTTGAACTTTCAAAGTTGGTTGAATCACGAATGTTGCCCAATAAAGGATGGTTTGACTGGACTGATTGCACTTTATATAGAAAGTATCAAATGAAACTATATCAATACTCATTTTATTGAATGTTGCCCATCTTGTTTTGTGAAATTTACTTCTATATCAATACTCATTTTTTCCCTTTTCAATCAAGATGCTAGCGTCGCTGCTTTGAGATAAACATACGGGTGCTTGTATCTCTCTTTTTATGTAGGCTGTGTGTATTGCAGAAGCAGGTCATCGGCTCAAGTTCGAATTTCTTGTGGCTCTAATAGCTCTTAGTTTCGCCTGTCAATGAAGGCATTTAGAGCTCTCTGATACATTTATTGATTTCATAAGAGGGGGGCTTTCTTCAGCAAAGGTTGAGGCATTTTGAGGTGGTTTTCAGAGATATTGCATACATTTGCTTAGCTTATAAACAGTGATCTCTCTGACTCTCTGCACTATGAATGGTGACAGACCAGCAATTGGCTCAATTGTTTATGTAATTCTGTTTTTAAACACTGCATCCAAAAGATATGCAGTATTTACTGGCCATCTATGCTACTTTTGATAGTCCATTTCGTGGCCTATTGCAGATAAAAAATAACGATATTGAAATCTAGGAAATTATACATACGGTATATGGTAAAGTTGAATAAATAGGTATGTTCCTAATCAACATGAAACCGGATTCAACGCAACTCTTTGATAAATTCAACCAACTTAGCTTCCTGGAATGTTCAAATAACAAGTTGTGAGTGGCATGAATTTACCCATGAATAAAAGAAAAAGAGTTTTGCTATTCACAAGCCGGTATTTTAACACTACTTATAACGGTTCTATTAGAACCTAAAAAAAATAAAATAAAAACATTAATTATTTTTTAACATATACTTTCCACATCAGTGATTGTTGGGTGTACAAAAAATAAGACTTTTAAATAAATTTTTTTTAAGAAAAGAAATGTGCACATCAATTATGAGTTTTTATTCAAAATTTATTTATTTATTTATTTATTTTGTCGAGAGAGATAAGAATATAAAATGGAATGCTATAGCATTTTATTAGATATTTAATGCTATTTGAAAAAAAAATTCCTATTATTATTTAAGGCTACAAGTCGTGACAAAAAAAAATTAAGAAATCTCTAATTTTAAAGAATTACTTACATTTTCCAAAAAAATAAAAGAAAAGAAAATCTGCCGGCTAAACAAAGTTGAAGGAGTTACATATCCGATGCAGCTGTTGATAAAATCAACAACATTATTCTTTGAAGGATATTACCAAATTATTGCCAAATTATTTCCTTGTTCGATTCAAACTTCCTTGGTCATCCTTGATCGAGTTTGACCAATACTTTTTCTTTTTCTGTCTTTCCCATAAAATATATCAACAACTATTTTTTTTTTTTTTTTTTTTGAATTTGATATTTTTAAGCGTAAAGTAAATAAGCGCTGCGTAATTCCTTTGATAAAAATTAGTAAATACAGAACCTATATATATAAAAAAATATTTTTAATATTAAACCTCACTTTTTATGAAAAGGATCGCATAAACTTAGATATTTTACAACTGTGTCTAACATTACTGATTTATTTTATCAATATTTTTATATTTAACATAAATTTTAAAAATTTTATACATTTTAATATTTAACACGTCACCGCGTAGGATTACGTCAATAAAATTGCAAAGTTAGCATTTTTCCTACATGGTTTCACATATTACATCTGACTACGCGGCGCCGGCTACTGAATGGTCAAATTGGAATTTAACTGCGAGAACAAATAACAGGAACCGTAAAAACCAGACCCTGAGACATTGCCAGTTAGCACCAACCATACTACCCCGGAAACAACGGATATAGAGGCCGATGCAGTAATTTCTCACTTGGATTGAAAATCCTTGACTCCACTACTTTCCTTTTCCTCCATTTTTTTCTCGGGAAAATATCTCTCTCTCTCTCTCGATCGAACTATTTCTTACCAGCTCAGACGATGAAGTAATTTAGCTCAACAGATACACTGTATGTCTTTTTCTATCCAATCACAGTTGCTACCGTATATAGATATGTGTGTTTTTGCTTACATATGTAGTTTTTCTGAAAATAGAATTTTGCATCGGATTTCGAGTTTTGAACGTTGCGTATTGGGTGAGCGTTATTTTGTTGTAGATTTTGGAGCTGTTTTGGGAATCTGGAGGTTTGGAACAACATATTCTTAATCCTATGTTTTGAGTTTTTTGGTCATAATCACTCATGTTGATGCCTTCTCCTTTTCCTTCTAGATACAATTCATGAAATCCGACCGTCAACGCTAGAGCCAATACTGGCTTATGCTTTTAGGAATTGGGAAGCTAAGAAATCGGATTTGTCAGCATACGATTGATATTTATTGTATTGAAGTGGCTGTTTTGTGTGCTGCAGTGTTAGCATGGATAGATTTTTGGTACCAAAAAGATAAAAAGTGGCGGAATCAAGTTAATTTGAGTTTCTTGGAAATTATCTTGTAAAAGTTTCGGCTTTTTAGTTGATAAGATCACTGAAGAGGATGAAATCTGATGCGGTTTGGTAGCTTAGTTGGCAGCAAAATGGGTGTTAATAAAAATAGTTTTGGCTTCTAGATAAGTGCGCTGCTACTAATATTAAAGCCATCTGAGGGTCTAAGAGGGAGTGTAAAAAATTGGAGTTATTTTTTATGATGAGTTGCACCAGCAAGTGCTATAAGTTTGGAAATAACCAAACTAGAAGGATATCAATCATAATGATTTGATCAAATGATGGGTGCTTAGGCGATTGATTTGAGTGATTGGTATACGATTGTGGAAGAAGGGTTTCTCAAGAAGTGAGATTGTCCTTGGCCAATTGAGATGTAGTAGACGATTCATGATTGCTTGTTCTCATTGGTGTTGCAGCTTATTAGCCTACTTTTTACTTTACCTGTCATTGGCAAGGAACTTTCTTGTTAAGTTTTGATAGTTATGCTTCTTATTGCTCTAATGCTAGTTTTGAAAAGAGCCTAAATGCCACCTTTTTAGCCCTCATTCCTAAAAAGGTGGGATCTAGGGATGTGAGGGACTATCGCCCCATTAGCCTCGTGAACGGGATGTACAAGATTCTTTCCAAAGTGTTAGCAAATAGACTAAGCTCGGTGGTGGAAAAATTAATCTCGAAGCCGCAAAATGCGTTTGTCAAAGGTAGACAAATCCTTGACTCGGTTCTTATTGCAAATGAAGTTTTGGATGGTCGGCTTAAGTCTAGAGAGCCTGGGCTACTTTGCAAGCTAGACATGGAGAAAGCTTATGATCATGTCAACTGGAAGTTCATTCTTTATTTACTTGAAAGATGTGGTTTTGGGGGGAAATGGCAGAAATGGATAGAATTTTGTATCACTTCAGCTCGTTTCTCCATCTTGGTAAATGGCTCTCCGGTGGGTTTCTTCAACTCCTCTCGAGGCCTGAGACAGGGAGATCCGCTCTCCCCTCTACTTTTTTTATTTGTCATGGAAGCTCTCAGTAAGATGATTGAGGGGATGGTGGATGGTGGGTTACTCCAAGGTTTTTCGGTAGGGAATGGTGTTCTTAACATTTCTCATTTGTTATTTGCTGATGACACACTTATTTTTTGTGGTGCACACCTCGGTCAAGTCCTAGACTTGAGGGCGTTACTCCTTTGCTTTGCGGTAGTGTCAGGATTGAGCATTAACCTCGCTAAGTCGGAAATAGTGCCAGTGGGGGTCGTCCCCGATGTGGAAAGTTTTGCTTCTACCTTGGGTTGTAAGATATCTTCTCTTCCTATGAAGTATCTTGGTTTACCGTTGGGTGCCTCTTTTAAATCTGAAAGGATTTGGAATGATGTAGTCGAAAGGGTAGAGCATAGATTGGCTGCTTGGAAGAGGCTTTACTTGTCGAAAGGTGGTAGGTTGACTTTGATTAAAAGCACTCTCTCTAACTTACCCACCTATTTCTTGTCTCTGTTCCCGCTTCCTACAAAGGTGGCTAATAGAATTGATAAGTTACAAAGGGATTTTTTATGGAGCGGTTTGGGGGAAGAGTTCAAATTCCACCTGGTTAATTGGTCTACAGTTTGTACCCCAATTTCTGGGGGAGGTTTGGGGATTCGCCACTTGCTGAAATTCAATCAAGCCCTCTTGGGTAAGTGGTTGTGGAGGTTCCAAAATGAAAGAGAGGCTTATTGGAGGGAGGTCATAGTTTCTCAGTTTGGGGAAGCTTGGGGAGGATGGTATTCGAATGAGGTTCGAGGCACTTATGGAGTGGGTTTATGGAAAAACATTAGGAGTTTTTGGGGGACATTCCGTGAACAGGAACTTTTTGTTGTAGGCGATGGTTCGCGTATCCGTTTTTGGTTTGATATATGGTGTGGTAACCATTGTCTACGAGATACTTTTCCTACCATCTTTGCACTTGCAAGAGATAAGGAGGCATCGCTTGCCCTTCTTTATTCTTCAGCAAATGGCACCCCTCAATGGAATATTGACTTCATTAGGGCAGCCCATGACTCGGAATTGGAGTCTTTTACGGAGTTTTTTGCGGCTTTATATTCTGTAAGTATTCCAGGAGGCTCCGGTGATAAGTTGTATTGGAATCTTTCTAAGAAAGGTATCTTCTCGGTCAGTTCCTTTTATCAAAAGCTTACGAACCCCGGTTTGTCTATATTTCCGTGGAAGAGTATATGGAAGACGAAAGCTCCTTCAAAAGCAGCCTTCTTTGTCTGGTCAGCGTCTTTGGACAAGATTCTTACCATTGATAATTTGAGGAAACGACGGGTCATTATTCTAGATTGGTGTTGTATGTGTAAGAAGCAAGGGGAGTCTGTCGATCATTTGCTTTTACACTGTGAGGTGGCTAAGGCTGTATGGGATGATGTTTTCTTAAGAGTCGGACTGTCTTGGGTTATGCCTTGGAGATTGGTGGATTTCCTCGCTAGCTGGACAGGACTACACGGAGATTTTCAGGTAGCGGCAATTTGGAGATTGGTACCAATATGCCTGTGTTGGTGCATTTGGAGGGAGAGAAATGCTAGATGTTTTGATGATCAAGAGAGAACTAGGGACGAGCTTAAAGTTTTCTTTTTTAAGACATTGTTCCTATGGGCGGGGGCTATAGTTTGTAACGGACGTAGTGTCCATGATCTCCTTCTTTCTATTGTTTCTTCTAGTTAGGTGTGTTTTCATGTATACTTCCTGTGTACCTGGGCTATGCCTATTTTTATGAATATATTATCTTTGATTACCGATCAAAAAAAAAAGTTATGCTTCTTATTGCAATTGGAGAATCTGGATCTGCAAGTGGCCAGGGATGAAATGTGGTGTTGCAATATCGCAGTTTGGTGCTTATAAAGATATGGTCATTTATCCAGGTCATTGTTTCCCAAATCCTAGCATGTTATATTGTGTCCTTGCTGATGGACTAGGTGCATGAGCACATAGGTGGTCATTTAAACTAGATCTTGTGCAATTGCTTTACCCAATTCATGCGTTGTCCACACTATCTAGTCTGTGGACAAAGAATAATTGAGGGCCATCTGGCTTGAAGATAGAGGTAGAAGTACAAATTTTGTTATCCTGCACATAAAAGAGCTAACTTTATTGGAAATGGAAACTACCGTTTTCTTAGATGAGAAGAATTATGTAAAGGAAGGGATATACAATATTATGAGACTCTTTATACATTTTCAGTTTTGCGGAGACCTTGTGTGGATTTGCTGATAAATGAGAATAGTGAGTTGTTAGACAATGGGTTATTTAGACATCTCATAGGAGAATCTTTATACATTTTCGGTTTTGTGGAGACCTTATGTTCATTTACTTCCTTTTTAGCTAATAGATGAGGAGAGTGTGTCATTGGACGATGGGATAATTAGACATTTTTTAGATAGGCTGCTGGTGAAGAATGGAATCATGTAGTAGTTTTCTGGGAAAATTTTGAATGCTGCTTTTCATTCTTCTGTTGAACAAAGTGGTGGCTTGAGCAGAGAATACCATAGGCCTATTAGCTTGGTGGAATGTTTTTGAACTTTTGGCTTAGGCGCTGGCTAGTTGGTTGAGAGAATGACGGTAACCTGGTGTCTCAAAAAATTCCTTTGTTGAGGGACAAAAGTTGGATTTTGTTCCTAGAAAAAGTACATTCTAAGTGATTATTTTCTCGTAATTATTGGGAATGAGTTTAAGTAGCACAATATGATCGGTGACTGTAGGGATAAATTGTAAATTGGATAGAAAGCATGTGAAAATGTTAATTAGGACTATCTAGTGTGAATGCTAAATGAGTTTGACTTTGCATAAAAGGGAGAAAGTAAATTTTGGCTTTTACTGGTTGGCTAGCTAACTTCATTTGATTTTGACACTTGTAACGTATGAGAACTAAAGCCATATTTCTCATTTGGTAACTGGATGCTCTCTGTTGATGCGGTAATCTATCAAACAAATAGGTTGTGTGGACTTCTGAAACATTATTTGGGAGAGATAAGATTCTTAGAAAAGTTTTCGTTTCCATTTTCAGTCTCTCTTATTTCTCCAGGTATATGTATGTGGTACTTGCATCAACTCAATACTGTAATTAGCTTGGAATTCTTAGGTCATCACTAGATACAGAAGTTGAGAGTATGCCTGTATGGCTGGCTGCTTGGTAATAACTTTATCATATAGTCCAAGCATCTTTTTTTTTTTTTTTTTTTTGATAAGTAATAATTTTATTCAAAGAAATAGGCATAAGCCCAAGTACACAGGACGTATACGAAGGAAACACCTACAACTTCCAAAAACAAAAAGAAACTGACACCAGAAAACTAAAACAGATGCAGAAAATAATCCACCATTACAAAAGCTTTAGCTCAAGAACTCAATGTACTCAAGAAAAAATCCCTAAGATCTCCCAAAGGGCGTTCTTTATCTTCGAAGCATCTCCCATTTCTTTCAAGCCAAATGCACCACATAAGACAAAGAGGAATCATCTTCCAAACCCTCACCGCCTTCTTGCCGCCCTTCAAACCCTTCCACCCTACCAATAAATCCACCACTTCTCTAGGCATTACCCAATGTAATCCTGTCCAACTCAAAACCTCATTCTACAAGAATCTTGTCACTTCACAGTGAAGAAAAAGGTGATTTACAGATTCTCCATCCCTTTTACACATGACACACCAATCAGCAATAAACATACCTCTTCTTCTAAGATTATCAGTAGCCAATACTTTGCCCAAAGAAGCCACCCAACAGAAAAAAGCAACCTTAGAGGGAACTTTCACTTTCCATATACTTTTCCAAGGAAAAACACAACTACTTTGGCTTGATAAAATTCTGTAATAAGTAGAAACTGAAAATATAGCATTTCCAGCAGGAATCCACACCATTCTATCCTCTCTTTCTAGCACCAACTTTGAGCTGTAGAGTTTAACCAGCAGAGCCTTAACTTCATCCACTTCCCAATCATTAACGTCCCTTTTAAAAATGATATTCCATTCAACCTTGTTGCTGATCCCTTTTAAAGTCCAAGCATCTGCGCTGATCCGATTGATTTGTTGCTGATTGGTTTGCATTTTAATTTTTTTTTTTTTGGATTGGATAAGTAATAAGAAATTTTGCATTTTAATATGAGTTATTTTGTTGGTTGCAGATGGTTTTATGTATTCAATTGTGAAGAATGGATCGCGATTACAAAACACAATACATGGGTGGCCAACGCGAGAAGTTTGTCAGGTATGAAATATAGTTCTTCGCACTATTATGATAGTAAAATTGTGGAGGAGAAGAAAGTTAAGCTGTCTATACGTTTATGTTTACTAGGTTTTTGCAAGTTTTATGTTATGACATTGCTGGGTGCGCCCTCCCCCTCCCCAAATTTTTTTTCCCAGTTATTTCTGTAGTTGGCCAAAGATTATGCACGAATCATGATGGTAGAGATAATCTTTTCTAGCTCTGTTGTTTTTTCAATTTCTAGTAAAATTCATTGCTTTCTTTCACATATATTATTCAAATTTGAAGTTGAGGAAGATGTCACATTTGCTCTGATTATTACTTTAATTGTTTTAAAGAATCAAATGAGTCCCTTATTTTTAGAATGTAACTGCTTCAATTTAATGATGTCTTGCGATTTATTGCATGTTATCTGTCATTTTATTTGATGAACTATGTTCAGGTTTATCCAAAATTTCACAACTCATAGGATGTGTGCAAGGCTTTATGTTTCAATGAAATTTGAAACTTCAAAATTTCTTTTCAATTCAATAGTTTTCTACCGTTTATGGCTTTAACATTATACAACTTTTGTTACTCTTTTTCTCCCGAGTATATATGTTTTGATCTTGTTTTCACTGAATTAGATACAATTCTAGTAACAAAAAAATTCTTGTATGTTGCTTCAATCACACAAAGGATTGTAATTGATTTCAAGAAGCAGGGTTATTGTCCCCTACTCTGATGCTAGCTTTATTTCCCCTCTATTTAATGCGATGAAAACTTAAGGCTGATGTCTGGGCATTTCGATTCAATCAGATCACATCTCAACTGGGTATATATATTTTTAGGTTGTATCCATACAGGATTCTTGGTCCTAACAGGGAAAGGAGAGAAACGGATAGTATATGAGCTGTATGAGCTACATTTTTTTAGCCGCTACACTATAGAAAGTATCTTATTTTCTGCATGAAGGCCCTGTATTTTTATTTTTCAGGTTGGATGACTTGGACTCTACATTATCATCGTCTTCTGATACTGGGGTGAATAGATGTGGATTTGATGTTGAGGGCTTTCGCCGTACTGCTCATGCAAGAGATGGAACATCTAGATCATTTAAGAGAGGAATGAGAAAGGGATCTGAAGGACTTAAATTGATTGGTCGATCACTTAGATTTGGGGTTTCTCGGGGAGTGTTCCCAGAAGATCTTAAAGTTTCAGAGAAGAAGATATTTGATCCGCAAGACAAATTCCTCCTTTTTTGGAATAGACTCTCTGTAATATCATGTATTTTGGCTGTATCAGTGGATCCCCTTTTTTATTATCTTCCTGTTGTTAATCAATCATCAGATTGCATGGGTATAGACAGAAAGTTGGCGATCACAGTGACTACATTGCGGACAATTGTTGACGCTTTCCATCTTATTCGCATGGCTCTCCAATTCCGAACAGCTTACATTGCCCCATCCTCTCGGGTTTTTGGACGGGGTGAACTTGTGATTGATCCTGCACAAATAGCCCGACGATACCTGCGGCAGTACTTTATTGTTGATTTTCTTTCTGTGCTACCCCTACCACAGGTTTAAATGTTCACACTACTCAGATACCATTTATTTATGCACTAGGCTGCATGGTTCCACCTCATTCATATACTTCTGGCTCTTAAATTTGGGCACATTTTTCATCTTTGTTTATATGTTATGGACATGTTACAAATGTAGTGCCAAATGTATCAAAATTAGTTAAGCTGACTGTTGTTCTTTATGATTTCCATGTCAACTATACTTACGAAAAAGTTATTTCCATCTCAAATATGTAGTGTATCATCATTACTCAACGGTGTTCCTTTTATTTTCTATTGCAGTCATACCAAAATGATTTGCATTTTCAGTTTTCTAATGAAGTGTTTTATGAATTGTTAAGTAATTATTATTTTTCCCATGTATTTTTGCATGTTAATAATGGCATCATCTCCCTACTCTATTCTATAAATAGAATAGAGAGGTATTCTAGAGTGTAAGAGATCCTCATAAAAAAAGAGTGTAAGAGATTACCAGAGGGGTGAACTGTTGGAAACTTAATAAATATTATTTGAAAATATTTGCTTTTGCTGATTAACATCTTGTCTATTTCTTTTGTTAAGAGAAGTATAACAGTGGTTGAGTTTTGTTTGACTGCAGTTGCTAGACCTGTTGTTCTGTGTTTCAGCTGATCCTGTTTGTCTGTGCTGCTGTTTCTATTGGGCCTCCGGCGTGAGAGGGTGTTAGAAAAGTCACATATTTGAGAGTCATAATTGATTTATATGCCTGTTAGGCTTCTGCATTCAATGGGTTAAGCTTTTGAGATGGATGTTTAAGACATGACACTCCAAAAATATGCAGTTTCTCACATTTTAAACACCCAAAATTAAATGGTATATAGTCCCTTTTGCAGGCCTAGATGCACATATGATCTCATCACCAGAGTTCTCAGCCAAGATGTGGCTGGAATTGTTGGCCCCGATTTCATGATTGGTTGTTCACATCCAGCGAATTTGATGTCCATATTAGATGCTTTTTATTCCTGTTTTTAGATGCACAAGAGTAGATTTCAATAGAGTCCTGAAAAGTCTGTTGGAATTATAATGCCCTACTTAAAGATTTCCAGGTGTTAGCCATCTAGAATAAATCTTTTTTCTTATTTCTCAAAACTGTGCAGATTGTGGTTTGGAGATTTCTTCAGAGGTCAGATGGTTCAGATGTAATGGCTACAAAACAGGCCCTGTTTTTCATTGTCTTGCTTCAATATGTTCCCAGATTTCTTCGAATATTACCTTTAACTTCAGAACTCAAAAGGACAGCAGGTGTCTTTGTTGAAACTGCTTGGGCAGGTGCTGCATATTACTTGCTATTGTACATGCTCGCTAGTCATGTAAGTTCCTTTTTTGGTTCGGTATTGTTTTAGCTTAGTTGAAGTCCACCTCTATGTGGACAAAATGTAGATGATACCTTACTTGCTATTATAGGTTTCTTGTGCATGAACTATTCCTGAAACCCGGTTTTAGCCTTATTTATATAAATTTATTTACGGGAAAATAGCTCTAGTAACAAGTTTTTTTTCTTGGCTTATACCATGGTAACAAGCATGTGTCGAATCCCTTTCATTCAATTTTTTCAAACATTTAATATCAGCTAAAACCAATAAAGTTGGTAAAATGACAAAAGCTCATTCTTTTCAACCAGGTAAATATTCATGATATGGGAAACATCAACAGTTGATTTCTTGCTTTAAATTTATGAAGTATTTCGATCAATTGTAATTTGAAATATGTAGAACAGAGTCAACAGTATTCATGAAACTATGAAGGTTAAAGCAAAAGCCGGGAATGAGGCTTAAAGCTGTCATGGTTTGTCAAATAAAGAAGGCAAAAGAAAGGGGATTGATTCACATCCAATGTAGCAAAGAGATGGTTCTCGAATGGATAGCCAAGGAGATTTGCCAAGAACTATTAGAGACATTTATGTTAGTTGAGAACATATTAGTCTCTAAATAAAGATTAAACAGCCCATGTCAAGATAACAACCCCGTAGTTTGCATCCTTCTCCAAAAGATTTGGTTTTGTGGTGTATCAACCCTTCCAAATCTTAAATTTGTGGAGTGTTGATTTCTTCGTTAAACAAACTACAGATTGAACATTGTTTCAAAAAGTTTGGTCATTATACTCCCATGTATCAATCTGTTGCAATTATAAGCAAGACAATTTTATTAATGATCAAAAGGCACTACCAAGTACAAAGGAGGTATAGAAGCATCTAGGTAGAAAGACTAAGAAGTTTTGGAAAAAAAATAAAAAACTCCAAGAAGATGAAGCCAGAAAATTGAAGATGTTGCCATTCAATGTTAAAGAGATTTGGTCCTCTTAGTTAGGCATTTCTTTTGCAACCCCTAGGGGTTGGCTCAAGTAGTAAGGCCCTTGGTCTTAGGGGTATGCTCCCTCTAGGTCTAAGGTTTCGAACCCTTAGGTGCAAACAATTTCTAGGGACCACATCCCATTGGTAAAAAGCCAATGATTTACCTGATCCGTGTGATGGGGACACGTTACACAAGTCCAGGGTTGAAAAACATATTGCGTTCGCACAGTCTCCGGAATTCCTTGTCATTAAAAAGCTAGGCGTTTCTTATAGATTTCTTGTTTACTTGAGTTGCTCATTTGTGCTTATTAATAAAGAATAATTACTTACATAAAAAATCAAAAAGAGGTTTGAAGAAAGATTCCTGTAGCTACTCCATATTCTTCTTGCAATTCTCGAAACTAAGAGCATTCCTCTCCCTTCAAATGCACCAAAATAAACAAATTGGGATCAAAGCCCACATAGTTTCACTGAAAAGGCTACAAAACAAACTGTTCCTCCAAAGAAGAAGGCCCATTACCAGTTATTGTATCACCCAACTCAACCCAAAAAGGTTGAAAACTCTTTCCATAGAGTACTAGCTACTGCACAATGTATTAAGGGATAAATCGTTTCCTCATCCTCTTACAAATGCAGCACCAGTTTATCACTGTAAATTGGTGTTTCCTTATGTTATCCAATTAGGATTTTCCCTAAAATTGCCTCCCAAGCAAAGATGGTCGCTTACCAAATGCTTTTCCATGGGAAATGAGGCCGCTATGTGGATACAATGCTCGGTAAAACAGCGGGTACAGGTTGCAGATCGGCTGCAATTTGTTGCAAGTCCCCTTAATTTCATTTTCTTTCAGCTTAAACTACAAATAGTTCAATGTAGTGGATTGATATTGCACATGTAAACTCCAAATATGACTGGATCGTAGCCTTTGGTGGTTTCTTCTTCCTTTCTATAGTTGCCAACTTGCTGAGTTCAGATTGTGCATTTGTTGGAATATTTTGTACCCTTCTTATGTGCCCAAATGGTTTTCTTCTTCTTTTTTCTATTTTTTCTCGTTTCTTTCAATGAGATCTTATCAAAGAAGGAAAATAATCTCATTTCATCTGAAATTTAGCTTTAATAACTTCATGTGTACCTAATTACTTTTTTGTTAAATGATTTCATTTCAAAAAAGCATCTTCAATCCTATTTAATTTCTCACATTTATGTTCTCACGTTTCTATGACACATTTTCTATCTATTTTTAATCTTTGCAGATAGTTGGGGCATTCTGGTACCTGTTAGCTATAGAACGCATTGATGCATGCTGGCAGGACGCTTGTTCCGGTGATGAAACTTGTAAGGGATCCTTGTATTGCAGCAAGCAAACCTTGGGACAGAGTTTATGGCATTCTCAGCTTAATTCAAGTTGCTTCGTCGGTGATGACTCACAATTTGATTATGGAATCTTTGAAAATGCATATAAGGTTGTCTCATCCATGAAGTTTGTCTCTAAATACTGTTACTGTTTATGGTGGGGGCTACAGAATTTAAGGTATGTTAATTTTTCAATTTTCCATCTACAAGTTGTATAAACAGGAGACTTTGTTTATTTTGCCTGGTGCAGGTTAGTTTCAGTTTGGATTTCACTTGTTGGAAATTTGCTTGTGTCCTTTCAGATTATTAATGCCAATTCTATACCGAAGTGACTTAAAATCACATATTAGTAATGGTGTTCTGCCACTGCTCATATTTCTCTAGTCATGTATATTCTTTTTTTGATAGTTACCAGTCATGTATATTCATTGATCCCCCATAAATCTTATACTGGGAAAAATTGGATTATAAGCACTTGAGGTTGCACACTTCCTTTTACATTTATACATCCAAATGGCATTTTTTCCCACACTCTTGCCATCTGGGCGCTATAGATCTCTTGTTTTAGTTATTTGCTAGGTACCACTGCATATCCACTAGAAGAGGCCAAAGTGAGTTCATATGGGATATATTCCATCGTCTGGATGAGAGTCCATCTGAGAGGTTTACAAATTTATATGGTTGTTAGTAGTCAATGTTTTTGTATACATAATACTAGCTGGTAAGTTTTAAATAGTAGATGATATAGTGATGGCATAGAAGATTACTCCGTTTATTTTAGATCTTTTAGTATGCAACTGTTCAGGCTATATGCCATTGTAGTAGTGCACTGTGATGGGTTCCCAGCCTTTCGGTTTATTTCAGTTAATTCCTTTTAGTTGAAATTAGTTGATGGAATGGCCATGATTATCTGTTTGGGCTTTTGGAAAAATATAGAAAGGACCGTAATCTCCCTCTTATAAAATCAGTTACTTTCCAACATTCTGTATGACAGAAGTTTCTCATCAATTTGTGAGGTAATTTATTTATTTTTTATTTTTTTTATGAGTAAATTTGTGAGTTAATTTATAGCTCTAGCTCCTTTAATTATTTATAATAACTTTCTTTCTTGCATCTCTCTTTGTGCATTTCTATATATCTGTGTGTCACATTTTTTTTTCAGTTTCTAACCAAACATACAGAGTTAAGGTTATCCATTCGGCATAATGCAATCTATTCAACGAGGCAACATTTTCGAACTTGAGTTGAATTGCTTGTGTGAATGTTTATTTTGCCATAGATATGTCAGTTAATCACTTGTACTTAAGGTTCCCAGCCTATTTATATACCTAAACTTCAATAGTTAGTAAAAAATGCAACCTTAATTCCTCATCCACTGATTTTGATTATAACTGAAACTATAACTATAATTAAGCTTTTCGTTGTAAGAAATCCTGATAATTGATTTCCACACTTTGAATATATTTTCCTTGGTTTTCCTATAGTACACTTGGCCAGGGACTTCAAACCAGCACCTATCCTGGGGAGGTTATATTTTCCATAGCACTAGCCATACTTGGACTCATCCTCTTTGCGCTTCTGATTGGCAACATGCAGGTAAACTTGGAAACATTTATTTTTTAAAAAGGGTACAAATTGATAAAATCATATCTTGGTTTTCTTGGTTTCAGAGTATATTGAAGTTTTTGGTAGTTATGCATTTTCATATATAGGCATCCTTGATTTGTTCAATGAAATCCATTCTTTGAGAGATGAACAGAAGATATGAACTTTACAACAAGAGCTGAATGTGAAAGATAATTGCATGGCTAACCTCATGTAGTAGTTATAATCTTCGTTGACCAAGCTCTGCTATCTAGTGCATTTGCTCCCTGTTTTTTTCCCTTGGATTTTTATTTTAGAGAGAGAAAGGGGGGGAGGAGTGAAGTTTTTTTATATTGTGGACACAAGTTTCCTTTATATTCTCTCTAAATGCATGCTTGGTTGAAATCTTACCTCTGTGGTAAAGGAGACTATGGCATGACAAGCAGAATTTGAAATTCTGGACTTTGTGCTATTATGGCAGACCTATCTTCAGTCGCTTACTATTAGGCTAGAGGAGATGAGGGTTAAAAGGCGTGACTCAGAACAGTGGATGCATCATCGCTTGCTCCCACAGGAACTTAGGGAGCGGGTTAGACGTTATGATCAGTACAAGTGGTTGGAAACACGCGGGGTGGATGAAGAGACTTTGGTTCAGAGTCTACCAAAAGATCTTAGAAGAGATATCAAGCGACATCTCTGTCTTGCTTTAGTGAGGAGGGTAAATTTCTCAACCTTTTTTATTCATGTATCTATCCTTTTTATTGTGAGGGTATTTATTTATATGTATACCTTATAACCAAACATTTCGATAATTTTATCCTTACTAAAACTGAAAAAACAAGGATCATATACTTTTTTGCAAAGCATATGAAACCCAAAATTTATAGCACAACACTTTTTGCTTGCATCACAAAGATCCAGAAGCTGATAATTTCTCAATTAATTCATGACCTTAGGTAATTTTATAAGGGCTTTCTTTAGTTGACCTGTATCTTTTACTGTTTCCCGACTCATATAAGGGCATTATGTTCTTGAAAACTTGGTATCTGTCTGTCATCTCTCCATAGGATCTGTACTTGTTGCGGTTTCCAATGGCTTCTGTTATTGGTGCTGCGGCATCTGGTTTTGTAAATGTCTAATTGTTTTGCTGGTAATTTTAGGTTCCTCTATTTGAGAACATGGATGAGAGGTTGCTCGATGCCATTTGTGAGCGACTTAAACCATGTTTATTCACAGAGAGTACTTACATTGTCCGGGAAGGAGATCCAGTTGATGAGATGCTTTTTATCATACGTGGTCGCCTTGAGAGTGTAACCACTGATGGTGGTAGGAGTGGGTTTTTCAACCGCAGTTTTCTGAAGGAAGGTGATTTCTGTGGGGAGGAGCTTCTGACCTGGGCACTGGATCCCAAATCAGGATCTAACCTCCCATCTTCTACTCGGACAGTGAAAGCTATAACAGAGGTTGAGGCTTTCGCCCTAATTGCTGAAGAGTTAAAATTTGTGGCAAGTCAATTTAGGCGCCTTCACAGTAGACAGGTACAGCACACCTTCCGTTTCTATTCACAGCAGTGGAGAACTTGGGCTGCATGCTTTGTCCAAGCGGCATGGCGTCGATATTCCAAGAGGAAGAATATGGAACTTCAGCGCAAGGAAGAAGAAGAAAAGGCAGAAAAGTTGGCAGGAACTGGCAACATTGTTGGTGGAGGTTCGTATAGTCTTGGTGCCACTTTCTTAGCATCCAGGTTTGCAGCAAACGCACTGCGTGGCGTTCATCGAAATCGGAATGCAAAGACTGCTAGGGAGTTGATGAAACTGCAGAAGCCTCCAGAGCCTGATTTTGCTGTTGATGATACTGAGTGACTTGGGATGCGTTAATTGTGATGTAAGATAACTCGTTTGTTATGCTTATGGCTGAATGTTTTTTCCTACTTGGCTTAAAGGGACCGAGTACAATGTATTATAATGCAAGCATTCAATATTTGAATAGCCCTCGTCTTGATGAGATGGGAAGAAAACTGTATATGCCTGAGTTGCTTCCTCGTTTTCCATCAAAATCTAGGAGGCAAGAGACTATTGAACTTTGAACTTCAGGCCTGCCAGACATGGTGAAGCCTGTTGCGAAGCCTTTGTGGTTGGTTACATATTCCAGATATTGTTGCAGAAATAACTGTCACCAAGTTTTCCTTTTTCCATATCCCATGATTAAAATGAATTAGCGGCATGCAAAGATAAAGTTGAATGAAATATTTTGATTGAACATGGAAGGGTGGCAAGTGGTAATAAGCTAAGAAACTTTTGAGGAAGAGTAATGCTACTTATCATCCTAATTCTCGTCATCTCATAATGTGGCATTTGATGATTGAAAATTATTTATTATATTTCACTTGTGAACCTATCATCTAATGCCACATCATGGGATGATGAGAAAATTCATGGTAAATAAATTTACTCTTCAAGAAAAACGTTGTTGGTTGCACAGAGTAGCGAGCCTTTCAATCTCAATAATTGATCTTTATACATGCGAAAACCCTGAGCGCTCATGAATCCATGATTTGTTTAAAAGATTCCTTCATTTTTGCACAAACAGAGTCTGTGTGCAAATGATGGAGATCCTACTCATGTCACGAATAAGGATTGTGAATTGTGATCAATCCGCCAATTCCATGGTTATTACACGTGCTCCAGCACCAAGGCTTGTGAGGTTGAACTGAATACACTTCTAACTACTTTGCAGTTATATCATTTGGCTCCAAAGTAAAGCAGATACTAAAAAACGTGTTGATGCCAGTATAAATACGGACCACAATATTGTGAAGAATCCAGAGGGAAGGGATGGCAGAACAAGGAAACAACCAGCAGCATTGACACAAAATAATTCCTTCTTCATTCGAAAATAAGCATTTTGGACGGGGGATTGCTTAACACCACCCTCAAATGTCTAATACAGAACAATAAGAATGAGAACAAAAAAAAAAAAAACAAAGACGTGGGGTTTGGGGAGAAGGGTGAGAACTAGAACTGCCAAAGAACCTGTATAGGGAAGACTACCAATAATAACAATTTCTGTGATTTAAAATTCAAAACTGAACCCAACTGGTAAGTTCAGAAGGATTCCCCACGATTTTACATCCCAAGTGAAACTCTGTGCTTCCTCAGGCCAGTACCGAACGGCCACTCGATCATCACTTGAAAAACAATTAATCAATCTTCACTGATGAGTAGATGAGCCTTGTGAACCAGAAGCAAGCATAGAAACCAATTGTACCAGTCAGCACGAAGAATGCATATGAGACAATTAGCATGTAGCCAAAGTACAGGATCCCAGACACTGGCTTTGTGATCTCAAGCTTTGTAAAGAAGTAGAAGGCAGCATAGAGGAAAAGGTACAGTGCTGAGGAACCTGAAGTCAAATACGACCTCCACCACCAAAGGTAGTCCTCGCTGCACAGCTGGAAGTAGCATAGTACAATTGTAATCTCGGCACAAGTGACAATAAGGATGACAAAGACAATGAAGAGGAAACCAAATATGTAATAAAACTGTTGCAGCCAAATTGAAGTGAGGATGAAAAAGAGTTCAATAAATACGGCACCAAAGGGGAGTATGCCTCCAATTAGGATAGAGAATGCTGGGTTCATGTACCAAGCCTGTTCTGGGATCTGCCTAGGGATCTTATTGGTTTTCACAGGATCCTCAACTGCGGGCTTCCTAAAACCCACATAACTACCCACAAAAATAAGGGGAACTGAGATGCCAAACCACAAGAAAACCAGCGCAAACATGGTTCCAAATGGCACTGCCCCAGAAGACTTCTGGCCCCAAATTATAGCATTCAAGATGAAGAAAACGGTAAAGACAGTTGCAGGAAACGTGACAGCTGTTTTGAGAGTGATTTTCTTCCATTCTGTTCCCTTGAACATCTTATAAAGACGGGAGGAAGAGTATCCAGCAAATATTCCCATAAAGACCCAGAGTACGAGCATGGCTGTCATCAAACCACCTCGGTTTGAGGGGGAGAGGAATCCAAGGACAGCAAAGATCATAGTCACAAGAATCATCCCAAAAAACTGGACTCCTGTCCCGACATAAATGCAGAGCAAGTCTGAGTTTGAAGGAGGCCTGAAAACATCCCCGTGCACCAGTTTCCATCCTGTCTCTTCTTGTGCTTCTTCTTGGGTCTCTAATTGATTGTACTTTGAGATATCACGGTAAAGTGTCCGCAACATGATCATAGCCACCATGCCCGAGAGGAAAAGAACAATCATCAGAGAATTAACAATTGAGAACCAGTGAATCTGATCATCGGCCATCAGAAGATAGGTATCCCACCGAGATGCCCATTTCACGTCACTCTCCTGCAACATTAAACAAGGAGCAAGATACAGAGAAGATCATAATAAAGCCAATGGACAGCAGAAAAAATAATTTCTTCATGAGGTATGATAACTGACCTGAAACTCAACATCATATGTAAATATTATTTCCTTCTTATCTTCAACCTCTTGAGGGGATTCGGAGTTGATAACTGTACGTTTTGCTTGGGGATCACAGGTTTTTAAATGGGTGCTTTTCTCATTCCATTGACCATCATATTCATGCTTGACACTGTATTTATCAAAATAATAGAATATCTTTATACAGGCATAAACTACCTCAAAGGGAGAATTATCAGAAATGATTAGAAATTTTTTTTGATAAGTAAGAAATTATTAGAAATAACATTGAAAGGAATCAAATACTCCAACCTAAATGGTTTGACCTCAAATCCAACAATCCTTGATAATTCTGTCACTGGATCTTTGTGAAACTTTACAGTAAATGCCAAGTGATTGTGGATAAAATGCTTTTCTTCCTTGCTCTGCAAATAATTAAATTTCGAAAAAGTCAAAATTGCTTATAGAACCACATTAGTAAAATTTTTGGCTTGATTGTAAAAGAATGGTAATTGCACAAGCACTTACCCCTACATATTGTCCTCTGAGACCCACACGGAAGCCATGCTGATAGACTATTGAATTCTCCTGATCAGGCCTTCTTAAAGGTACAACCAGGGGAAGATTATCCAAAATCCTGAAAAACAGGACAAAGACAATCAAAAAAATTATGCCATATAGTTAGCAAATTGCCGTCTACATACGATTATAATTCACATTCAAACTCCAATACTCTACTTCCTTACATATTCACTCGATACTCATCATCTATCTTTTCCTTGAACTCTTTTGCAGTTTTTGCATTAAGAGTTTGACGACATACAATATTGCACACCTGCGGTTCTCTCATTTGAAACTGAAACAAAAAAAAAAAAATTGTTTAGCAGCTTACCAAGCAAACACAAGAGGCTAAATGAGAGGACAAATAAATTTCCCAAAAGATCTAACTTACCACATATGGAGAGTTTTCAATGCGATCACCCCGAAGAACTTCCCCAAGATTCTCGGCACTGTCAACTATTTTCTCCGGAAGACAATAAGGAAGAGAATAGTAGGAATATGGAAGCTGAGTTTTAGTAGAGGTCAATTTGTTCACTTTCACCTTCAAGTCATTCCCCTGCAACCAATTTGACATTAAAAAAAATAAGTAATTTGACATAAATTTCTTTTTACAAGTAATTTGTCAAAATATTTAAAACTACACCAGGAGAACTAATTACACCAAATAGAGAACACATGCTGCGCACAAGATAAACCTATGGGAGGATTTATTGATCCTCATAAACGCTATTAAACATTTACCAATGTGGGAGTAGAACAGGCAAGCACAGTGAAAGTGAGCATCCAGTTTCATATGACACAAAAGTGCCTCAAAAACGGCCTTTTGGGCATCCATTATAGACTTTTCTTATCAAATATATGTAAACATACATGAGTATTCACGCTTCTTGAAGTATATCTGAGCTTCACTCTCATTAATATAATTGGGTTTCAAGGTGAGCATGCTTTATCTACACTTATGGAACCCCCTTTCGCTAAACCTTGGGAGTTGATAAGGGCACCTATAGGAGGCACCATAAATCCCAGGAGTCAAGATACAAACTGTACCTAAGCTGATTAAATCTACACAGATAGAGGAATTGGAAAACTCCAAAGAGGATGTCCCAAGAAAAAGGATCTTATAGATCCCTATTTCGAGAAATGAAGCAACTTTATGTTGAGTGTCAAGTTCGAGATTCAAATTTTGATCTTTTTATCTAAATACACTTGATGTGAATTCCTGTTTTTAATTCTAATCCATTTTTTATTTCATTTTTCTCCATGGACTGCCAAATCGTATCATTCTCGAATACAATTTAAATTTTCCGTCTTCACTTGCTCTAACTTACTCAAGAAGCAGCATTGCATGAGGAAAGAAAATCAAAGAAATGAAAGCAATAACAATCTACATACCAATTGAACATCCATTAACATGAATGTAGCTAAGTTGACAACAAAGGCAAACACCAAATATTCATACAAATCAAATAAAAAATAATCAATTACAGAAGCATATATTTTCACCAGATACTCTTTAAAAAAAATAACTCAAGCAACTTGCAGTCTACACAGATCCAAAAATAAGGTATCCAAGATCGAACCCTATATTCAAGCACAAGCACACATATACATACACACGAACATATATAAACACATACATTTTGAAAGTCTTGGGGAGCGACACCAGGGAGATAGAAGCAGTGAGCAGCATGGACGAAAAGCATTAGACTCAGACAGATCCACCGGTGAAGAGCGAGATGTCCTCTCGCCATGGCTTCCGAAGAGATCTAGATCCACCTAATTCCCTAGCTTTCTCTCTCTAGAACTCTGTCTCTGCCTCTATCTCTGTCTCTCTATTTCTCTCACTCACTGGCATTTGTGGAAGTTTTAGATCTCTGTTTGTTTAATATTCTATAAGTTAAGGGACGAGAAGAACGAGAAAATGTGGGGATATTACGACACGTTCATCTGAGCATCTGGATTTCCACCCTTCCTGCCGTCCGATCTTTTCAAACTTCGTGATGTACGGTCCAGATTAGATGAACAAATATTCATGATGTCGGTTGTAAGATGCTTCATGATTTATCTGGTCAACGTTTTACTTTTTTTTATTTTAAGAATGCTTTGTACTTTTTAACTTAATTTTAAAATATTATGATTCGGTAGAATGAAAATGATTTTAAATAAAAGTTTAAAATTAAAAAATTATTATTAGAATATTATTTTTTAATATTATTATTATTTTGAGGTTTGAAAAAATTAAATTTTTTATTATATTTTATATTAAAATTTGAGAAAATTTTAATAATAAAATAAAATAAAATAAAATGAATTAAGAGTATTTTTTAATCCAAACGGCTCCTGATTTTATTTTATGTGTTAGTCTCCAATCAATTAATATTTTTTTAATTAATTGTGTTTAATACGTTGAAGTCTAGTTCATTTACTTCTAAAAATGTTTATAATTCAATATTTTTAAGTGAGTTTCTTCAAGAACATTAATGCACATAAAAATGAGTCCTCTAAATTAAAGTAACATCTCTTAGAGCATTGGTAATGGTCTAGCCATTGTTAAGTCTAAAATTTGGTTAGAATCTTAATTTTTGGCTATAATATTAATTTTTGACTAGGTGAGTTCACATTGGACTAACCATTATAAAGTTAAAATAATAATATTATATTTTTTTTTTTTTTTGCAAATACAATTTATATATTTTTTAGATATTCATGGTTTGTAGAAATAATGTGTCTACTCTATCAATCAATAGAAATAACGTGCTTGCCATGCATATTTTACCATTCAAAGAGAGAGGGAAGTGATTAAATAATTAAATATTACTTTCCATTGTGAATAGTAGCTAGCCATATTTGAAGATGACTTAAGATTTACTATTCATCAAGTCTTAAGTTTTGGACCATTGGCTAGTCCAATGTGGAGACTTTTTCTCACATCTAGCAAAAGTTTGGACTTGCATTGACATTTAGTTAGTCCATTGTCAATGCTCTTAGAATCAATGTTTTGAATACCGTACCGGACGTCGTACCGGTCAAGGCACTGGAACGAAATATTTCGGTACCAGTACCGTTTCGAGATAGCGTTTCGGGATAACGTTTCGGGATAGTCGATATATAAATAAATTATATATATAAATTGTATTTCAAAATAATAGTCTATATATAAATAAATTATATATAAATATATATATATAAATTATAAATAGTCTAGTCTAAATTAGGGGTTAAAAAATAAGTTTGTAATTTGAAAAAATGAAAAAAAAAAAAAAAACATACAGGCCGAAATATTGGCCGGTACTGGCCGGTACAAGTCGAAATTTAGTCCGAAATAGTTGGTACGGCCGGTATTTTAACCGGTACGGAACAGATATAATACCTGTACCAGCCGGACGGCAGAAACGAAAAATTTCAGCCATACCGATCGGTACGGTACGAAATTTAAAACACTGCTTAGAATTCTTTTCATATTCTAAGATAGTAGAAGAGAGAACAGTAAAGTTTTAGTTATTATTAACTAGGTCTTATTTTTTGGCCAACAAACTGTGTTGGTCTCTTTCTTCGAACATTTCAGACCAACAAACTGCATTGCCACCACCTCTAACCACCGTCTCTAACGATAGTACCCTAGTTCGTATAGCAGACTATAGAAAAATCGTTATTTAGACAGCACTTTCTTTACAAAGAATCGGTAGGGATCATTTTTTATCTCAAATCTCGATTTATTTTCCTTTTTTGTATTGTAATTATTGTAATGGAGTGTTCAATAGGAAGCCTCACTCCCTCCACAAGTATCTTGATCCTTTTATGCTAATGAAATGCTTGCTTTAGGAAAAAAAAAGCTTTATTTAGATCTACAAAGATTGGTGCATGTTTACAAGAAACTTAAATGAATAATACACCAACTATAATATGGGGGTGGTACCCTAATGACTAGGGTGTATCATTTGTGCCCTAAATTAATGAAATATGACCATAATTAACCAATCTTAACCTTCAATTTCATCATGTGTAAAGCGTCCGTACAGTTAGGGATATTTTGTTGCATTTATACTATAAACTAGATTTCAGCAAGAGCCTAAGCTCCCTATTGTATGGATGCATTAAAAATAGAGGGAATTTAAAAAAAAAAAATTAAAAAATAAATCCAAATTCTATTTCGTTTGAATGTGTCCTATTTATGTCACTTTGAGTAAGACTCTAAAAGCATATAAACAAATAAAAATAAAGGAAGATGCACCGGTTAGGATGTACTTTTTTTTTAATGAAATGATAATGCAGATCTATCTTTGCATTAAAGGACAAAAGTACATAAAAACCAAGGAACATAAAGTTGGGATGGGTTTGGATACATAAAATTATCTAATATCATCTTATTTATTTTATTATTATAATTTTTTCAAATTTTTGTATGAAAATATAATAAATAATTTAACTTTTTCAAGTCTTAAAATAAAAATAATACTAAAAAATTATATTTAATAATATTTTATTTAACTTTCAACAAAACATCTCATCGGAACTCCTTATTTCTATTTCTACTTCTAAATAAATTAGGATATCTTGTCTTATGTTCTTTTCCGGCAGAAACATTTAGTAAGTGAGATGATATGAAAGTTGAAATTTGAATAATATATTGTTAGAATATACTTTTTTAATATAATTTTTATTTTGATATTTAAAAATGTTGGATTCTTTATTATATTTTATTTAAAAATTTGAGAAAATTGTAATAATTAAATGAGATGAGTTGAAATGGTTTCTGAAGCAGCTGCGAACCTTTTGAAAGTGGAAATCCATACTGATATTAATTGCAGTAATCTAATATCTACAGTGAATTATGAAGTCATTGTAATGTTCCTTTTAGAATTTGAGATTTTGCAATCAACATAATTTCAAATTAAGTTGTAGTATTCCTCCTCATACACTCCAAATAAGTACTAAAACTAACATAATATTGGATAAATTGAATGGTGGGGTTGATGATACGCCAAACAATGTGATGCTAAGCAAGAGAGTGATAATCTACCAGAAAGAAAACAAATTGCAAGGTGAGAGAAGAGGACACCAGAATTTTGCCACTGCAACCAACAACTACAGCTACAAACCACCAATAAAAAATTGTGGTTTGTTTCCAGTTTGGCTTTCTTTCTTCTTCTTTTTTTCTGGTACACTGCATGAAGTTTATTTACACTTATTAACTGTGAATTATATCAGTTGCTAAGAGGCAACCTTGATCTAATCTTGCTTAACACAAACCATGTCTGAAGGAACCACATGATGCTAATTAGCCTAAAAATCAGTGGCCATGTCAAAATTATACAACTAGGAATGAAAAGTTCAAGAACTGAATGAAAAAAGGAAGACAGTTTTCTTCCAAAGAGTCAATCTATTAATATGTCTCTAAACCAGCAAGAGACATTTCTTTCGGCAATTGTCTAAATTGTATGTTATCTTTATTTCAGGGTGGGACGAGTTTTCTTATGGGGAAATTATTGAAAAAGTAAGTTCAACATCGTCATGAATCATGAAACCTCTCACTTTCATCCACCAACCCTATACATGAGTGACCTTGCTCAACTACTTCACTGAAGATAAAAGGGCTAAGAAGGGTTTTTGCTTTAGACGTGCTACAAACAGGATTCAAAGTCTTAAACTTCAACCCTGACTGCCACACAGAACAAAAAAAGAAAGAAAAAGAAACTTGATCTACAAGTGTACCAAATTTCCCTTTTAAGACATTCACATGAAATTATATCCATACATGATTTCCAGAGCGCCCCAAAAATAAGTTAAAAGATATTTACATGGGTACACAACCACACCAAATGTGGTCAAAATAGCTATCTGACCTTTGCAAGCATCATTGTGCCATTAGCGCTCTAAGTAGGAGAATTGGATAGCATTTAGTTTTCCTCTTGAGTAGGTGGTTCAAGCATTCTCACACTACGAGGAAGCATGAACTCGGAAAATATGGGATAGTGCGAGGATGGATAGTACCCATCAATGTTATCATTCACCACTTCACAAGAAACAGGAATTAGAGATCTACCCCTGAAGAGAATCCAATCTACGTGTAGATCCTGAGTTTGGCGATCCCAGCAAAGGCAAAGAGCTCTAAAAATCAGTTTGAGGTATTCAACAGCTCCTTGTTTGTTACCTGAAAGCACAAATACTATCAAATGGGACCATGGCCATAATATGTCCAAGTACAAATAGAGCAATGCGATACCTTTGAATCCATGGTAAGTGCGTATGAGAGAAACATTTTTTCTCACACGGGCATTGGGCCATACATCCCTCATATCCCCCATTACACCATGCTCTCTGCAGGGAAGAGAAAAGTCGAAAGAAATATTGTTTATTCCTTCACAGGAAAAGACTAACACAATCATTTTGCAATCAAATGATAACCAGGGAAGGATTAATGCTAGGGTGTTCTTTTCACTAATTTCTAATTCTTATTTTTAAAGAGTATGAAAATTACCAACTTATCATGAAAGAAATCCTTTAATAGTCTATCATAAATGGGACAGCAAACAAAGAGAACTTCCGTCCTTATGTGACACCTTCATCAATAGCAGAACAAGGTTGTTGTAGCTTAGCCGTTAAAGAACCAAGACTCCCCTATCTATTAGCAGAAAACCAAATTGGAAAGAAGAGTAATGTTAATGATCCCAAATGATGTGTCATGAATAGGATTGGTTGTATTCATCTGATCATACTTCCTTCTGCTTAAAAAGAGGTAACCATATTCATGTCATGGTATTGTTATTCAAGTAAAATGACTGCCCAGATGAAAATAAAAGGTTATGGTCCTTCCAGGAAAAAGTTAAACTGTTTGAAGCATTTGCATTCCAAACATGGAAGTAATGAGAAAATTGAATCTTTTCGTCAATTTTGTTTTCCACAAATCCCACTTTCTACTTATTTTATCAATATTCATAGTTTAATTTGCAACACAGAAGATCCAAAACTCAAAATATGGTGATGAGCATAGCATGTAGGTAATGTGAAAAAAAACATGAAACAGGACAGGACCATAAAACATCAGGACATTATATGTCAATGGCTACCTTGATCTCCCAAGTAGAAAACGCCCTGTAGTCGATTCCTTTTGTGTGTTGAACCCTCCGCAGTATACAACCGGTAAGCTAGGAGGTAGGGATGCGATGTGCTGCCATGTGAGTAAAGCACTTCGTCTACGGGCACGAGGGCTGTTCTCATCTATATTTGTATTGACTATCTGGAAGGAAAAGCCTGGTGGCTCGACTCCTTTCAGTTGGAATGTGTGGGCATCATGTCAAAGAAGCAAAGAAACAATACTCTTGTATATAAAAATAATACATTAAGTTAAAGACAATTCAATTAAGATAAAGTAAACTTATAAGGATATCACCCATGTTGCAATACATGGAACAACAGAACCCCATGACATGCTTCCGGGGACAGAAGGCGACTCTGACAACCAGAAAGTTCCACCTTCTACCAGCTCTACCTTCATTAATAAAAGAGTGAAGTAACACCTAACTTTTCTGAAAAATAAGAGTTAAAAAGTTCTGTGATACAGGAAAAAGGAATCAATCTTGTACCTTCTCCTTATCATAGAAGATGGTGCAGTGTTCATCTGAAGTGTCTTGTGATCCTTTCCTAGATATTCCAAAATGATCATAACCTAGTAGATAACATGAAAGCAAGAAGAGGAAAAAAATTCTAATTACAAGCTGACTTTCCGATATAGGATGATAGCAGTAAGGAAAGATCAGATATTACATGAACATAATATTGGTACGTTTCTTTTATTGTACCCAAGTTAATAAGTAAACAAAATAGGAAGAAGCACAAAGGAAAGAATCAGCAGTTACTGCAATATTTTCTATTGAACCACAGAGAAGAATGACGTTAAGGCCTCAATAAGTCATTTATTATAAGAAACCTCTCTTGAATCACATAAACCACTCACTAAACTTGTTGAATCTATTGCTGGGTGCATGAAATATCTATGGTCCGGCATATACAGTTCGTCTATTGGGTTTCACGATGTGACATAGCCAGAAATCTATAAATTTATTTATATGTATGTAAATAAAAAGGTACATATGCATGCACATGCATGTCTATACTTGTGTATGTATATGGCAGGTATTGAATGCACTTCACATGAACACCCTAGATCCATATTTAGCCTTGATTAATAATCTTTCTGTCAGAATCAACAAACATATAGACCTAGCTGGAAATGATATAGGATCTGTCTCCAGCTGAAGTTATATGCAAAGGCATGGCATATGTAAGATCAATGCAATCAGATCATCTCAGATGTTAGCTGGTCGGGCACCACATTGAAATGCTTTATATTCGATACAAGTAACAAAATATACAAGATCCACCGGCACATAAATGTACCAAATTAATACAAGTTCAAAAGCTGTTCTTATTTTATATTATTACAAAGTTTCAAAGCCAGCCTCTTTGATTTTCAAGCTAAGTTCATAAGTTTTTTAGTAATTAATCCCTGAAAAAGAAAATAAAAGTTACCTGGCAAGCCCTGCTGAAGATAATCCAACTGGGATTTCACTCCTGAACCAAGACAGAAAATCAAAAAAAAAAATGTCATAGAAGGAAGAAAAGCCAAACCCTAAGAAATAATTTTACTTAAATCTAATCCAACTAATCCATGCTTCAAAGAAGTATGACAACTAAAGTAAGAAGAACACAATAGGAATCCTTCAACCTAAAGCATCAATTTCAAAAGTAAAACCCAACTACACGCTAAAGAAGCAAAAACCCATATCCAAACCGCCAATCAATGAAGAGCCAGACCAACCATTTCAACCAATAAGACCCACGGACATGCACGCAGAGACACAGACATACATGTACAGGCGCGAGTATGGAGAGGAAGGGAGACCTTGTTGGGTACAGAGGATCACTGGGGAGTAACTGGTGATGACGCTGATACACAAATCCCTCCTCTTTGCCCATGAATTAGGACTGTCTGGTGGCTGATCTTCATGGAGGTTGAAGGTCATCACTGTTAAAGAAACACTCATGCTTTTTACTAATCTCTTTCTCTATCTTTCTCTCTATCCTTTCTTTTTCCTACATGATCTTCATTCAAATAATGTTGCACAGAGGAAAGTGAACAAATTTACGCATATTCGTTTCTTGTGGACTCGAACGGGAGATTCACTGATGCACAGTACGATTTTGAAGTGAGAGCCGAGAGAGACGTTCAATCCTCAATCATGCCTGAACTGAAACAACTCATCTACTTGTTGGGTTTTGACTTTGTACGTGCGAGGTCAAATTGTGGACCCCTAGAAGCACGTGTCAAGACGATGCTCATAAGTCATAACTAGTATTGCTCTGTTTTACCGTTTCAGAGAAAATTCCGACTTGGATTTTCTTTAGACTGTTGGTGTTAGTTTTTCTTTCAAAGAAGTTCATGGAACTGCAAAACCTACAGTACGAGATCATGGTGCTAAAGAGTATCAAATGGTTTTGCTTATAAGATCATGATCGTTAACATACATCATTGGCAAAACAATATCGTATAAAATGCAGGTCATGACATCAAATCACCTGTATTAGTCTAGACAACTGACAGTCTGAGACATGTCTGATATTGCCTGATTTTTAAGTCATCCCTCTGGTCATATCTCCTTTTTTCTGCCTAATTCGTTTGAAAAACGAATATGATTGAAAATTATTATTATTTCTTTTGGAATTAGGATTTGCTTTTTTTGTTTTACTATCAATATACAAGAAACAACTAAGTAGATTGTCGAATGATAAGTTTCCAAAAATATAATTGATTGCTGACCATTGTAACAACTAAGTAGGTAGATTAACTAAAGATAAGTTTCAAAAAACATGATTGATTGCTGACTATTATCATTGAATGCGATTTTGAGATTAATGAAATTTTGTACATTTACATCCTTGGTGAGGATTGGAAAAGGTCAACCTCAATGGGAAAATACAAACACATGAGGATTACTATGTTCTTATTGCCACCCTCCACTTCGTTTAGAGAACTTCCAACTTGGAGTGACTTGTTATCTCAGGAAAATTTTCTGTTTTAGAAAACAAAAATATTTAGGTGCCCTACTTGAAAGATTTTTTTTTTTTTTGTCCACCAGCTTTGCAAATTTTTAAAAGTGCAACCACAAGATTGTAAATATAATTTTTCTTTATTGTCTACCAGAGCCTCAAGCACTTCTTGTTTTTCAATGAACAAGAATGAAGGCAAATGGACTTAAGTGTATACTTCATGTGTTAGCAAGACCTATTTAGGCTCCCCTAATACACAGAAAAACACCACCAGAGTGACGGAAAGAAAATCAAGAAATAACTATAAAGACCGATAGACATTCAAAGAGACTGTTCGAGTTGAAAATCAAATACTTTTAATTTACCCAAACAAACCCAAACAAGACCATGCCCTCGGCTCATCACTTCTCAAATCTCCAACATGTTTTATTCACTCAACTCGTTGGAAAACCAACCAAGATGTATCTGTTTCCTCCCTCATGCTTGGCTGATGTGAAAGAGATCCCAACAGCATGCTTCGAACCAACTCCGTATCTAAGAAGAGTTCTTCAACACCCACTCTACCAGAGTAGAAATGCCAAAGCCTGTAGCAGTACGTTTCTTCTCGTTCCAAGCTGGGCCAGCGATGTCTATGTGCATCCACTTAACCTTTTCATCAACAAACTGCAAAAGCACAACACAAGTTTTAGAAACCTAAAGCAGATGCTATTGAAAAGAACTTTGCTTAAAATTCAGTCGAAGTAAAGACGGAAACTAGCATGGGACCGTCAAAAGATCCAACTCTAACACCCCCTCCCCCTTTTTTGTCAAAGGGAAAAATAAAAATCAGAGGATAAAAACACCAAAAATTATCAAAAGACTAAAAAAAGAGCATATGGAGAAGGGAACCCCCCCGCCCCATGATTGCTATCATAACAAGTCTCTGAACATGTATCAAGCAGAAAACATTTAATAATTTATAATGAAAAATGACCAAATTGTTTACCTGCTTCAAGAAGAGAGCAGCAGTGATAGCACCACCTTGACGACCACCAGTGTTGACCATATCAGCTACTCCTGATTTCATCGACTCCCAATAACTTTCCTCCATTGGCATTCTCCAAAGTTTCTCCCCACTGACCTCTGAAGCTGCGAATACCTCCTTGGCCAAGTCATCACTGGGCGTAAAGACACCTATAAAAGAAAAGGTTTGCCATATCAGTAATTAACCAGTATTCAAGTTGTAAGAACTCAGCAGATACATGAAAGAATGGGAATGCAGCTAGTAAAACGCCACCATTTTAATAGTGTTATACAAATTACAAACATAACCCAAGGTGTTTCAACAGAATTCCATGACATTATTCAGAACTGCCAATATATCACTATTTCTGACAAGCAACAGTCAAGTAAATTTTCAAAACCAGTGTGCTCTTCCCCCCTTCCTATTTGTTTACTATAAAATAGAGTGGTTCTCAGACCTCAAATCCCAGCAGTACATAAAACTCAGATACATTTGTTTACGAGAATATGTAGATACCTGCAATTGAAGGGCCAAGAGCGACTATGCAAGCCCCAGTTAAGGTTGCCAGGTCAACTATCTGCAGAACAAATAATGGTAGTGTGAGCACTAAACCCAAAATAAACATCTTAACAAGATTGGAACTCTTTGAGAACAAAGCTAGAAGAACAATGTGAGGGGCGTCCTGTATTTCTGGACACAGCTCCACTATGGCATGTACACCTCAGTAAGAATTTTAACAGGTTATAGATATAACACAATCACTCAAGACCCCATAAACAATGAAACATGTTGTGAATCAGATCCTTTACACAGTGAACCAGGATGAGAGCATCACTATCAAACATCAAACAACTAGAAGTTCAGAAATTTTGTGCCAAGTTACATCATTTTGAATAATGCTAATAATATGTTAGATGTATCACGATTCTTATGAGTACCAACGGCAGATGTAAGTATTACCTTGTCAACACCTTGGTCACAAGCATATAGCAAAGCATCTGCCAGGGTAAGCCTGCCCTCAGCATCTGTGTTGTTAACCTGCATTAGAGATTGAAGTCAACTAGAAAATATCAGTTTATAGATATGGATGCAAAAACATATCATATGAAAATCAAATCATCTCCACAACAAGGACTATTTAGAGAATTATGGCAGCCATCACAAGTTCAGTTTTCTGGAAAACTTTGAAAATGCTATGAAGAAACCAATGGGGCCAACGAAAATTACACGGAATATACAAAAACAGCCTGGATAATTTTTCATCATTTTAATGAGTTCTAGGTAGTAGATACTTCCATTATGAACCCAATTAAGTTTGACCCAGGTCTACTACTCATTTATTACCCAATAGGACCTGATACAATAATGAATAAAGAACTTCAAGATGAAGTTTTTCTTTCAATCTGTGAAATGCTCCACTCCTTGAATGAAAACAATTTTAAAATTTGATGCAATCCGATGAGAATGAACCTCTCATTATTTTGTCAGTATAAGAATGAAACCTCTCACAAGTTGGTTACTGCATGTTCTCTTCACAAACCAGAGAACCTATACCTCAATGGTCTTTCCATTTGATGCGGTAACAATGTCTCCAGGCCTCATACCCGTTCCACTTATCATATTCTCACAAGCTGCCACAATGAAATGAACCTGCATAGACAAGGCATTTACTCTAATATTAGGCTACTAGATTATACTGATCAAAGTCTCAAAAACAGAACAAAAATTAAAAGAGATAAAAAATCAAATTTCTGACCTCTACACCAGGAGGTTTAATTTGACCAATAGCTTTTGCCGCACCTAGAACCGCTGCTGAACCCCCCATATCAAATTTCATGAGCTCAATGGAACAGCCAGGTCCTGTTTTTATGTTGTAGCCACCACTAGAAACATACAAGGATAAAAAATCAAACAGCTCCTATGAACCGAGAGCCAGAAAAATTAAAACAAAATAACATATAAGATATAGTCTGACAACTTCTCCTTTGAAACTCATATATTTACCTGTCAAAGGTCAAGCCTTTTCCAACTAAGGCCAACTTGACTTTGGAAGGTCCACTTGGAGGTTTGTAACATAAATGTATAAAGTGAGGGGGATTTGCAGAGGCTGCAGCTACAGCCAGATATGACCCCATCTTCAATTCTTTGCATTGCTCAGCATTTAAAATTGTAGCAGAAAGAACATCACTGTACAAGGAAGCAATCTTTGAAGCCTCTTCTGCTAGTGCCGCTGAAGTATAAAAGTCATGGAATACAATTAATACCAAGGATCAAATCATTTTCTAACAAACACAGACAGATGAAACAAAATGCTAGCAGACAAAGAAAATGTTTTCTAACTTCATACTCATTAATGCATTACATGAATAAGACAATCAAGAACTATCTAACAAATTACTGCAGGGTATTGCAATGAGATATCATTCAGAAGTGAAAGTGATACGAACCAGGGGTGAGGACATTGGCTGGTGAATTCACAAGTTCCCGCCCAAAAATTACTGCAGAAGAAACATCTTCCGCATACTTGAGCTTCTTTTCCAGTTCAGGTCCAGTTCCAAGGCCAAGGATATCCACGGACTTGAGAGTCGGTTTCTTTGACTCTGATTTATATCTATTATCTTCATATAACCCAAGCACAGTTCCTATGACAATTCAAACCATTCCATCAAGTACGGAAAAATATTACCACAAATATACATAGCCTAGGGCATTGTGAATTGTCAATCACTACATCATAAAATTAGTACCAGATGCAATTGCCGAAGCTGTGCCAAGTTTTGATTCAGCAGACAGCCCCTCGGAAGAGGCCAGCACGATAGCAACATCACTTGCTCGAGCAGCCTTGGCTGCAGCTGCAACAGCCTCACCAAGACCCCGAAAAGCAGCCGTAGTTGAAGCAGACTGTCCGAGACCAATCAATCCGACCCTCTTTGAGCCAAGACCCGGAAGCCTAAGAACTGTTGACTGGCCAGCCTTTCCTGTAAAATCCTCCTCGGAAGAGGCTTCAGCCAACAAACCACCCAACTGAGAATCGAGCTTCTTCAAAATTGAATTCTCAAACTTCGAGTTATCATCCTTCACCATGTCTTTCTCTGTCACACCCACTGCAAGTATGTCTCCCTTCCATTCCGTCACATCAATCTCTTTCGCAGCAAACGAGACCTGCGCTAGGAATTTTCACAGAATCAAGTCCCTAATATCCAACCAAATTATATGTGTCTGAAACGAGCTTATCACAAATATAAACAAATGAAAAGCCCATTCTAAGAAACCAATCATTCACTGATTTCAGATCATCAAATTTTTTTTTTTTTTTTAAACTAAGATTCCATCACACACGCTTTAAAGAAAAAATGTGGATTCAAAGAGACAGACGGAACCCCGAAAGCAAAGATCGGACCCTTTTTAGCCTATATAGTCTATAAAGATTCTTGAACCTATGGAGTGAGCACATACAGTGCAAATCCCACTGGTTTCAGACTCAGAAACACATCAACAATAACTCAATTATCCACACATGTTAGCCAAAAACGATCAATCAAAAGGCAAAACTACTAAATACAGTGGAAAAAACACAGGGCGTTCAGAGTGTGGGTAAGCGAGTAAGAGAGAGAGAGAGAGAGAGAGAGACCTTAGGGGCGTCGATGTTAGCGGGCAAAGTGAGACCAAGAGTGGCCCGGGCGAGAGTGTGAGCCATGAGGCTGCCTCTGCGAGAGCAAAAGGGTGAGACCGCGAAAGAAACTCGAAGTGAAGCGGAAGACTGAAGCTTTCTGAAAACCAAGGACGGAGAAGAGCGAGAAGACGAAGCAAAAAGAAGTGTGGAGGCCAAAGAAACAATAATGGCGGCCATTTTAAGGTGGGTGAGCCTCTATCTATTTATAGTGAAACCTCGAAGAGACTTTGAGCTGCTCGAGGGACCGAAGATGATGGGGGCGTGTGCGTTAGCATCACCAAGCCACAAGCGGATAGAATGTAACACTAAACACCTGCCAATGGCGCGTGTCGTCCTGCTTTCTTGAAAATCTTATGCCAAAGCAGAAATTCCTCGTTTGATATATGTCTCAATTTTCTCTGTGCACAATAAGTTCAAAGAGAGCCGTTTATTAGGATCATCAATAAAAAGAAATTCTTTAATCACAAAAAATTGCGCGATACTAATTTAGTGATAAGTTTAAGGTTGTGTTTGGATGTTAAAGTGAGTTGAGTTGAGTTGAGATGATAAAATATTGTTAGAATATTATTTTTTAATATTATTATTATTTTAAGATTTGTAAAAGTTGAATTATTTATTATATTTTATATTAGAATTTGAAAAAGTTATAATGATGAATTGAGATGAGTTGAGAGATGTTTATCGTCCAAACGAAGCCTAAAGAGTTGAATGTATTTTGGAAGAAAGAGAATTTTGAAATTAAAATTTGGATGCATTAATTTACAATTAAGACACGAGGTCTAATTATAGATGCAAAGGGTATTGCTTATGAAAAGTTGTATTTTTCTTTTTTTTTGTAAAGGAAAATGCTTCTTTTATCGAGAGAAGCTACCGATTTTATGTTTTATTTATTTACTAGGTCAAAACAACGTGCAAAACACGTTTACTTAGTTAGATCAAATAGTTATTTTATAAAAATAATATATTTTTTTATAAAATTTGTAAAAATAGTTTATAGTATATATAACTTAGAAGACATTGCTTCAACTTTTATACAAGTAATTTTAATTAATAGAATATTATAAAAGAATTTTAACAAATAAATTAACTACTATAATCAGTATTTTAACAAAATAATTGAGTTTGCACCATCAAGATAATGGTATTTAATGGCGTGTTTTGGACCAAATGAGATTTATTTTCCTTATTTTCCTATATATTTTGCTGGATAACTGTATAATCTCATTGAGAATATTTCACTATTGTGGTTCTGTTTATAAAATTTTGGTACTTAGGATTACTAAGTTGTGAAATTTATTTTCTTATTTTAATGTATTTTTTTTTATTGGACCATTCTTTTTCAGAATGGACTTGTTTTAGTGTGTTTTATTCTCTTTTGGGCCCAACCCATTCGGATTTGAAGCCAAGCCCGTAGTGTGCAGCCCAGTCCTCCATTTCTCTCTAAACGGCACCGTTTTGGCCATAGCCCTAAGGGCTTTATTTATTTTCCTCCTGCGCGCTGTCCACTTCTTCTTCTTCTTCGGTTTCATCTTTCTCCTCATATAAAAATGGTGTCTTTCCTCTATGTGTGTAAACCCAGCTAACAATTCCTCCTCCGTTGCTTCCTCTTCTTCTTCTTCTTTGGTTTCAAACCCAGCTAGCAATTCCGTCCGCTGTTGCTGCTTCTTCTTCTTCTTCTTGTGCGTGAACCCAGCTAGTAATTCCGTCCTCTGCTGCTGTTGCTTCTTCTTCTTCTTCTTCTTCTTCTTCTTCTTCTTCTTCTTCTTCCATTTTTTTGGTTTCATTTCTTTATTTTAATATGGTTTATCTCGGTGTGTTCGTGGTTCTCTACGTGGTGCGGTGGTGGAGTAGTTTTGCCGATCTCTAGGTATTTTTGTTTTGTTTTGGTTCTTTTAATCTAGCATAACCCGATCTCTGTGAATGCTCTGATTTTCGTTTTGTGATTTTTTTTGGTTCTGTGAATCTAGCATTTTTCCCCCAAAGCTGTGGTACTGGCTTTGTTGGGGAAATGACATTGAACCAAGCTTTGAGATTTGTGGCTTCACTAGAGACAGATTCCAAGCTTGTTAAAAGATATATTGATCATTCATTTGTGTTGAGATTGCTTGAGTTGTTTGATTTTGAGATTCCGAACTTTCATTTTCTTGAAACACAGCTAGTGTGTGTGTGCGAGCTCGAGAGAGAGACTACAAAACCCGATGATGCAAACCCGAGACTAAAGTTTTGGAATTGAGGCGATGGTTCGTGATGGGAGACGATGATACAGTGTTAACTTGTCGTTAACTTTAACTGGGAAAAAGAAAAAAAACGTTAAAACAAGGTTTTCCGTCTCATAGACGCTTTATATATGTAGATAGATTTAATAATTAAGAAAGTATTTTTTTAATAATTTTTTTTTTTTTCAAAATATTTAGAAGGATTTAAAAAATATTTGAAAAAAATGTGCAATTTACACGGGATAAAAATGGTCCGTGGGATTTGTCGGTGGTCCTAGCTAGCAGTTTCGTTTTGTAAAAGGGTGGCTTTATAGCCACCGGAAGCTCTTGCTAGTTCATTTTATATATTTTTTTATATGTATTTTTTTAATATTTTTTTTTTTTAAAAAAATCATAATATTATTAAAAAATACTTACTTAATCCTTAAGTAAAAGAAAACATAAAACCCAGAAGTAGACCAGCGTGAAGAGCAGCATTTTCCTTTGTAAAAACATAATGGAACAGCTTATAAGTCACACCTGTTACCAAAAAAGACGATTCTTTAAACTTGGTCTAACCGTTACAATCAGCACTTCATGGGCTTTGAATTCTGATGCCACACAAATTTTTTGTTTCCATATGAACAATTTTTTGTTTAGGGTTTGATATATATTGCTAGAGAGGGGCCGTACATGCATGGTAGCTAAGCTGAGGTTAAAGATACGTAGCTTTTGATATTAGAGTACTGGATGCATGGGTTTTCTCTATACGGATGGAACTCACGTAAGATTTCATTGCATGAAGATTGATTTCTCATGCATGGGTTTATGCATGAAAACGTTAACGCGCTATAAAAAAAACGGATATTTGTAATATTTTTTTGCGATAAAAATTATTATTTACGATAAAAATAAATTTATTTTAATTAGAAATAGTCATTTCGTTAGAAATAACTATTAGTAACTAAACAGTTTTTTTATAACGACGTTTTATATATAAATGATGCAAACCCTAGCTAGGAGAATGATCGAGGCTGCAGCATGCATGGTTAGGGCTTCTAATATTTCTCATAGATGATCTGATCCTTAATTATTACCTATGATCAGATTTCGTGCTTCCCTTTTAGTTTAGGCTTCTCTGTAAAGTCCTATAGATCGATGCCAGCTAAACAAACTTTCAAAACTAATATTCCCTAGCTAAACCAAATCAATCGTATAACCTAAAGGAAAGTTTTCAGATCATGCACAAACATGAGTAAATATTAATATTTTGAATACCGTACTGAACGTCGTACTTGTCAAGGGCCTAAACATACAAGTTTTACATCCAAATTAATAGTTTTACATATCTACTCAAAAATAGAAACTCCACATATCTACTCAAAAATAGAAAAACTCCAAGTTTCAGGCCCTGTGATAATGCATCTCTAAGTAAATTGCAAAAAATAAAAAATAAAAATCTGGAGGATCTTTAATTTCTCCAATGCCTTGGAAAAATGTGATCTTCAATGTTTAATTATAAACCACCCAGATTTGTAGGTATGCCCTGTTTGAATTCCTGTACTACTCTCATGATCACTAGGAATTAAGCTAGCTGTTTTGCTAATTTTCCTGCTGATTGGGTTAGTCCTCACTGTAGGGTTAATTTGTTTTCCTCCATTTGTTAGTCTTCAAAGTTTGTGTTTTATTCTTCAATCTGCTATCCTATAAAAGGGTAAGTTTTGTGGTGCAAAAAGAACAATAACGGTCCCGAGAAACCATTTCAACTCATTATTACAACTTTATTAAATTCACACACAAAATATAACAAATAATTCAATTTTTTCAAATCTCAAAATAATAATAATATTTTAACAATATTTTATTCAACTTTTAATTTTTATCTAAAATCATCTCATCTCATCTCACTATATATCCAAACGGGGCTTAAAGATTTTGAAATATATTTGTGGTGGGAGACATTTTCTATCTGCATTTTGTAGCATTATAATTTATAACCAGTTTTCTTTTTTCCCCAAAGCAAATTAGGATGAACTTGAAAGTTCACAAGTCTCATTAATTCTTCTCTCCTTCTCTTTTTGTAATTACTTTAGTGAAAGATCATTACCATAAGATTTTTCTTTTGCATGGGGAGATTATCCCCAGATTTTGATCACAGTGAAATCAATTTGCACCAAGAAAAGATACAAGATACCAAGAGTGAAAACTTGATCTTAATGATCTTCAATATCTACCAACTTTGACTCATTGAGAGATAACAAAAAAGTAGGTGAACAAATACATAAGATAAAAAAATTCTCAAAAGCGGAGGATAAAGCAAAAACAACAGTGATTAGCTCCAGAATTTGATACTTTTTCCAGTACAGCCTCTCCCTTAGTGGCTAGTCCAATAGTTCAACGACAACTCATGCTTACGACAAAAGATATACCTTTCTTTCACTGCAATGCCTTTTCTTTTTCTTCACTTTTGTGATTTACCAAACTGAGGAATAGTCAATCAGATCAGATTTCTCAGACTGAGTCAGCATCTTCATGTCCAAGGCTCCAAAATCTTGATGTGAAACCTCAAGAAACTTGGGGTTGAATCTGTCTAAGTTTTCTGGAGTAAAGCATGCATGATATAAAGAATAATGATAATATGAAAAGCTGTGATTACGTATACAAACTTATATACTAATTGATAATGACTTCGAATTAAGGAAGAATACTTAACAATGGTCACAACTAGATCAATGGCTTCTGGTATCCATGTTGGGGGAACATATCCTTTGGGATTTCCATTTTGAGACCGACAGTAAATGGCTTTTCTCATGTTTTTTTTCTTTTTTAAAGTAAGTGGTCTTTGCTTTGTAACTTGTGTATATTTGAAACTGCAATCAGTTCATTTCTGCATTAGATGTTCTTGAACATAATTACAGCACAAAATTTTTGTTCTAAGTTTTTAATAGTTCTGTTCTAAAGCCTAGTCCCGTTTGAATTTAGAAAGTGTTTCATCTCATCTCATTTCATTATTACAACTTTCTTAAATTCTCACACAAAATATAATTATAAACAATTCAACTTTTTCAAATCTCAATTCAACTTTTTCAAATCACAAAACAATAATAATATTAAAAATAATATTTTTTTAACTTTCATATAAAATCATATCATCTCATCTCTAAATCCAAACCAGCCCTAAATAAAACTAGACTTGCATTAGGAATTATTTTACTTAGAGCATGCAACAATTGATGATTCCAAGGTACATATAAGTATTGGGATTTTGCACCAATTGAAGTCATTTAATTATCACAGTACATGAGATGCATCGGTATATATAGTTTGATCATACACCGTAGATAATCATCATTCTCTGTTTTCTTAAATCCCATGTTGAAGTGGGTACGTACGATTGTAACCTCATTGCAGTCATAGTCCTGGAAAGCCAAAAGATTCTACGGTTTTGCTACAAAATCACCATTTATCATTCTTTAATTGACTTATAATTTCGTATAAACAATACATTTACCAAGTAGTACTGCAAAAATGTGAAAAAACTATACTGTAATCGAGAGAGCTTTAATGGATGGTTTAATACAGATTGAGAGATAGACACATCATTAAACATTAAATATTAATATTTTAGACTAATAAAAAACTTTACACAGACAACATTAATAAATACTATAGAACTCAGTATTTTGCTATACATAGATCATGATAGGATGGAAATCATCTCCTAAAGTCGTCTCCAAAATTTAGCTAAAAGTACTTGTTTTGCATAAAATAAAAAATATTCAAGATATAACCCCACATTGGATTACCCAAAATAATATTAATATAACATTATTTATTTATTTATTTTTTATTTTTTCATAATTTCCAATTATACTAACCATATGTTAATTAATAATTTAACTTTTAATTATCTTATTGTTTCCCAACTATTTTTTTTTTTCAATCTAATTGTCCAACATAGACCACATCTACAATTCTTGTGAGGAATGTTTTTGTCTTCTAATAGCAATTCATACACGTTCATCATGTCCAATAAAACTCAGTGTAAATATGAAAAATCTATATCATGATAATTTGGAAAAATCTGTAAAAAATAATTTGAAAAAATCTATATCATAATAATATGAAAAAATCTTTTTTTTTTTTCCCAATTTCCTTTTGCAGGAGAAATGCAAGCATAAACCCTATAATACAGCAAAATTCAACCACGTATTCCTAAGTTTCTAGAGCCAAATCATCACAAATTAATAAGAAATTAGCCTCTATATATATATATATAATCAAATACGGGAGAGGAAGGTTGAAGAGAGAGAGGAGAGGGTTAGAGCAGAAAATACTTTAGTAGAATAAAAAATTGTAACTCAATAAACTTGGAGAAAGGTTTAGAGTTACTGTAACTCAAAACTAGATTTGAAGAGTTTTGACTACTCGAGCATATACAGTTCATCTATTGGGTTTCACGATGTGACATAGCCAGAAATCTATAAATTTATTTATGTGTAAATAAAAAGGTACATATGCATGCACATGCGTGTCTATACTTGATAGACCTGGCTGGAAATGATATAGGATCTGTCTCCAGCTGAAGTTATATGCAAAGGCATGGCATATGTAAGATCAATGCAATCAGATAAGTTACCTGGCAAGCCCTGCTGAAGATAATCCAACTGGGATTTCACTCCTGAACAAAGACAGAAAATCAAAAAAGAAATGACATAGAAGGAAGAAAAGCCAAACCCTAAGAAATAATTTTACTTAAATCTAATCCAACTAATCCATGCTTCAAAAGCAGTATGACAACTAAAGTAAGAAGAACACAATAGGAATCCTTCAACCTAAAGCATCAATTTCAAAAGTAAAACCCAACTACACGCTAAAGAGGCAAAAACCCATATCCAAACCGCCAATCAATGTAGAGCCAGACCAACCATTTCAGGCAATAAGACCCACGGACATGCTCGCAGAGACACAGACATACATGTACAGGCGCGAGTATGGAGAGGAAGGGAGACCTTGTTGGGTACAGAGGATCACTGGGGAGTAGCTGGTGATGACGCTGATACACAAATCCCTCCTCTTTTCCCATGAATTAGGACTGTCTGGTGGCTGATCTTCATGGAGGTTGAAGGTCATCACTGTTAAAGAAACACTCATGCTTATTACTAATCTCTTTCTCTATCTTTCTCTCTATCCTTTCTTTTTCCTACATGATCTTCATTCAAATAATGTTGCACAGAGGAAAGTGAACAACCTTACGCATATTCGTTTCTTGTGGACTCGAACGGGAGATTCACTGATGCACAGTACGATTTTTAAGTGAGAGCCGAGAGAGACGTTCAAACCTCAATCATGTCTGAACTGAAACAACTCATCTACTTGTTGGGTTTTGACTGTGTACGTGCGAGGTCAAATTGGGGACCCCTAGAAGCACGCGTCAAGACAATGCTCATAACTAGTATTGCTCTGTTTTACCGTTACAGAGAAAATTCCGACTTGGATTTTCTTTAGACTGTTGGTGTTAGTTTTTCTTTCAAAGAAGTTCATGGAACTGCAAAACCTACAGTACGAGATCATGGTGTTAAAGAGTATCAAATGGTTTTGCTTATAAGATCATGATCGTTAACATACATTATTGGCAAAACAATATCGTATAAAATGCAGGTCATGACATCAAATCACCTGTATTAGTCTAGACAGTGCAACTGAGAGTCTGAGACGTCTGATTTTGTAAGTCATCCCTCTGGTCATATCTCCCTTTTTCTGCCTAATTCGGTTGAAAAACGAATATAATTGAAAATTACTATTATTTCTTTTGGAATTAGGATTTGCTTTCCCACCCCTTCTAATCAAGCATATTATAGGATAATCAAAAGTAACTACAAAAGTTTAAAATGGATCTGTTTTACTATCATATACAAGAAACAACTAAGTAGATTATCTAATGATAAGTTTCCAAAAATATAATTGATTGCTGACCATTGTAACAACTAAGTAGGTAGATTAACTAAAGATAAGTTTCAAAAAACATGATTGATTGCTGACTATTATCATTGAATGCGATTTTGAGATTAATGAAATTTTGTACATTTACATCCTTGGTGAGGATTGGAAAAGGTCAACCTCAATGGGAAAATACAAACACATGAGGATTACTATGTTCTTATTGCCACCCTCCACTTCGTTTAGAGAACTTCCAACTTGGAGTGACTTGTTATCTCAGGAAAATTTTCTGTTTTAGAAAACAAAAATATTTAGGTGCCCTACTTGAAAGATTTTTTTTTTTTTTGTCCACCAGCTTTGCAAATTTTTAAAAGTGCAACCACAAGATTGTAAATATAATTTTTCTTTATTGTCTACCAGAGCCTCAAGCACTTCTTGTTTTTCAATGAACAAGAATGAAGGCAAATGGACTTAAGTGTATACTTCATGTGTTAGCAAGACCTATTTAGGCTCCCCTAATACACAGAAAAACACCACCAGAGTGACGGAAAGAAAATCAAGAAATAACTATAAAGACCGATAGACATTCAAAGAGACTGTTCGAGTTGAAAATCAAATACTTTTAATTTACCCAAACAAACCCAAACAAGACCATGCCCTCGGCTCATCACTTCTCAAATCTCCAACATGTTTTATTCACTCAACTCGTTGGAAAACCAACCAAGATGTATCTGTTTCCTCCCTCATGCTTGGCTGATGTGAAAGAGATCCCAACAGCATGCTTCGAACCAACTCCGTATCTAAGAAGAGTTCTTCAACACCCACTCTACCAGAGTAGAAATGCCAAAGCCTGTTGCAGTACGTTTCTTCAAATTCCAAGCTGGGCCAGCGATGTCTATGTGCATCCACTTAACCTTTTCATCAACAAACTGCAAAAGCACAACACAAGTTTTAGAAACCCAAAGCAGATGCCTTTGAAAAGAACTTTGCTTAAAATTCAGTCAAAGTAAAGTCGGAAAATAGCATGGGGCCGTCAAAAGATCCAACTCTAACACCCCCCTCCCCCTTTTTTCTCAAAGGGAAAAATAAAAATCAGAGGATAAAAACACCACAAATTATCAAAACATTAAAAAAAGAGCATATGGAGAAGAGAACCCGCCCGCCCCATGATTGCTATCATAACAAGTCTCTGAACATGTATCAAGCAGAAAACATTTATTAATTTATAATGAAAAACGACCAAATTGTTTACCTGCTTCAAGAAGAGAGCAGCAGTGATAGCACCACCTTGACGATCACCAGTGTTGACCATATCAGCTACTCCTGATTTCATCGACTCCCAATAACTTTCCTCCATTGGCATTCTCCAAAGTTTCTCCCCACTGACCTCTGAAGCTGCAAATACCTCCTTCGCCAAGTCATCACTGGGCGTAAAGACACCTATAAAAGAAAACGTTTGCCATATCAGTAATTAACTGGTATTCAAGTTGTAAGAATTCAGCAGATACATGAAAGAATGAGAATGCAGCAAGTAAAAAGCCACCATTTTAATAGTGTTATACAAATTACAAACATAACCCGAGGTTTTTCAACAGAATTCCATGACATTATTCAGAACTGCCAATATATCACTATTTCTGACAAGCAACAGTTGAGTAAATTTTCAAAACCAGTGTGCTCTTCCCCCCTTCCTATTTGTTTACTATAAAATAGAGTGGTTCTCAGACCTCAACTCCCAGCAGTACAAAAAACTCTGATACATTTTACTTGTCATGATTACAAGAATATGTAGATACCTGCAATTGAAGGGCCAAGAGCGACTCTGCAAGCCCCAGTTAAGGTTGCCAGGTCAACTATCTGCAGAACAATTAATGGTAATGTGAGCACTAAACCCAAAATAAACATCTTAACAAGATTGGAACTCTTTGAGAACAAAGCTAGAAGAACAAGGTGAGGGACATCCTGTATTTCTGGACACAGCTCCACTATGGCATGTACACCTCAATAAGAATTTAGCAGGTTATAGATATAACACAATCACTCAAGACCCCATAAACAATGGAACATGTTGTGAATCAGATCCTTTACGCAGTGAACCGGGATGAGAGCATCACTATCAAACATCAAATAACTAGAAGTTCAAAACATTTTGTGCCAAGTTACATCATTTTGAATAATGCTAATAATATGTTAGATATATCACGATTCTTAGGAGTGCCAATGGCAGATGTAAGTATTACCTTGTCAACACCTTGGTCACAAGCATATAGCAAAGCATCTGCCAGGGTAAGCCTGCCCTCAGCATCTGTGTTATTAACCTGCATTAGAGATTGAAGTCAACTAGAGAATATCAGTTTATAGATATGGATGCAAAAACATATCATATGAAAATCAAATCATCACCACAACTAGGACTATTTAGAAAATTATGGCAGCCATCACAAGTTCAGTTTTCTTGAAGACTTTGAAAATGCTATGAAGAAACCAATGGGGCCAACAAAACTTACACGGAATATACAAACACAGCCTGGATAATTTTTCATCATTTTAATGAGTTCTAGATACTTCCATTATGAACCCAATTGAGTTTGACCCAGGTCTACTACTCATTCATTACCCAATAGGAGCCGATACAATAATGAATAAAGAACTTCAAGATGAAGTCTTTGTTTCAATCTGTGAAATGCTTGACTCCTTGAATAAAAACAATTTTAAAATTTGATGCAATCCAATGAGAATGAACCTCTCATTATTTTGCAGTATAAGAATGAAACCTCTCATAAGTTGGTTACTGCATGTTCTCTTCACAAACCAGAGAACCTATACCTCAATGGTCTTTCCATTTGATGCGGTAACAATGTCTCCAGGCCTCATACCCGTTCCACTTATCATATTCTCACAAGCTGCCACAATGAAATGAACCTGCATAGACAAGGCATTTACTCTAATATTAGGCTACTAGATTCTACTGATCAAAGTCTCAAAAACAGAACAAAAATTAAGAGAGATAAAAAATCAAATTTCTGACCTCTACACCAGGAGGTTTAATTTGACCAATAGCTTTTGCCGCACCTAGAACTGCTGCTGAACCCCCCATATCAAATTTCATGAGCTCAATGAAACAGCCAGGTCCTGTTTTTATGTTGTAGCCACCACTAGAAACATATATTCAAACAGCTCATGAACCGAGAGCCAGAAAAATTAAAACAAAATAACATATAAGATATAGTCTGACAACTTCTCCTTCGAAACTCATATATTCACCTGTCAAAGGTCAAGCCTTTTCCAACTAAGGCCAACTTGACTTTGGAAGGTCCACTTGGAGGTTTGTAACATAAATGTATAAAGTGAGGAGGATTTGCAGAGGCTGCAGCTACAGCCAGATATGACCCCATCTTCAATTCTTTGCATTGCTCAGCATTTAAAATTGTAGCAGAAAGAACATCACTGTACAAGGAAGCAATCTTTGAAGCTTCTTCTGCTAGTACCGCTGAAGTATAAAAGTCATGGAATACAATTAATACCAAGGATCAAATCATTTTCTAATAAACACAGACAGATGAAACTAAATGCTAGCAGACAAAGAAAATGTTTTCTAACTTCATACTCATTAATGCATTACATGAATAAGACAATCAAGAACTATCTAACAAATTACTGCAGGGTATTGCAATGAGATATCATTCAGAAGTGAGTGTGATACGAACCAGGGGTGAGGACATTGGCTGGTGAATTCCCAAGTTGCCGCCCAAAAATTACTGCAGAAGAAACATCTTCCGCATACTTGAGCTTCTTTTCCAGTTCAGGTCCAGTTCCAAAGCCAAGGATATCCACGGACTTGAGAGTCGGTTTCTTTGACTCTGATTTATATCTATTATCTTCATATAACCCAAGCACAGTTCCTATGACAATTCAAACCATTCCATCAAGTACAGAAAAATATTACCACAAATATACATAGCCTAGGGCATTGTGAATGTCAATCACTACATCACAAAATTAGTACCAGATGCAATTGCCGAAGCTGTGCCAAGTTTCGATTCAGCAGAGAGCCCCTCGGAAGAGGCCAGCACAATAGCAATGTCACTTGCTCGAGCAGCCTTGGCTGCAGCTGCAACAGCCTCACCAAGACCCCGAAAAGCAGCCGTAGTTGAAGCAGACTGTCCGAGACCAATCAATCCGACCCTCTTTGAGCCAAGACCCGGAAGCCTAAGAACTGTTGACTGGCCAGCCTTTCCTGTAAAATCCTCCTCGGAAGAGGCTTCAGCCAACAAACCACCCAACTGAGAATCGAGCTTCTTCAAAATTGAATTCTCAAACTTCGAGTTATCATCCTTCACCATGTCTTTCTCTGTCACACCCACTGCAAGTATGTCTCCCTTCCATTCCGTCACATCAATCTCTTTCGCAGCAAACGAGACCTGCGCTAGGAATTTTCACAGAATCAAGTCCCTAATATCCAACCAAATTATGTGTCTAAAACGAGTTTATCACAAATATAAACAAATGAAAAGCCCATTCTAAGAAACCAATCATTCACTGATTTCAGATCATCAATTTTTTTTTTTAAAAAAAAAAACTGTGATTCTATCACACGCTTTAAAGAAAAAAATGTGGATTCAAAGAGACAGACGGAACCCCGAAAACAAAGATCGGACCCTTTTTAGCCTATATAGTCTATAAAGATTATTGAACTTATGGAGCGAGCACATACAGTGCAAATCCCACTGGTTTCAGACTCAGCAACACATCAACAATAACTCAATTATCCACACATGTTAGCCAAAAACGATCAATCAAAAGGCAAAACTACTAAATACAGTGGAAAAAACACAGGGCGTTCAGAGTGTGGGTAAGAGATTAAGAGAGAGAGAGAGACCTTGGGGGCTTCTATGTTAGCGGGCAAAGTGAGACCAAGGGTGGCCCGGGCGAGAGTGTGAGCCATGAGGCTGCCTCTGCGAGAGCAAAAGGGTGAGACCGCGAAAGAAACTCGAAGTGAAGCGGAAGACTGTAGCTTTCTGAATACCAAGGACGGAGAAGAGCGAGAAGACGAAGAAAAAGAAGTGTGGAGGCCAAAGAAACAATAATGGCGGCCATTTTGAGGTAGGTGAGCCTCTATCTATTTATAGTGAAACCTCGAAGAGACTTTGAGTTGCGCGAGGGACCGAAGATGATGGGGCGTGTGCGTTAGCATCACCAAGCCACAAGCGTATAGAATGTAACACTAACACCTACTAATGGCGCGTGTCCTCCTGCTTTCTTGAAAATCTTATGCCAAAGCAGAAATTCCTCGTTTGATATATGTCTCAATTTTCTCTCTGCACAATAAGTTCAAAGAGAGCCGTTAAATAGGATAATTTATAAAAAAAAAATATCACAAAAAGATTACGCGATACTAATTTAGTGATAAGTTTTAAAGATCAGTTGAATGTATTTTGGAAGAAAGAGAATTTTGGGCTTTGAATTCTAATGCTACACAAAATTTTTGTTTCCATATGAACAATTTTTTGTTTAGGGATTGATATTGCTAGAGAGGGGCTGTTCATGCATGGTAGCTAGGCTGGGGTTAAAGGTACGTAGCTTTTGATATTAGAATACTGAATGCATGGGTTTTCTCTATACGGATGGAACTCACGTAAGATTTCATTCTGATGTCGTGCTTCGCCCCCTCTTTCTAAAGGATCTCTGAAGATTGATTTCCCATGCATACCTCCCATCTCCCATCTCGCTGCATAAACGTTAACGTTTTCTATATAAATGATGCAAACCCTAGCTAGGAGAATGATCGAGGCTGCAGCATGCATGGTATAAGATGGGAGTACTTCTGAGTCAGCTTCTAGCTAGTTAGGGCTTCTAATATTTCTCATAGATCATCTGATCCTTAATTATTACCTATGATCAGATTTCGTGCTTCCCTTTTAGTTTAGGCTTCTCTGTAAAGTCCTATAGATCGATGCCAGCTAAACAAACTTTCGAAACTAATATTCCCTAGCTAAACCAAATCAATCGTATAACCTAAAGGAAAGTTTTCAGATCATGCACAAACATGCAGTGAACATACCAGTTTTACATCCAAATTAATAGTTTTACATATCTACTCAAAAATAGAAACTCCACATATCTACTCAAAAATAGAAAAACTCCAAGTTTCAGGCCGTGTGATAATGCATCTCTTAGTAAATTGCAAAAAAATAAAAATAAATAAATAAATAATCTGGAGGATCTTTAATTTCTCCAATGCCTTGGAAAAAATGTGATCTTCAATGTTTAATTATAAACCACCCAGATTTGTAGGTATGCCCTGTTTGAATTCCTGAGTTTCCAGTAGTACTACTTTCATGATCATTAGGAAGCAAGCTAGCTGTTTTGCTAATTTTCCTGCTGATTGGGTTCCTGATCAATGCAGGGTTAATTTGTTTTCCTCCATTTGTTAGTCTTCAAATTAAGTTTTTGTTTTTTTCTTCAATATGCTATCCTATAAAAGGGTAAGTTTTGTGGCGCAAAAAGAACAATAACAGCCCGTTTGGATTGAGAAACCATTTCAACTCATCTTATTTCATCATTACAATTTTTTTAAATTCACACATAAATACAATAAACAATTCAACTTTTTCAAATTTTAAAATAATAATAATATTAAAAAATAATATTCTAATAATATTTTATTTAATTTTTAATTTTTATCTAAAATCATCTCATCTCATTATCCAAACGGGACTTAAAGATTTTGAAATATATTTCTGGTGGAGACATTTTCTATCTGCATTTTGTAGCATTATAACCAGTTTTCTTTTTTCTCCAAAGCAAATTAGGATGAAGTACTTGAAAGTTCCCAAGTCTCATTAATTCTTCTCTCCTTTTCTTTTTGTAATAATTACTTTAGTGAAAGATTAGCATAAGATTTTTCTTTTGTATGGAGAGATTATCACCAGATTTTGATCACAGTGAAATCAATTTGCACCAAGAAAAGATACCAAGAGTGAAAAACTGATCTTAATGATCTTCAATATCTACCAACTTTGACTCAATGAGAGGTAACAAAAAAGTAGGTGAACAAATACATAAGATATAAAAAACTTCTCAAAAGGGGAGGATAAAGCAAAAACAACAGTGATTAGCTCCAGAATTTTATACTTTTTCCAGTACAGCCTCTTCCTTAGGAGCTAGTCCAATAGTTCAACGACAACTCATGCTTACGACAAAAGATATACCTTTCTTTCACTGCAATGCCTTTTCTTTTTCTTCACTTTTGTGATTTACCAAACTGAGGATTAGTCAATCAGATCAGATTTCTCAGACTGAGTCAGCATCTTCATGTCCAAGGCTCCAAAATCTTGATGTGAAACCTCAAGAAACTTGGGGTTGAATCTGTCTAAGTTTTCTGGAGTAAAGCATGCATGATATAAAGAATAATGATAATATGAAAAGCTGTGATTACGTATACAAACTTATATACTAATTGATAATGACTTCGAATTAAGGAAGAATACTTAACAATGGTCACAACTAGATCAATGGCTTCTGGTATCCATGTTGGGGGAACATATCCTTTGGGATTTCCATTTTGAGACCGACAGTAAATGGCTTTTCTCATGTTTTTTTTTTCTTTTTTTTTTTAAAGTAAGTGGTCTTTGCTTTGTAACTTGTGTATATTTGAAACTGCAATCAGTTCATTTCTGCATTAGATGTTCTTGAACATAATTACAGCAAAATTTTTGTTCTAAGTTTTTACTAGTTCTGTTCTAAAGCCAGTCTCATTTAGATTCAGAAAGTGTTTCATCTCATCTCATTTCATTATTACAACTTTCTTAAATTCTCATACAAAATATAATTATAAGCAATTCAATTTTTTCAAATCTCAATTCAACTTTTTCAAATCATAAAATAATAATAATATTAAAAAATAATATCTCATCTCATCTCTGAATCCATACTAGTCCTATTTAATTTAGGCCTATAAAGTCAAAAAACTAGACTTGCATTAGGAATGAATTTATGAAATCTCCCCCACGTATTGTACTTAGAGCATGCAAAAATTGATGATCGGAAATGTTTTGGGTTGCGAATTTGGGTTTTGAATTTGTGTCCCAAATGGTTTTTTGTTTTTTTTTTACTTAATAATTAAAGAAATCATTAAAAGGATTTTGCACCAATTGAAGTCATTTAATTATGACAGTACATGAGATCCATCGGTATATATAGTTTGATCATACACCGTAGAAAATCATCATTCTCTGTTTTCTTAAATCCCATGTTGAATTGGGTACGTACGATTGTAAACCTCAATATTGCAGTCATAGTCCCTGAAAGCCAACAGATTCTACGGTTTTGCTACAAAATCACCATTTATCATTCTTTAATTGATTTATAATTTCGTATAAACAATACATTTACCAAGTAGTACTGCAAAAATGTGAAAAAACTATACTGTAATCGAGAGAGCTTTAATGGATGGTTTAATACAGATCGAGAGATAGACACATCATTAAACATTAAATATTAATATTTTAGACTAATAAAAAACTTTACACAGACAACATTAATAAATACTATAGAACTCAGTATTTTGCTATAGATCTTGATAGGATGTAGGTGATCATCTCCTAAAGTCTTCTCTAAAATTTAGCTAAAAATACTTGTTTTGTATAAAATAAAAAATATTCAAGATATAACCTCACATTGGATTATTTAAAATAATATTAATATAACATTATTTTTTATTTTTATTTTTTCATATTTTCTAATTATACTAATCATACGTTAATTAATAATTTAACTTTTAATAATCTTATTATTTCCCAATTATTTGCTCTTTCTTTTCAACCTAATTATCCAACACAGACCACATCTACAATTCTTGTAAAGAATATCTCTATCTTCTAATAGCAATTCATACACGTTCATCATGTCCAATAAAACTCAGTGCAAATATAAAACATCTATATCATAATAATTTGGAAAGATCTATAAAAAAAATAATTTGAAAAAATCTATATTATAATAACCTGAAAAAATCTTTTTTTTACTTCGATTTCCTCTTGCTGGAGAAATGCAAGTATAAAACCTATAATACAATAAAATTTAACCACGTATTCCTAAGTTTCTAGAGCCAAACCATTACAAATTAATAAGAAATTAGTCTATATATATATATATATATATATATATATATAATCAAATACGGGAGGTGAAGGTTGAAAGAGAGAGAGAGAGGGGAGAGGGTTAGAGCAGAAAATACTTTAGTAGAATAAAAAAATTCTTTTTTGTTATGAACAGTAACTCAATAAACTTGGAGAAGAGTTTAAAGTTACTGTGACTCAAAAGTAGATTTAAAGAGTTTTGACTACTTTAATTAGAACATTCTCAATGGATTAATTAAAAATTGAAGCTATTGAGTATTTAGTTATTAGAATACAAAAAGTGATCACAATAGATTAATCAAATTCTAAATACATACATCAAATAATTAGAATTTGACTACAGTTACTTTCAAAAGAATTTTTAAATTTGAAAGTTACTATACATATATCAAATACATATTTTATCAATTATTTCTTTTTTCCTTTCTTTTATTACACATTTTATCACAATGGTTGGGTTCATGTGCACAGGTTCAAGTGTTGGGGGCTGGGTTCATGCATTGATATATTAGTTTGAGTTAGTGATATATTAATTTAATTAGAATATGATTATTAATTAATATATAATAGGTAGATTAGTAAAATATGATAAAATAAAATAAATTAATAATTAAAAAAATTAAATATTTTTGAAATTATTAATTATTCTTTACTATATAATGAATATATAGATAATCTAATATGAAGACTTAATGTGAATAGTCAAAACTAAATTTATTTTATATTATTTTATTGTCATATAATAAAAAAATAGTTATTCCAATGTAGATATTTATGTGAATGAAATAGTCAAAAGTTTAATTTTCTCATATTTATAAAAAATGTCTTATAATTTTGACAAATCTATTGAGAATGTTCTAAATACAAACAATTTCAATCATAATTAGATAAAATTTGAAGATACATTAATGTCGGTACTCTAATATGATTTCCTCACCTAACGTATGAATGTTGCATCGATCCAACTTCATCTTAAGTCTTAACGACCTAATTAGATTAGTTTATTCTTATTAGTTGATGTCATCAAATGCATCACATCAATTATCAGCTTGATTAATTAAATATGAGGAAGGAAGGCATTGCCAATTGCCATGTTTCTTATGCTTAAAAATAGCAAAAAAAGTCGGGCAAGAAAATCTACTCCCCAGTTACTCCGGTAATCGGACATAGCCAGTCAAACACTGTTCAAAACCAGCTCTGCCGGTCGCACTCCAATAAACAAAGCCAACTTCAAACAGAGAAAGTTTACACACTCTCTCTCTATCTCTCTCACCCATTCGTTCTTCAATTCTCCCTCTCTCCGAGAAAAAAAAAGGAATTGTGAGTTTCTGTCTCAGATCGAACTCCCATTAAGCTCTTTGCCAATTCCCATCAATTCGCTCGGCCACATCAAATCCCAAATTTCCTGCATTTTTCTATCCGACTTTCCCCTCTATTTTATCTGGAAAAAAGGGGTGTACAAGACCTGCACGTACACATTGCACAGAGAAACCTTGTCAGCTTTTTTATCTGTGTGAGGAGCGGATGATAAACGACGCAGTTTCAACTTTTTCTGAGCTTCTCGTTTCTCACAATGCGCAACGGAATCTCCGTCTTTCGAGGCTCGTCGAAGCTCATTTTGAATATACAATAAAAAAAGAGTGCTCTTTTTAAGTCTGTATGTAAACCCTAGCTTTGGCAAAGAAAAAGGTGCACCCATTTTGCTTATTTTGATGAAGTTCATGTTTGTGTCTGAAAAACCACTAGTGGGTCGTGTTTTCTAGGGTTTTGGGCTGATTTGAAATCTGGGTTTCAGTTAAAATGGGGTTTTGGGGTTGTGGGATTTGGATGGTTTGGGGTTCTATAGCTTTGGCCGAGTGGTTTTGAATGAAAACTAGGGCAGGACTGAAATTTGTGGTTCAGGCGGAAAAGTGAGATCCGTGCCGGGAGCTTCAGGGTCCAGGTCAATGAAGGTACCTGGAGGAAGTGAATTGCTTTTTTCTTATGGATTTTGGTTTCTAGAATTTTTGGAGTGATTTGAGCTTCAAAGATAAGAAAACAAATGTTAGTCTCTGTGGGTTTTGTTGGTGGGTTTTGGATGATTTGAATGGACTGTTGCGTGATTTTGAGAATTTGAAAGAAACCCACGAGGTGGCCGGCACAATTGGGTAACTTGGGTGGACTTTTGAGCTCAAACTGTTCAGATCTTTGTATTGAACCCAAGGAGATTTTTATCAATGTCGGGAGCTCCAAGAGTGAGGTCTATAAATGTAGCTGATTCAGAGGCAAGGCCGGTGCTCTGTCCTGCCGGGAATGGAAACAAGACAGGTTCAATGATTGCACGAAAACCTGGTGGGAAGCCACTGAGAAAGGTGGAGAAATCAACCGGGGAGGCTCCGTTGGCCGAAGATAAGAAAGCCTGTAAATCGCCCACGGTTGCTACTTCCTCTCCCCAGCTGCATTCTGTCAATGCACATTCAGTTCTTCGCCGGCACGAGCAGTTGTTGCATTCCAATTTGTCGTTAAACGCCTCATGTTCATCCGATGCTTCTACGGATTCGTTTCATAGTCGAGCGTCTACTGGCAGGTTGATACGGTCGAATAGCGTGGGGAGTAGGAGGAAACCTTCTTCTTCAAAGCCGAGAAGTGTTGCTTCTGATGGTGGTTTGGAATCTCTACCTGATGGATTTATGACCAAGAAGAGGTGTGCGTGGTTGACTCCGAATTCCGGTTAGTTCTTACTCCCTCGGATTTAGAGGATTTCTGAAATTTTCTTCTCTGGATTGATTTAAAAGTCATTTTTATTTTGTGATAATGGACAAGTGAGATGGGACTAACTTGGTTAATTTGCAGTTTAGTAGTACGTAGTTGTTATTTATAACGTATCCTTTTTATTTGAGGATTTTGGTTCTTTGATTAAGCCGTCAAATTTTATTACTATTGTACGGACATCTATAAATAGAAAGTCTCCATGTGGAAGTATGTGATTGCTTGGAATGCCTAATTTTGATTGGTTTAGTTCAGCGTCAATTCAATTCAAGTGACTAGGGTTGCATTGTGATTCTTTATGAACCAAAAATCTGAACCAACATTTTTTAAATATGATGAGGGATTGATTAATGGGGGGTATGGCCCTCGATAGAGTTTGGTACAAAGTATTTGTGGCTCACTGAAGTAATCAGATTTAAGGCATTGTTAAATTTACTTTACTCTACTATGGATTTGACAATTTGTATCTAGGTTCTTCCAAAAAGTAGCTAAACTGACTACTCAGTCAATGGAAACCCCCTATTTCTACTTGGCTCACAGTTTCCTTAAATCAGATAAATATCATTTATTCATTGCGTTTTGTATTTTGCAATAACTACCTAAGAGGCACCACCTTACAAGAAGTTGAGAAATGTGCATATCTCTGCAGTTTATCTGATGTTGGAGGCATACTTTCGAAAGAACTTGGCATCCAGCTGTTTGATTTTCATTGGTTTTGGCGTTTTATGACTATGATTACTTTGAATGGACTAAAACACAATGCTGCGTGCTAGTTTATTGAGTTTTTGTTGCTTCACAGAGTATATTTGCTCTTCTTTGGTGCAAAAGTGGGAGAAATAACACTCTGAGACCGTCCACAAAAAGATGTGGTTCCTCCCCCGCACCCCCCTCACCCACCCCCAACCTCAACCCCAAAACCACCACCACACAAATTAAATTACTAAATTCCAGGTATCAGTAAGTTGTATTCTAAGTAAAAGATAGATTTGGATATAGGACTCTCAGGCATTGGCAGGCCATGTGGTTGGGAAAGCCATTGCTCCTGAATGTTGCCTAGCGGTCTTTTAAATTTCATATTCTGACAGTTTCATTTGTTGAAACCAGACCCATGTTATGCTGCTTTCCATGATGAAGAATGGGGAGTTCCAGTACACGATGACAAGTATGGGATCTCAACATTGCTTGCTTTCATATTGATTAAAGGGGTGTCCATTTTGGATACATAGTTCTATTTATCAGCTGTTTTCGCTTTTTGTTGATATCCCCAATCTCATCCAGGAAACTGTTTGAGCTGCTTGTTCTTTCTGGTGCTTTGGCTGAACTTACATGGCCTGCCATTTTAAGCAAAAGGCATATCTTTAGGTATTCTTCCTGAAAATTCAATCTTATTTCATCTATTAACAGGTTCATGCCCGAACTATTGGTTGTAAGATAATTTATTTCCTTGGAATCATGGCCCCTACATTCCTACTTGGCCTTTTTACTGGATATTTTTCCCAACAATCTTCCTTTTGCAGGGAAGTATTTGCAGATTTTGATCCTGTTGCTGTCTCTAAGTTGAATGAAAAGAAGATAATAGCACCAGGAAGCACTGCAAATTCTCTTTTATCTGAACTAAAGCTTCGTGCTATCTTTGAGAATGCACGTCAAATATTTAAGGTAGATTCTCATTTTCTTATGGCACTTCTCAGAATTGAGCTGTATAAGATACATGTACAAGGGGCACTCTGAATTATTGCTTGCATATTTAAAGATGCTTAGAGCGTGACATGTGTGAAGTTTTCAAAGTAAACTGGATGTCTAAAAATCCTTAGAATCTTGTGATGCTAGCACTCTAGTACAATTGGGATTAGTTTATTCATTTATATCTCCCAAAAATTGGCTTGACTTGGTTTAGTTTACCTGTATAATTTGGATGCTTGCAGTTTTCTCTCTTCTTTGTACACTGACTAAATAGAAAATAGTGAGTGCGTAGTGATCGTTTGGTCATGCCAGTTAGGTGAACGAAGTAGTTGAACTGTGGTCCTGAAATGTATACAATATGTGTGACCCATTCAGAACAAACCTATATATTACCATCTATGCAGCCTGACATTATTATACATTATTTCAAAGTTACTCACGCACCTAATCATTTCTTGTTTTCAACATGCCAGCTTTCTTAGTTGGCAAGGCCCAAGTCTTTTATCAGGCTTGATAATTTCCAGCCACTAACCACTAACCATTTTACGGAGGTGCAATAATTGGACATTCCTCAGTTGCTGTAATTATCATCACAACTAACTTTTTGCAGGTTTTGCTGATGCCAGGTCATAGATGAATTTGGGTCATTTGACAAATATATCTGGAGCTTTGTGAACCACAAGCCAATAGTTAGCAGATTCCGATATCCTCGCCAAGTTCCAGCGAAAACTCCAAAAGCTGATGTGATAAGCAAGGACCTGGTGAGACGGGGATTCCGGAGTGTGGGCCCCACCGTCATCTACTCATTTATGCAGGCTGCGGGAATAACAAATGATCATCTCATTAGTTGCTTCAGATTCCAGGAGTGTATAGCTGCTGCAGAAGGGAAGGAAGAGAATGGCATCAAGGATAAGGTCGAAGAGACGAAGCCTGATAACATGATGGAGTCGGAACTATCTGTTGCTATCGATGAATTGAGTTTCTCTTCGACATGATGAACCCGATGTCGTGTTTGGGTGGAAGGTGGAGCTCCAGCAGGCTCAATCATCAGTTTACCTTGTTGACATGTTCACGGTTCTATTACATCAGGTAGTAATGGAGGTGCAGTTGTGTAAATTTCCTGAATTCCTCATCATCATGGATTCCTAGATTGTAGATTACTAAATTGAATCAATTTAACTGGTGAATGTGCTGTCAATGGGGCTTCTCAAGAGAGCCATGAGAATTTAATGTACAATTTTATGTTTTGTACAGTTTAGAAGATTAGTAATTAGAATTTTCTTCTCAATCCATTCTGGCATCAGAAGACTGGAAATGAAATTCCTGTTCATTCTGTCACCATCTGATCCTTGACTTAACAGTTAATGGGTGGGACTAGCTGATGCCTCAGTGCCTACCTTATAATGTGCTTTACAGCCAGAACTTAAAAATTGACAAGTCAGTTTTGCTTTTAATGAGTGACAATTATATAGTTGTAGCACAATGTTCCCCTGTCCCCTTTGGACTAGGGATGGCTCCCTTTAGATGAACATGTTTTGTACTGTTGCTCTTAATGTGGGGTATTCCTGTTTCAGAATTGATTTTAGATAGAGGGCACGGTTTGATCATTGTAGGGATTCATCTGAGATTCCAGAATTCTGAACCTTTTTTCTTTTCTATCTTTCAAGCTACCTTGCTTTTAACTCTTGGAATTCCACTGGCCACCAGTTTGGTCCTCTCATTCTTTTTGGTCAATTAATTTATATTATTGATATTTATTACAGCTCTGGAAAATTAAGGTTTCGTTTGGATTCGAAAAGTGTTTAATCTCATCTCATCACTACAATTTTATTAAATTTTCATACAAAATATAATAAACAATTTAACTTTTTCAAATCTCTAAACAATAATAATATTAAAAAATAAAATTTTAACAATATTTTTATCAACTTTTATATAAAATCATTTTATCTCATTTGAGAATCCATACCAGCCCTAAAAACACTTTGTACCAGACTAATTCCATTTTTTTTTCTTTAAAGAAATACTCATTCAAGAGGCTTCATTTTGTCAAGGATGTTCCACTACACAGATCAGCCAAAAAACACAAAGCGAAGTTAAAAGAATCAGACTCAGAGGCGGATCCAATCTATTCCTTAGTAATTCCAATTCCAAGCAAATAATTCATATTTTATTTGCCAATTTGCTTGAAGCCTCCAACAACCATCCACAAGTGAGAAGATAGTCAACAGCCAAACAGCTTCTCGACAGAAAATTGGATTGGACCTAAAATTAAAGAGATCCCAAGCTCTTTGCTGACCAGAAGAAAGGAGCCAAATAAACACCCTTGAGAAAATCATTTAAGAGGAACGTTGAAATGAGGTGGATGCCATCTCACAATTATAGATTCAAAACCAGAAAACCATGTCCACTCTTTAGTTATGGCATGCTCCTGACTTGTAGCATCCAATGCAGTCTTGCTGCAATTCAAAAAAGCCATGCATCTCTTTGCGGATTAAGACCTTGCAAGTCTTAAGTGATAGAGAGATAGACACATGATCTCAACCCTACATCATTTAATATTGTCCGTGTGAGTTTTTCAGATAATATCAAATGCTCAATAAATGTTTCAAAATAATTTTCCGATATCTATTTCTTTCCCATTACTAAGTTTAAATAAGATATCGAGGGATATTTATTTGTTTCAAATGTGGAGGACTTGAGAATAATGATAGGAAATTCATTCACATAGACATCAATTTATAAACTAAGTCGCATGCAATCTTGGAAAGATCCTGGATTTTTTTATTTATATGAATTTACAACCATATAATTCCATAACTGTCGAGCTCTATAGAAAGAAGAATAATAAAAAAAAAAAAGAAAATATATTAAGTTGAAGGAAGTTTACAGCATAGTTTAAAGAAAAAAAATATTAAGAATAATGATGGTACCTAATCATCTCAATTCCTTATAGTCCATTCTTAAAAAAAATGAGGTTCTCTCGCTAGAAGTTGGATGAGAAAGATTGTCGATCAATCACTATGACACTATTAACTCATTGGAGAGATTACTATGTTTTAACGAGTAATTCTACAAATACAATTTTGAAATACGTAAACGTCGCGTAATTACTTTGAAAAAAAATAGAATCCACTATTAAAAAATTATTATTATTATTATTTTACGTGGATTTCATGTTTTATTTAATTTTTTCAAAATGATTACGCGGTGGTTGCAATTCACAATTGCAAATATCTTTTCTCATATACTAATAATTGCCATATTTAAGACTCGTTTGATTACACAGTTCAAATGAGATTAGATGACATATTTTGTTGAAAATTGAATAAAATATTATTATAATATTATTTTTATTTTAAAATTTAAAAAAATTGAATTGTTTATTAAATTTTGTGTGAAAGTATAAAAAAATTATAATAATTATGTGCAATGAGATGAGATAATTTAGTTTTGTGTAAACAAACCAGCCCAATTTATTATGTGATTAGTAAGTTGTGATTGCAAATTCTTTATAAAACCCCAAGAAAGTAAAGCATCCTTTTCCTCGTTTCTTCCAATTTTGTTTGCAATTCAATATGCCAAAAATTAGAATATATAATCTTAGACTACAATTGATAAAAAAGCTCAAAAACACTGAATAATAGAAGATTGGTTTCCGTTCAAGTTGGTGTTATGTTTGCCCTCCAATGAACTAAACTGCATCATCTGATAAGTTGATAACCTTGTAATCCTATAATGCTCAGATTGAGGGTCTGAGTGTTCTTCTCTTTACCTCACGTACGGCAACACGAAGAAGGGTCAAAAAATAAAAAATGCACTGTTTATGAACAATTCCCTCCTCCCCTCTCCGTGCAAGTAGGACCAATCAAATGCAGTATTCTCTTTATATGGGGTCAAAACTGAAATGGAGATTAAATGGAGAAAGCCAATCTCAACCTACAAAATCCATTTTTTTAAAGGCCAATTCTATACTGTTACACTACTATTAACCCTACTCCAAACAAGAGGGCGTACCATATTAAATATACACAACTGTTGCTGAAAAACTATGGCAAAAGTGGGTGGAAAAACATTAGAATAAGGAAAGACGAGCAAACCAAACCTGCCAATTTAATAACTTACATAGATACAGCTGCATGATCTTCTAAAAGAGAGGTCGGTCAAGCTTTTTTTTTTTTTTCAAATTATTCGGATGGGCTTTCCAGCAAAGGAGCCTTCAACAGGGCTTGATTTCAAATCCAATGCTGAGAAGAGTGCGAGCTGATTCCATTGCTTTCTCACCTCCAAGTTCCATGGCTTCCCCAGTCAGTTCTCCTTCTGTGTCCACCGACCATTGGGTTGAAGACGATTGGTTATGAAGCTTATCGGTTTTCTTCAATTGCAAATTACTCATTGAAGCAGGAGCAGCAGCAGCTACAAGAGGAGCACTTGGTGGGCCATGTCGCTTCTTAGGTACAGGCATGTCATGGTCATGTACCCCCTTGTATGTTATGATCACTGCACTTGCATTATCGACGGCTGTCTCGATGTGCTTACGGACGGGACATCCAGCAGAAGTGCATCTATAATAGTTTCTGAAAATTTGTTTGAGAGACTACTTAGAAGAAAAAAGGAAGAGAAAGCACAGAATAATTTAAACCGGACGGGAACAACCCAAGTGAAAAATTGGACCTGGCAACCACACAGCATCATTTGGATACTTTGAAGTGCCAATGGAAGGAATGGGAACATGGTTAAACTTGCTAAAGAAAGAGCCATTGATAAAGCAATGGAAACATCTTCCTTTCCTCTCCCTCGAAGTATTGTAGACCTAAATGGGTCCTTATTACCTTTGTGCAATTTCGGCTGAAGACAGGTACAAAAATCATTTCAGTTCTTCCAAATGCATCTTTCATAATGTTACCACATTATGGAAGGTTTGAAGGAAAGAGAACAGATTGTGGAAGGCACTACCAACTATGGGACATCACATTTTTTTTTTGGATAGTTCAGAAGCTATGAGACCTACACGCTAGCCAACTGTGCCACCACCCCATTGGTGACTATGGGACATCACAATCTTTGATCGCATGGAACACCGAATAACAAAGCGTTTAAAACTTAACTACACGATGAATCACCAAAAAGCTACATATATGCAGCAATATGAAATTAGCAGCTAGCAATATCAAGTGCAGGCACTGATTATAAAATGAAGATTGCATTACGAAGATTTAAAAATGAAATAGGCATGCACCTGGGGTGAGGATTTCCCTTCACCATTTTCTGTCCATACTTGCGCCACCTGTATCCATCACCTGAAATCCCCACATCTCCGGCTGCATGCACAACAAATTTCGGTTTCTTGCCAGGTTTTATGACAGAGCCTGAATGTGCCAAGTCACCTTTCTTCACTCTGGTTTTCAAAAGGGAGGAAAGATTATTCAAACCAGATACTAGCAATCACATATAAGACAATATGAGAGGAAACCAATTCATGGAACACTTGCCTTCTTTTTGGTTCTGGTTCATTAGCGTGCTCCTCCTTGACCTTAATTTCACAATTCCCATTGGAGTCACTTGAGTTCTGTCGTTTTCTCTCAGGATTTGGGGATGTTTCTTGTATAGTTTCTTCTGAAACTTTGAGTGGCTCTGATTCATTAGGCATTTGGATGGGACGCTCTGCAAAACTATTTCCCATAACGGGCTTGGCAGATGATGCAAGCTTATTTTCCTTCGTGCAACTAAATTTCCGTGGTGGATCATGGCCATGTTGGCTTTTATAAATAATATCAATTATATGACCTGAATGATCAGAGCATTCAATTTTCTTAGCACAACACTCAGAAAAAGTGCACCTGTAATAGCTTCGAGAACCCTTGGGACTTTTCACTTGCTTCTGACCATATTTGCGCCAGTTATAACCATCAGAAGATGGTGTCTTCGTAACAGGAACAAGAGATAAAGATTTAAGGTCAGAAGAACTTTGTTGATCTGTTTTTGGCATGCATTCAGTATTTCCCTTTGCTTGTGAAAGTCTTTGTTCTCGTAGAGTGGGGCTTGAAAGAGGTAATATTGATTGTGTAACAGAAGTTGGTGATAGTTCCGATGAAGTTGGACATAAAGACACCTGAGACTTATGTTGTGTCAGAGCATCGGCAGGCTGGGCTGTTAAAGTTGCCACAACTTCCTGCTGGGGTAATTGATCCTGAGAAATACAAAAGAAAGAAACTTATATTACGAGAAAAAAAAAAAAACTTGACATGATCTTGTACAAGATGTATCTAGGTCAGCATTTAGATATGTAAATTATAAGGAGCTGTTTCTTTATTTTTTATTTTTGCAATGCAGAGCATAAGCAACTAATGGTTCGAATAACATAATCCACTGTCCAGATTAGTAGGAGCATGTACCAACCACACATATCAAAAGACAGTTCTCCCCACATATAACAGCTGCCTAGGCTTTTCAAATGATTTAAAAGCCAAAACCCCCAAGCTTTCTCTTTGTATATGGTATTCCTCCTTCGTAAGCAAAGTTAAATTAATAAAACTCGAGGTATCACCCTCTTTAAAAGTACAAATAAAGAATTGACAGGACTGATTTCAATTTTCAAGAACCTTTCAAAAGGAGGAAGCATTACTTTACAGGAGGTTTCGGCCTATTACCAAACTTATGCCTTTAAGGAACTTGGCCAATATATGACTTTTATTTCAAAGTTCAAGATTAAGCATTCAAATTATGACACTCCATAAAACTTTTCAAACCATGAAGATGAGAATTAATAAGTAAAGTTATTATCTCTTCCTTTTGAGGGGACTCTCTTGAAATACGTGTCTGAGTATATGAATGTTTCACATAAGTCATGCTCATGATCATTTTTTTTTTTTTTTTTTTTTGCAAATAGATCCATTCTGGGTGTTAGCAATCATGAGAGCTCTATAGGATGGATTTTTACAGTGAGAACACAGATAGAAGGCATCTATTCATCACTAACTGGAACCAAAGGTGAAAGAAAAACAACCTAAGCTTTGATCATCATGTAATTAGTGGAGGCATATGTCTTCTTCCCCTCCACACACACACACCCCCATGGAAAAAGTGTGCAGGGAAAAGAGAGATAAAGTTTAATCCCTTGGTTTTACATTGTTTAGTAGCTAGAGAGTTATGATCTCCTGTACTATCTTTGTAATGTCTCACTTGGGCTACAACAAGATCTGCCATAAAGCAGCAAGGAAAGGAAAAGCCAAACAACAAGACAAGCACTGTTCATGTCCTGCTCTTGGCCCACACATGTACGGGGCTTGGTTCCATGCCAATGCCATTCCCTGATTTTGCTTTTTTCAGCCCACAGCATCATCCTCACCGACGCATTATAGGCACTTTGAAGGGCAATTAGAAGTCTGGTAAGCGCAACACCAGCTCACTTTTAAGTAGCTTTTAAATCTTTCTACCCTGAAGTAGTTCTTAATTTCTTTTCCTGAAGGTCAGTTTTACTTACTTTTAACCAATTATTCCAACTTCCTTTGGATGTCCAGTCGTAATTTCTAAACAATGATTTAAGCCTGTTAACCAGATATTTATTTTTAGAAAGAGCTATTATGCTCCTTTCCGAGCATGCATTCAATATTTTCAATTTCTTGGAGAAACCCAAAACAAACAGGACCAAACACTTCCATCCCACCCAATAGCCTAGATCTTTCAGGCAAAACTCAGTCTACCCCAACTTTAAACCACAGGTGTAGTTACCGTTCTAGTCTATATGCGTTTGAACATTTTGGGCTTATTGTATTTTTCTTGACATCCACATTGATTAGTAATGAATTCCTTCTTAAGTTTCAAGGACATCCTTTGGTATCTTAAGGTATAGGAGCCTAGACTGGACCTTGGGCTAATTTAATATTGCATATACACATGCCAAGCCCCCATCCTATCTCATCTTGTACTTGTACAGGAATTAGGATTCCTTTTTACCCTAGCCACTTATTTTTCTTCGTTTTCCACTTGGCTTCTTCCTTTCTCCAACTATGTTGGACTTAGATGGACGAGCTGTTCATTACCATTATTGTTTGGACAGTTGCTACCTATGCGTTCATCACAAAATATTTCTAGATCCCAATACACCCAATGCCAAAAAGCACAAGCCAGAAAAAACAATAGGTGCACGAGCCACACCTTCGTAACTCCAAATACATATTACATGGAATTCGTTATAGTCCCTCGTGATATACTCCAACTGCCCCATGAATTGGTTATTCCTAAACAAGTCGTGAAGGGTATAACAAACATTTTTTTGATAAGTAAGAAGATATTTTATTGATATAAAGATAGGCATAGCCCAAATACACAGGAGGTATACATGTGATTACACCTATTTAGGAACTAGAAACGGTTACAAGGAAATCATGGAAACTGACACCATTTAAATCTATAGCAATGGCCCACATAAATAAAGTCTTCCAGAAAAAGCACTTAAACTCTTCCAGGGAGCACTCATGATCCTTGAAATTTCTATCATTTCTTTCACTCTAGATGCACCAAAATATACAAATGGGAGCCATCTTCCACACAACTGCAATCTGTGGTGTCCCCATGATCCCTCTCCAACTAGCTGGTAGTTCAACCACCCTCTCCGGCATAACCTATGTTAATCCCACTTTGCTAAAAAATAATTCCATATGGCCCTTACAAACTCACAATGTAGAAGTAAATGATATACTGTTTCACCACTATTTCTGCACATACAGCACCAGTCGATGATAAGCGCACGTTTTCTTAAATTATCAATGGTCAGAATCTTCCCTAAAGTTGCTGTCCAAGCAAAAAAAGCAGCCTTAGAGGTGCTTTACTCCGCCAAATGTTCTTCCAAGGAAAATGATTCCTACCTTGGGCAGTAAGAGTCTCATAGAAAGAGCATACAGAAAATTTTCCTTTGTTGGAAGGCCTCCACTCCAATTTATCTGCCGCTGTAACAGCAGGGCTAGTTGTGTATAGCAAGTTAAAGAACTCCACCAGGACACCTACTTCCCAATCATGGGCCTCCCTAATGAAGCTAACATTCCATTGCTGCGAACCATTAGTAATTGGTATAACAAACATACCTTAGTAATTGCTGTGAAGGGTATAACAAACATACCTTAGTGCTGTTGTTTCAGACTATTCGACTTGGTCAGTCCAACCCATTTATAAAGGAAAAAGCTTTCTGATCTATATACAGAAACTTTCCTACACTCACGCAAAAGCAAGCTTCCCTCTGGCAAGGAGTGATCCTAGAGGGTTATTTTGCTTGGTCCTTTGACTCCTTTGTATATTGAAGTACATTCTTATAGAGAAGACACAAAAGTATAATCCTGGGGGTTTTCCTATGAATAAAACTTATTGATGACCTATTAAAAAAAAAAAAGACTAATCTCGGGGGTTTTATGAGTCAAGACTCAAGATACTCATTCACACCAAGTCAGAACTCCAGGGTTCAAAATGGACCTTTAACAAAAAAAAATTTGATGATTCTATAGCTTGTATGATCCTTGCTCTCGATTAATTTCATAGCTTGAAACATTTGGTAACAATAGAGTATTGATGATTTTTTTCTCCAATTTTCAGGTTAAATTATGTTTGTTAGTGACAAGAAGTTTAGCACTATCGAAGTATTTTCCAACAATCAAATATGGGGTAAGACCTAATCCTTAGTCATAATCACCTTCAGGAAAAATCTCAAGAAACAGTGCATGAACAGAAAAAAAATGTTCCCTTACAGCACTCTTGCGCGCAAAAAGGCACCCAATTTCACATGCTCAAACTAAAGTGTCCGAATTGATGGTCAAACTAAGCAAATAACACACAAAGGCACGCTAATAATTCGCAAATTCATGATCAAAGATCAGAAAACACAGGTAGCGAGCAAACATATGAATGCAAAGGGACTCACTGTTCAGTCTCGAAATGCATAAACAGAAACGAAAAATAGGAACTCCAAATTCTAACCTCGGATTCCGCTCCTCCAGCCGCTCGCGAAGTCGAATTCTCCCGCAAGCCTGTCAGATCAATGACAAAAATCACATTTTCATCACAATTAAACCAAAACAAAGAAACAAACAGATGTTTTCCAAAAACACAAATAAAATAAAGAGGAGAAATAAATAACAAAGAAAAAAAAGCCCACCCGCACCCTGATCGTCCTGGGACAATTGAAGCGAAGAAGGAGCTGCTAGGGTTTCCAAACGAGACTCTTGCAACTCAGCTTCACCATGCCGTACGGAGCCCCGTAAGTTGCTGAGTTGCGACTCACCAAGTCGGGCTTCATCTTCTCTTTCTTCCTCAACATCCTCCGAATCATCAGACTCCTCTTCTTCCGCTTCTTCTTCTACTTCTTCTTCATTATCATCTTCTTCTTCTTCTTCGTGTGGCTTCGGGTTCTCTACGTGGAGAGCTTCTGAGCTCCCGTTCTCAGCCATGGCCGATTCTTTCGCACGAGCGAGGTAGAGAGAGAGTAAAGTTTCCGAACAGTTGCTGAGCTTATTTATAGTGTCCGAAACCGTGACCGAAATCCCGAATCGCGTTTCGGAATCAGTGTAGCAGCAAAGATTAGTGAAAGAGTTGTGGGGAGGGTATATATGTCTTTGACCGGAATTGACTCAGGTGGTTTCAGTGTGGGAGTGGAGGGGGCTAACGACCGCCGTTGATTTCTCCGTTACTTCAGGTGACCGTTGCTTCTGTTGACTAGACGGTTTCTTTAACGGCGCTGTGGCAGCATTGTAATTTGAATTTGTAACAAGTCTTTGACTGGATGTACTTGGCAACAGGATTTTCATATTTGTATAAATTAAAATCATTGTTTTTAATTTTCATAAAATTTATATTTAAACTTAAAAAATTTCTAATTTAATTACTTTCGTTAATTTCCTATTAAAAAATTAAGAGTATGACATATGCCCAATCTTCGATTAGCTGACACATAACATTAGTATGTTACAACCCTCCCATTAGAAACCTAAGGGCTAAGGTCCTGTTTGATTTTATATGTAGTCTCAACTCATCTCATCCTATCTAATTTTATTTCATTTATCTCAACATCTTAACTCAATTTAAATACAAACATTTTTTAAATTTCAAATTTTCAATTTTTTCATTTAATCATTACAACTTTTTCAAACTTTCAAACAAAACACAAAAAATAATTCAACTTTTTAAATTTCCAAAACAAAGATAATATTAAAAAATAATATTCTAATAATATTTTAACTTTATAATATTTTTATTCAACTTTTTTTCTCTTCTTTACCAAAATCTAATAAAATATTTTAATTCGAATCATTTCATTACTATTTACAAACTATCTCACTATTATTCATAGATTTCTTATAACATCTCATCTATATAACCAAACGAGGCTAATAGAGAAGGATAGAGATATCATTTTTTTTAAGTTTAGATATTAATGTTGAGAGAGTTAAAATTGTGGTCTCCATTTGTTAAGCATGAAAATTGAGATATTTATTTTGCAAAGTGTAACGATATATTTATAATTTTTTTACAACTATTTTACAATCAATTTTTAATTAACCAATACAATCATGCCATTTCATTAAAAATAAGTTTCAATATTATAAAAGAATAATTTTATTTGAAATGTTATATATCACATACCATCCACGTGGTATAATTTGAATTAGAAGATAAATTTTAAAATTTAAATCTTACAAATCAAATTATGTTATATAAATGATGTGTGGTATAAAAAAAGCCTTCAAATAGCACTAAAGTTACCGTTCATTTTATGTAGAGTTATTAAGTAGTTTTACATTTTCCTTTTGCAATTACTCTAAAGTTCAAATGTTTCTTAGAGTCTCTTTAGTCTCTCTTAGAAATCCTCCAAATCGCTGGAGGAGGAAAGGAAGAAAGGGCGCTTCCTCCCCCTTCTCATTTCTCCTCTCATTCCCTCCTCTGTCTTCCTTTTTCCCTCTCTTTCCCTCCTATCTTCATCCCTCATTCCCTCATCTTTTCCCTATCTTTCCTTCATTTCTCTTATTTTCTTAATTTATTTTGTTATCTTTAAGATTTAAAAGACGGATCTACAATTCTTCGGCACCTTCTAGTATTGAGGCACGAGTAACACAAGATGCTTCCTAAGTCGATCGTTAGGAAGATAGTGACGGATCACCAGATCAGATTGTTCAGATTTGACTTTTATGGTTAATTTCGAACTCTACCGAAGTAGATCTAAACTGTAATTCATCATTTTTGCATCTATCTTTCTGCTTTCATTATTGTTTCCTTTTGTTTAGTTTAAAAACAAAAAAGAGATCATCTCTTAGACGTTTTGTCCGTAGAGGTTAAGTCCTCTCCTCTTATGAAAGGTAGGGTATGATTATCTATTTTAGGTAGAGTGCTATCTCTTAAAATGTTTGTCTATAGAGAGTTATAATAATAGTGAAGACCATACTAATCACAAAAAAATGTGTGTATTGTGGAGCTCCAAATGCAATAGTTGGCTTGTGATCTGGGAATTTTCCTGTTTGTATTCGATCATAGATGTAACTTTTCTCTAATGAATGAATGAATGAAGTCAATTTTCCATAACAAAAAAAAAAAAAAAAAGTTTCTTAGTGGGTTTTGAGTTTAAGTGTGTTTTCAATTAATGCTCGGATGTCTACATAATAAATTTATACAAAAATATCGAAGATGTTTTATTTTGCTTTTCTTTCTTTTATCGTATCAGTAGATATATGATGTTTTAGGTTTTTCACACAAAACTGTGTCAATTGTGATAGAAGTCTTAATAATCATACATTTGTTTTTTAAAAATATCCGATATTATTTATCTTGACTAATTCTTTAGACATGTATGACCTGACCTCCCATCTTACACATTGGGCTATTCAGATGTTTAAAGGCTGCAATACGCCTTTAGTATAATTTTTAGGCAAATTTTATTTACAATCTTTAAATAGAGATTGCATGTGTAAATCCTTCATTAAATAGAAAAAAAAATACTATTTTGATAAAGATATTATTATAATTTTGAAAAAATTTAAAAATAAAATTAACTAAACTTGCAATACAGTTTCCATTTGAAAACTGTACGTAACATTGCTCTAATTTTTAATAGTAATTGAACATATTTTTTTAATTAATATTAGTGTGCCAAGTGGCAAACATGTGCAACTTGCAAGACACGTACTTAATAACTTGGAGCAATAATTGGTTGAATTTCATATGCTAACAATGGTAAAAGAACTTGAAGGAAAATCTCTTGAAATTTTATGAGTCTAGCCTCCTGCTTAATAGGTATTGCTCGAATAAATTTTTTTGAAATGCTCTAGATGTGCTTAGATATTCTGTTTTTTGTTAGCAAATGGGTATATTACACTGTTGGAGGCATAAATTGGAGAGTAGACTCATTTTAAGGTTAAAAATTCTATTCAGCAGTCTTACATCACATACCGTTTTTTATTTTTTATTTTCTTACTCTCAACAAGTAGGACTGTTCATTCAGATTTCGACCTGGAAACCCGGGTATACTCGGATTGGAACTCGAGTTTCAAATACAGATCGGAATCCAAATGTCTTTTTTTTCATCATGCTTGAGTGCAGCATGCTTCAAACTTCACTTTACTTGCAATACATACTGTAAAAATAAAAAATGTACGAGTGATTTGCCTTATGTGCAAGTTTATGGTTGAAAGCGGCTTGAATTCTGCCAACACGAGACGCTCTAGATGAAGGCCAAGGGTCAAACGTATTGATAATACACCCAAGGCCCTTAGCCCCTATATATTTGGGAGCCATTTTAATGGGTTTTTTCATTTTAATATATCGGGTGATTCAATAAATTGAATCGGATGATTTATGTCAATTTTGAACCGATTATTTCAATGTTAATAAAATGTATTAAAAATCAAATATAATGAAATTCAAGCATTTAATATCATGTATAAAAGAGTAAAAATATACATTTATTGACTAATTTCAATAAAATAATATATGAATATAAATAGTTTCAATAAATATGTAATTTATGTATTTAATTTCATAGACATTTTTTGCCTCATATGCCAAGAAGATAAAGAACATTCAATTATAAGCACATGGCGAGTGTAGTATTTTATACACAATCACAAACCTAATACAAAATACTCATTCATCTCCTAATTTCTTTGTTCAACTAAAGAAAATAAAGAACTGCATGTTTTACATTTTAATTTTTCTGCAATTCTTATTGAATATAATAATGAAAAATTTAATATATGTTTAATTTTATCATATTTTTTTACAAGAAATTAAAAAAGAAAAAACTCAATTTTTAGACAACTTAAAAATAAATATAATTTTGAGTCAGTTCAAATTGATTTAAAATTAACTAGAATCGGCTTAAATCGGTTGATTGAAGCGGTTTAATGAACCATTCAAAAAGTTCATTGAAATCAATTCGGCTTCGGACCGATTCAAATTTGAATCGACTGCATCGAACCTTTTTTCTAGCCTTGCTCAAAAGCAAGTCCTTAAGAAGAATTTAAAAAGATGGAAGGATACCAAGTTAGCACTGTTCACTCAACCCAACCCGACCCAACTCAAAAAACATAATTCTGAACAAGTAGTTCCAAACTGAATATGTAAGCCCGAATTTCCGGCCCAAATCCAAATCCCAAAAATAATTTGTTGACCCGACCCAACCCGATCTTGTATTTGTTTTGTTGTTTTTAAAAAAGATAAATTGTTTATATGCTAGAAAAATTTGATTTCCATTCTTTGCAAAAAGAATGTAAAATGAGAATCCAATCTCTGGTTCAATCTTTTAGCCATAGAAAAAAGTATAAAAACTGAGGCCTTGTTTGCTTCAATGAGTGGAGAAATTCTTGGACAGGATATTTATTGCATGGAGTACAGAAAAAAGGTATAAACATTGAAGAAGATTTTATCAAATTATTTTTTGCATGGCTTGTCATGTTGCAATTCCAAACATATCTTCAAGCGGCTATGCTTTTAAGAAGAATGTTTCTTATGGGAAGAACTTTCGTTGCAAACCTAATATTTTCATACCACTAAAAATAAATGCTAAAAATAAATGATTCCACTAAAATGCTATTTTAGTTAAGACGCATTATGAACAATCATAATGTATTCAATATATCCAAAAACAGAATTCTTGAAAGAAATTTAAGAAAATCCAAAAACAAATAAGCAAAGATCTTTAATAAACCAAACCCGACAAATTTGTTCTAATATATACACAAAAGGAAAACAACCAAAATGTTGTTTCTACAAAACTTCTGACATGACTTGATACATGATCTGGTCATTCTTCCTCCTGCAAAACATGATAAACAAGCCAAAGTAACCATTTAGCCCATTAATAAAATTACCAAAACAATTTTAGTTTCTGCAAGAGGCAGTGACACACCACCAAATATGCAAGCAAAAAAAAAAAAAAACACTTATTTTCCAATTTAATTCTTGAAAATAAACTCACAGTATGCAGATGAGGTCCAGTAACATCAACTCAAATGCAAATTTCATTTCTTGGTTTGCAACAAATGAAACTTCACTTGAAAGCGGTGATTGCTCATGAGGGTGAGTGAGTGCTATGACAACCTTGATTCTTGACCAGTATGGTAGCGATGCAGTCGCAGTTGTGAACTGACCTTGTTGAAAGAAAGCAAACACCAAGACAATGCATTAGCCATTCTTAAAAGAAGATGATAGAGAGTGCAACATCATCACCTTAAACTCAGACCTAACAAATACCTGTGATTGCCTCTGTATCGGCAGCAGTTCCTGCTCCACAACAATATATGTTTGGTGCCATATATTGAATATTTTCACAGTTCTTATCAATTATTATGGGTCCTTCAATGGTTCTTGTATCTGCTCCAAGAATGATACCGTCAAGAATATATGTTGAAAAAGAGTAAAACATTAATCAAATACATAATATGGATGTGATAAAAGGAAACTACTTCAATTGCAGTTTCTTCAGGCTGAAATTGATGAATAAAAATAACTATGTATGCTTCAAAATACCTGGATTATCAATCCAAGGAGTCTTCCATTTCCCTGTATAATTGGGGTTCTTAATTTTCTGTCAAGTCAAAAAGAGCAATTTTATCATAAACTGCAAAGAAGAATAAAGCTTCAAGCTTTTTATGTAGCAATTAAGCTTAATTGTCATACCATGTGCTTCCATGGTCCTTTATATGTGGATTAGGTACCTTGGAGGGTTTCCATATTCCATCCTCTTCTTCATCCCAATGATCAGGCTTATAATGGAAAAGAATTGTGAGATGTTTTCATCTTCTTTAATATTAGTTTTAATGCTTTTCAAAGGTATCATGTCACAAAATAGCAAAAGTCAACAAAAAAAAAGAAAAAGAAATGGAAACAAGGAGAATAAATTAAAATAAAGCAACCTTTTGGATTGCAAACTAAGATCCAAAAGGTGCCCAGTTTTGTCAACATTATTAAAGCCAAGCAGCAATTCATACACATGGCCTTGCTTATGCTATGGCTTCTTAAGCTAAACTAACCCTTTTGGCTTTTGGGTTAGGAACCTCTGCTGGAATTGAATCATATCCCTGCAACAACCAAGTTAAACATTTTTTTTTTTTTTTATAAGTAACCAAGTTAAACATATTTTCAACACATAAAATGAAAACTGCTAGAATTTCAATATATATCATGAATACAAACCCCAATTGATCAAGAATTTACAATACCTCGTATTCTTCAACCGTCCATATTCAAAACATTATTCAAAGTTATCCCTACATGAAGGAAAAAAAAAACTATTTTAAAAATATAATTATTAAAAAACCACAGGAAAATATATGATATTTCAAAAGGAATCTTACCATTTTCCAGCTTATAGCTTTCGGCATCTTCCATTAAGTCTTGGGAGTCATGATTAATGGAGGGAGCTTTCAACCAATTTTGTGTGCAAATAAGAGTTTCAACTGTTTTTGGGGCCTAGGAGCTTCCAAATGAATCTAACACTAACACACGACCCCTTAATGTTGAATGCCAACTCAGAAGCAACAGTAGAGAGGGGAAATTGTTGCATCTTCAACAATTGAAACTGATGCACTGGTTGATCCCAAACAAGGGTTTAGCAGAATAGAACAAGGTTATAACAGTAAGTAAAGTTCAATTCATTGGTTTCTATCAGTGCACAGTAGACAACAAAATTAAAGCTGTCTCCCTATATCTCATCAGCATAAAAATCAATCTGCCTCATAAACATGCTGAAAGAAAAAAAAAACCTGCTAGCATGACATAATTAGGTTATTCCTGTGTTGTGATCATCCATGGGCTTCATACTAAATTAGAAAAACTTAAATTAAAAGAAACCAGAGTCTATTTTTTTTCTCTTTTTGGTAGTATTATTTAAAGCTTATAAATACTCGACAATATGTTAACATCTCTTGGGACCAAGAAAAAGTAGTTAATTTCAAAAATATAGTTATTGTTAAATTATATATTTATGAATTGAATAAGATGGGTGCACCAGAATCATTACAAACAGAAGAAAACATTTTCTATATATGATATTTCTGGAGTATAGAAATTCATGAGTACTGTTCAAATATTACTATAAGTGTACAGGAAGCATTTTGAAAGAAAATGCAGGTGTGACGATTTGGAATGGATGGTGAAGTACGTGAATCTAACTTTTAAAAACAGATCATTCTCTAACCAAGACCGACCCTAAGCCAGGAATTATGATATTTAGTCACCCCATCTCGATCCCTATCTAATCAAGAAAACGCCCACAATTTTTCCCTTCCTATCGCATTGGTGCAAATCACAAAAACACAGAGAAAATCACAAAACACAGCAAATCAAAAAATTGTGCGAGATGATTAAAGCATAAAACCAGCTGCAAATGCCCAGCCCCCACAACAAACAACTCAGCAAACCACAGATATATAAAATAGAGAGAGAGAGAGAGGGGGGGGGAGGGGGGAGTCGATAATTGCTCACCTGCAAGAGGAGTTGATGCAACGGCGCCGAGAACCCGATACAGACAATCTGAGATGGAGAGTGAGAGAGAGTGAGAATGTGAGATCGATATAGAGGTAGAGAGGCTGATGGCTTGTTTGGTGCGGGACGAAACGGAAATATAACATGAATTCCGACCCTTATGTTCTGGAAGGGTTACGGAATCGAATGTCCCCCAATTCCAACCCATTCTCGGTTCGGTTGATTCTGGTCGGATTGGTTTTGAATATTCGGGCCGGGTACAAGTGATTTTATTCATCTTTTAGGTCTCGATTATTTTTATAGATAAGATAAGATAAGATAAGATGAGTTGATATAAAATTAAAATAAAATATTATTATAATTTATTTTTTAATATTATTTTTATTTTAAAATTTAGAAAAATTAAATTATTTATTTTATTTTATATGAAAATTTGAGAAAATTATTTAGAATACCTAGTATTCTTCAACCATCTATATTCAAAACATTATTATCCAAAGTTGTCTCTACACAAAGAAAAGATACTATTTTAAAAATATAAATATTAAAAAAACCACAGGAAAATATATGCTATTTCAAAACGAATCTTACCATTTTTCAGGTTATAGCTTTCGGCATCTTCCATTGAATCTTGAGAGTCATGATTAATGGAGTGAGCTTTACAAGCTTCAACTAGTAAGGATGGGAAACTGAAGCATCTTCAACACTTGAAAAACTGTTAGGCAAATGGATCCCAACCCTTCTAAAGACCAGGAGCTCTGACTCACATTCAAATCTAAACCTTGAAATGACTTGTTTATTGGGTCTGTTGTAACTCGTCCAGCACATCAATACATGATCTGAGACCGTTAAAGAATATTCGATATATTCTTTACGAAAAAATACGTTCTCTGGATCCAAGCCATAAATGATTTTAAGCGTAAAAGAACCCCTCTTCGGTTCTGGGTTAGTGATCCCAACTCTAAGTCCGAAAACAACATAGAAAACTATGTGATTCCAATGATGTGGTGGATCAACATCTATTGTACACAGATTACCATCATGGGCCTCCTTGCGATAGATGAACCAGCTTGGAATCCTCTTTCCTGGAAATATAATGCAAATATATCTATCTTTAAAGTGGTGTGCCCAATTTTGTTCCTTAGAATGTATCTGTTATATGAATAAAAAATAAAAAAAAACTTTCAGCAATGCAAGTTATAAACCAAAGTAGGTCACACACAAATCACATGTTGAAAAAGAAAGAGAGGAAAAGAGACGTACATACCTGATCTTCCCATGAAGGAATCGGCCACATATTCTCAACCAGTTTATGGCATCTGAACAATTCAATACTTAGGGAGTACTTGGAAAAATTAGTTCCATTGTTTTTAATAAGTATTTCAGATGGTAGTGCAAAACTTTTCAATGACGTGCATTCACTAGCGTTAACCCATTGTATACTCAATGGAAGAGGTAAAACTTCTTCAAGTTTTTTGCAATAGTCCAAATAAAGGTATTCCAACCGATCAAATCTGACGCTTTTAGGTGGAAAGATAACAATATCACTCCCACTTAGATCTAACTCTTCCAAAGCGGGAAAGTAATTGTTACCATTTGTGAAGAAATTTGATTCTGACAGGCAACAGGAATAAAGAAGTAATTTAACTAGCGATTTCCAAATTATCGTGCTTGAGGAGGAACCAGCATCATTAAAAATGATTGAATTTGTCGGAGTCAATTCTGCAATTTCACATTCTTCGCTTGTAGACACAATAGATGGCGTGGAGTGTGTACCATCCTCTTCCACCTGTCTAATGTGTATTGGTACTTGTGAATAACCGTCGACTTTGACAATACACGGTAGACTTTGCAACTGATCAAAGCAGCCTCCTAGAATTAACACTTCAAGTCCTTTGAGGTTCTCAATTGATGAAGGTAGTTCTTTTATGCTAGTGCCACGAAGATTTAACAATAGTGAAGATTCCATTCCACACTCAATCTCTGGAAAGTCTTCAAGACTAGAGCAATCTCTAAGAAGAAATGAACGTAGAGATCTCAACTTGAATCTTTTCGGCAAAATCCTAAGCTTGAAGCATCCGTCAACAGAAAAACTCCAAAGCTTATCAAGGAATCCAACGGAATCATGAACCTCAACTAAGTTCTCACAACCATCAAGATCCAAGATCTCTAAATTTGGGCTACTTGAAAGATCAGGAATTTTTGTTAAGAACATACAAAGCGTTAAATCCATAACTGTCAAGTTCTGTCCAAATAAAATAAAATAAAATAAATGTATTAGCTTCAATGAAATTCTAGTTGTTTCATAGTAATTTGAAAGAAAGAAATATTGAAAATAATAGTGGTACCTTGGATTTTAGGCCGCCTAACTCCTTGATGAGGCTGTTATGCATTTGAAATTCAACGAGCTTATTTCCATGAAAATTAGAAGGCAAAACTGACCAAGGATATTGAGACCAATTAAGCACTCTTATCTCATTAGAGAGATAATTCGGTGGTCCTCCAGAAAATTGTGCATTCCGGTTTATAAACATTAAAAGATTCTTCATCTTCTTAAATGCCTTGGAATTCAAGCGTATCATGTGATCATGGCCTTCAGGAATATCTAACAAAATCGCTTCAATGCTGTCTGTTCCCTACAAAGACATACAAATTAGGCATAAGTATCCCAACAAAATCAAATCATAAAGATGTTCTTCTTTTATTACCACTTGCTAATAAAAATCATGGAAACACAGAGAAACCAAAACAAATTAAGCTTAAATTATTGAAATGAAAAATTTTAATAAATTAATTTTCAAAAAATCAAATCAATTAACATTATAAACTAAAAAATAGGAAAATGAAAACTTAATATTATAAAATTTCATTATTTAAGTCTTTTTGTTTCTATTTTTCTATTTTATTTATATAAATTAAATTTAATGCTAAACTACAGAAAGTTTCAATAAAACAAAAAAATATAATTTTTTGAGGAGAGAAATATTGGATTTTCTTTTAAGAAAAGTAAATTGTTAACTTTAACGGGAGCATATATATTATATAGAAATGGTCATGATATACATACAAACTCTTTTATAATCCATTTTGCAATCAACTAAAGCTAACACGTACGCTATTTCAATAAAAATAAAATTTAACTTTACAAAACTGTTCTTAAGAGGTTGCAAGAGTTGTAGGTTAACCATTTTCCATATAGAAAACTACCAAAACTTAACAACTCATGAGTTCCATTGGTCATAGTTACGAATAGAAAATAAAATATAATCATATATAATATATAAACACACATGCAACAACGAGTTACTTCACCATTTTTAACTTCAACATTTTTTTGGGAGTTTCACTTGTGAATAGAAAGCGAATATAAATTCAAAGGTTTTTATTAGTGTGATCTTACCGTATTTTCTTCAAATACATGGCGAACATCTTCATGAAACCACAATCTACTACGCTTGCCAGCTTCTTTAGGCGATTCTTGTCGAACAATTTCTTTACCCATTTCTTGTAATAAGTCATGCATCTCCACATGTTGAGAACGATTAATATTGATGAGACACTTCTCTTTAAGCCTTGCAATGAAAATAGATGATGAAAAATGACAATGATCTAGCATTCTCGTGACATCTTCAACATATTTCCCCTTGAAGAAACATGCAATGTCAAGAAAAATAACCTTTTCTTCACCATCCAGCCCGTCATAACTTATTTTAAGAATTTCATAAATATCCTTGTGAGGACTTCTTTCATACTTTTCCAATGCACTTTTCCATTCTTGTATACTTCTATTACGCAAATCTGAACCAAGCACTCTAAGAGCTAGTGGAAGGCCCTTAGCATAACTTATTATAGCTTTTGTGAGTTCTACATAACTTTCATTTGGATTGTGTCTTTCAAATGCATGCCAACTAAATAGCTGAATAGCTTGGTTGTTGTCCAATCCCTGCACTTCGTACGTTGAATCAACTTTATGAGAAGTTAATGGACGTTCATCTCTTGTTGTTACTACTATTCTACTTCCTGGACCGAACCAATTATGATTTCCAGCTAGTTCTTTTAATTGGCGCACCTCATTCACATCATCAAGAATTATAAGTACCCTTTTAGAGGAAAGCCTATGCTTTATAACATTAGTACCTCCAACATGACGGCCAATATTAAAACTTCCAAAGTTTCCTAAGAGATCATAAAGAAGTTTCTCTTGCAATTTGACCAGACCCTCCTCTCGACTTGAAATCTCTCTAACATTTGCTAGAAAACATCTAGCTTCAAATTGATGTCCAATTGAGTTAAAGACTGCTTTGGCGAGAGTTGTTTTACCAATTCCACCAGTTCCGTAAATCCCTATCATGAGAGTAATGTCATTCCTTCCAATTTCTAACTTAGTATTCAAGTCATTTAGAGGAGAATCTAGTCCAATTGGATACTCAGCAATGTCTAATTGGGATACAGTTTTAATATCTATTGTCGAGTCCACCCATTGAATGATTTTATGCATAAATTCATATTCATTCCTGTCAATACAAGGAAAAAGAACATTCAATGAGTCACATTTTTCACATAAAAAGATATGGAGTTTCATTATTTATAAGTTGGCTTGTCAACACATCAACTATAGTATCACCCATTACAATTACGAAAAAAAATTTTAAAAAAACAGATAATGACTAATATATAAATTTTTATACTAGCTCATGTAGAAGATCTTCCACAAGGTCTACTTACAAGGTTTTTTTTTTTTTTCTTTTAGATTTGCTTACTAAATACCAATAAATTAGTATGAAACCAATAAAAATGAAACAAAAAGATCACACTATTGGGCCACTAGGGAAAAACAAGTTTCGCTACAATTTGCAACTCTAAGGCTATGTTTGAGTAATGGAGTGATCTCATATTTTATCAATATTTGTTTTACTAATTTTTATTACTATTAACTACTATTTAATATTGTACATTATTCTTTCACTACTTTTAATTATTATTTAATATTTTATCATTATTTTTTCAGTATTATTTATAGATAATCTGAGATCACCTCATTGTCCAAACATAACTTAAATTACAATGGCCACGACTACCACAAAATTAAAGAACTATAAAAACAAATACAGTTGTTCATAGCAGCACAAGAAATCTTGCTGAAAAAGATCAACACAATGCACAGATGCACAAGCCATAACCAATGTAGCACAAGAAATGTAGAGATACAAAATCTACCCAAAGCATGAATCAAACCAATGCAAAGACAACAAACAAGGAAGGCCGGTTGATTCATGGAGAGTCTATGGCCTTTGGTGGCTGATGGATAATTGTGATTTTCTTTTATAGTACTCTACTTAATTAATTAGATAGGAAACACTACATTGAAGATTGGGGATTTATGTATGTTCTTGTTTGTTTGTAGGTAATTTTTACATTAAAAGCATTTTTTCAGATCATTTATTACTTCAAGTGTGATAAAGTTTCAGTTAGCTAATTGGTATGCTTCTCCAGCATATGGATGCCTAGAAAATAATGGATTTGGAACTTGCTATTCGAGAAAAGAAAAAGCTTACATTATAATATTTGATCTGTTATGAGCCTACCATATGGCATGCACTTATGCAATTAGACAATCTGTTATAACTTGTAAGAATTTAGGGATCACGACCATACTTGGCACCAGAAATTATCCTTAAAAAAAAAATGGAGGGAAACTCGAGAGAACTTACAGCAAGTAGGCAAGAGTGATTCAAAATTTTTAAAATCTATAGTGACATATATAAATGTGCAAGTTCAATGTTAAATCCTTCGATTAAAGAGCTTAAGGACTTGTTTGGATGTAAGGTGATTTCGTGTAGAGTGTAAGAGTGTTTGTGAAATTGTTGTAAAACTTAAAAACTTTTTAAGACTATAGGTAGATATAGTTTTTAAAGAGTGGTGAGATCTATCATAAAAGTATATTTAGATATGAAAAATATGTTGAAGGAGTCTTGAGAGATGATGTAATAAATAAAATTTGTATTAGTTAAATACTTTTTCGAAAGAGAGAACCATGCTCATACTATTGTATAGCCTTCGGCCCAACGGTGGTTGCACCACTGGTGGCCAAAAAACTCAGTTTGATGTGGTGTCTAGCCACCCTATGGGATGGTTTTCTTGTGAATATGTGAAAATAGTTTCGTGAGTTTTTAATGCTTTAGAAAATATTTAATTTTCTTTTTAATTTTTTTATATAATGATTAAGGAAGTGAATTTTAGTATAATAGTGTATTTTTTTTATTTTTTAAAAATATTTAAAGATGTTTAAAAACTTAAAAAAGAAAAAAAAATTAAAATGTAAAATTTACACTAGTAGAGAGTCAGAGACGCCTTTTTCTTTTTAAGTCATAACCTTTTATCTTTGATCCGGGGGAATTGATTGCTAGTACAAATATATTGGTGTACGGTGTGCAAGGCCCAGTAAAGTCCAGCGTTAATATTAAACGACGAAGACAATATCGAAACTAAGAATAAATGTATGCATCCATTGGGTTTTTCTCGAGTCTTTCTTCAAATTGAATCGGAGGAAAATTCGTCCGATAGATCTATAAAAATGACAAGCGTTATATTGAGCATGTGACAGCACATATTTTTTTAAAAGGCCAAGTTAAAAAATTGACATGTTATTTCAAAATTATATCTTTATCACATACTCAAAAAACACATTATAATTTTTTAAATAAATAATTTCGTTTAAAGAAAAATTCTATTATCAATTAATATAAGAGAAATGCTACATACATAAACAAAATACACAAATATAAACTCATAAATTCATGTGACTTCATGTGATTCGTTAGATCTACTTTACAAGAAAAATAACTTTATAATTTGATGTACTATATCAAACCAAATCAGTTTGTGAGTTAACTTTTGTATAATCGATTTATGACTAAAGTAGTTCTCTTAATATAATAGTTAAAGAAGTACCCGTGTTCCAAATGTTCTCCAGCCAAACTGGCAACCTCTTGCAGGCTTTCCTTCCACCTCTGTACTTTCGGGTCCTCCTTGAACCTCTCCTGATGTTTAGCCAATGCTTCTCCAAAACCTCCTCTCAAATTTCGTATATCTGATGGATCCACATGGTAAAATATTGGTAAAATAATTTGTTGTTTTGTTTTCTTACACTCAAGGATCTTGGCTAGCTCCTCCAAACACCATGCAGATGATGCATAATTTGGAGATAATACAATGATAGAAATTATTGACTCCTCAATAGCTTGGAGAAGTGTAGGTGAAATTGTCTCTCCTCTTTCAAGATCTTTATCATCTATGTAGGTTTTGATTCCCCTATCTTGTAGAGCAGGATATAGAAAGGCAGTAAAAGTATTGCGAGTATCTATTCCTCTAAAACTCAGAAATACATCGTAAGAGTATTTAAGAGGGGAAGAAGAAGAGGCGGACGAGGAAGAGGGTAATGCCATTAAAGAACAAGTGTATGCAATTCAATTCTGATACAGAAAAGACGTTCACTAGTCTTAAGTAGAGAAGCAGATGCAGCTTTGCACAATTATTGAAAAAGGAAGGAAAAGAAAAGGAGGAGCAACTTCTTGATCTCCCTTTGAAATGCCTTTCGGTGGGATTTGTCCTTAGCGTGGACCAGAAGTCCACGAAAACGCGTGGCTGAATTAAATAATATTAATATCAGAACCATCGAAGAAAAAACACGTTTACAGAGCCCCCACACACGTGATGCTCACTCAAAATATTAATATCAAAGCCTCATTTGTTTTTGTATTAAATAATATTAATATCAAAGTCCCACTACTTGCGTTAATTCACATATATGTATAAGAATAATATTAACATATCTTTCTCATTTTATCTTTTCATTTTAACGGTTTATATATTTAATTTTTTTTATTTATTGATTAAGAAAGTGACTATTAGATGAGATTTAAATCTTGAGATAAAGATGAGATAATTTTAAATAAAAGTTGAAAGTTGAATAAAATATTATTAAAATATTATTATTATTTTAAAATTTAAAAAAGTTGAATTATTTATTATATTTTCTATGAAAGTTTATGAAAATTATAATGATAAGATGGATTGAAATAGTTTTATTATCCAAACTCAGCTTGATAAAAAATAAAAAATAAAAAAATGTGAAAATAAAAAATAAAAAATAAAGATAACATTTGCCTAGCGGCACGTCACTGTTGGCATCACTCTGTACAAAAACGAGTAATGTTAGATACAGTCGTAGAATGCCTAAATGTCGTACAGTCACTTTGAAAAAGAATAGGGTCTATAATTAAAAAATTAATTTATTTTCATGTGAATCTCATATTTATTCATTTTTTTTAAAGTAACTGCACGACGCTTGTATACTCACGACTACAAATATCATTTCTCGTGCAGAAACATAATATTTTACTTACTTTTTTTTTTAAATAAATAAATAAAGTAGTGTATTGATAAAGAAAAGAACAGCAACTTCTTGGCAATTTGGGTTGGATTCGTGGAAATCTCAGTTCAATTTTCTTCTTGCACATGGACAGGACGCTTCTCGAAAGGTAGACGTCCACACTCATTGAATACAGAAGCAGATGCAGCTTTGCATCATCATAAGAAAATATGACGGCAAAAAAAAAAAAAAAAAGGACTTGGAGGCTACAGGGGAGGGAGTGTTCAGACTTCAGACTTTAGAGCCAACTATAAATTAAAGCAATGATTGCCAAAAGATCAAAATTAATCTGAAGGGAGAGAGGGGATAAATGTAATAATTTCATTTAAGCCCGTTTGAAAAAAGTTGAATTTTTTTAATCTTAAAATAATAATAATAATATTAAAAAATATTATTTTAATAATATTTTATTTAAATTTTAACTTTTATTTTAAATCATCTCATTATTTAAATAGGGACTTAATACTTACCGGATCAATAAAATTCTATTTTTACATTGAGTTTGTAATTAAGTGATCGATATTAACCTAAAAAGAAGGCTAGCTATTGTCTAACCGTACTCCTTAAACATAAGAGAGAGAACAAAAAAATCTTCAAATTATTGCTCAATTTACAATCATATCCTAAAGATTGAAATGTATCCCATTTTTCTATTAAAAAGAAAACATTCTTTCGAAATTTTCTCAAAAAGTACAATATACCCCTAGTAAATTACTGAAATTAAATTTTAAAAGAAAAATTATTTTGAAGATCGTGCTTGAAAAATTGAACAATATATATGGTTGAAAGAAATTTAAAATAATAGACAACTATTTTCAAGAGTGTTTATTTCAGATATTTTATGGAGGCTAGGGGGTGCATTCAAATATTATGGTACTTAAGAGGCAAATATATCGATAGTTTAGAGGGTAATTGCAAATTGGCTAATAGTTTGAGCTTTGAGGACGGTTGGTATAATTTTACCCATAGAAAATAATATATAGATGGATAATTTGCTTATCTAATCTATTATTATTTCATTATCGAATTAAAAATGTTGAAAGAAATTAACTATAATTTTATTACAATGACAATAAGATATGTTGTGCAGAAAGATAAAACAAAAAAACCACCAAACCAACAAATGAGATCAGACTTGATACTAAAATCATTTCAACTCATCTCATATTATCATTATAATTTTTATAAATTTCTCTATAAAATATAATAAATAATTTAATTTTTTTTAATTTTAAAAATAATAATATTAAAAAAATATTTTATTTAATTTTTAATTTTTATCTAAAATTATATTATCTCTTCCTATTATCCAAACTCTACCAAACTCTAACAATTAGACCCGGACTCATGTTTATTGGCTGAACTAAGGTGGGGGACAGTTGAAGAAGAGTTTTGCATATAGTCCAATCGGAGAAGTCGCCTAAGGAGCTTTGGGTGGCATTTATCGTTAGCGTGGACCATAAGGCATTGTACGTCTCTGTTCAAACTTATTGAAAAGTGGAAATCTCAGGCCACCGAACGCTTAATTCCAAAAACGCGTCTCTCGTGAATTCAATAAATTAATATTAATACAGAACAACCAATAAAGAAAAAACACGTGTAAATCTGTTGAAATTGCTTTCAAGTAAATATAAGTTTTCAAACTATCTCATTACTCTCTAACATAAGCAGTAAAAAAAATCTCACACAGTAAAAAGAATTTATTTTTGATTAATTTTATTATTAATTATTGATTATTATTTACTATTTTATTATTTTTATTATTATTTACAAATCATCCAAAAGAGTCATTTTAGATTGTGTTTGGATATTAAAGTGAGTTGAGTTGAGATAATAAAATATTGTTAGAATATTATTTTTTAATATTATTATTATTTTAAGATTTGAAAAAGTTGAATTATTTATTATATTTTGTATTGAGATTTGAAAAAATTGTAATGATGAGTTGAGATGAGTTTGGTATCCAAAAGAGTCACGCTAACTCGCTTACTTTGTCTGATAGGCATATTTTGTATTTTTATTTTTTTCTCATTTTTTTTTATATTTTTTTAACATATTTAAATATTTTTAAAAAATAAAAAAAAATACATCAATATACTAAAAATTATTTTCTTAATAATTGAGTAAAAAATAATAATAAAAAAAATTAAATATACAAACAGCTAAATTAAATATAACCACTGTGACTTTACTGGGCCGTGCCCACCTTGTATCAATTATTTAGGCACTAATTTGGATAATAAAGTATTTTGAGAATATTTTATTATTATTATTTATTTATTTTTTATTACGTTTTACTACTATTAAATATTTTATTATTATTTCTCATTATTATTCTCAAAATATCTAAAATCACCTCGTAGGCCTTCGGTCGCAATATTTATTATTTTGTATTCTCAATACCTAAACGCGCGCAACCTTAATATAGCAATCAATTCCTACCACGTCAAAGATGAGGGCACCGACTTAAAAGAAAAATATAAAAATAATTATATAAATTTATGTGAGATATCAAATTTTAAAATTATCTTTATTGTAATATAAATTTAATTTTTCACATCAATATAACTAAACTCATTTATACACGAGTTTATGAATTCATTTCATCTCATCTTATTATATTATTATAATTTTTTTAAAGAGTAGTTCTACGTATAATTATGAAGTACGTAAATGCTGCGTAATTATTTTGAAAAAAATTAAGGTCTATTATTAAAAAATTAATTTTTTTATATAAATCTTATATTTTATTCACTTTTTTTAAAATGATTATGCGACGGTTATACAATTCATGGTTATAAATATATTTTATTTTTTCTAAATTTTTACATAAAATATAATAAATAATTTAATTTTTTTAAATTACAATTCAAATTTTTAAAATTTTAAAATAATAATAATATTAAAAATTAAAAATTTAATAATATTTTATTCATTTCTCATCTCATATCATCGTCTAAACTGCTTCGGCAGTATTAATATAATTTAAAACAGAAGGGCATTTTCGTAAAAAAGCCATAGTGGCATGAGATTTCCACGAATCCAGCTGAAAGTTGCTACGAAGTTTCACTCTCTTCTTTATTTCCAGGACAACGATGTAATACCAACTACTCTGGAATTTGTTGGAGATAAAATGAAATGAAATGAGATCAGATTAGATAAGTTCAGTTGAGATAAAAATTAAAAGTTAAATAAAATATATTTTTAATATTATTTTTATTTTAAAGTTTAAAAAAATTGTTAGATTTAATAGTATGATGAAGTTGCTACAACACCACCAAAAGTGGCCTTTTTTAATTTAAGTTTTTTTTTGTTTCTATTTTTCTATTTCATTGATCTAAATTTAGTTTAATAGTAAACTACATAGAGTTTCACAAAAACATAAAAATATTTTTTTTTAGGAGAGATCAATATATAGTCATGACGTTCTTTTAAATAAGTAAATTATTACCTTTTGCAACCAACTAAAGCAAACACGGCGCTTCAATAAAAATAAAATTTAATTTTACAAAACTGTTCTTAATCTAATATGGAATTGTAAATGAGTTGTCTGTTAATTATTTTCCATATAGAAAACTACAGAAACTTTAAACAACAATCTGAGTTGCACTAAGTCATAGTTAAAGATTAAAAAGAAATATAATCATATATATACACACACGTACATACACCAATGAATTAGTTTACTATTTTTAGGCCTTATTTGTTTTCAGAAAACAAATGAGATAATATGAGATGAGATAAAAGTTAAAAACTGTATAAAATATTATTAGAATATATTTTTTTAATATTATTTTTACTTTAAGATTTTAAAAAATTAAATTTTTTATTTTATTTTGTATGAAAATTTAAAAAAATTGTAATGATTAGATGAGATGAGTTGAGAGTACTTATGAGAACAAGTAAGGCCTTAACTTCACCATTTTTCTAGGAGGTTTAAATTGTAAAAAGAACCAAATGTAAAGTCAAAGATTATTTTTAGGGTCATCTTACCGTATTTTCTTCTAATACATGACGAACATCTTCATGAAATCATAATCTACTACGTTTGCCAGCTTCTTTAAGGAATTTTTGTTGAACAATTTCCTTACCCATTTCTTGCGATAAGTCATGCATCTCAAACTATTTGTCAATATTTATGAGACACTTATCTCTAAGCCTTGCGATGCTGATAGTTGATGAAAAATCACAACAATCTAGTATTTCTATGACATATTTAACATTCTTCCCCTCGAACAAACATGCAATGACAAGGTAAATATCTTTTTTATTATCATCCAACCCATCATAGCTTATTCTAAGCATTTCATAAATACGCTTTTTAGGATTTCTTTCATACTTTTCAAATGCACTTTTCCATTCTTGTACATTTCTACCACGCTACTTTGAACCAAACACTGTGAGGGCTAGTGGTATGCCCTTAGCATAACCTATTATACATTTTGTAAGTTTCACATAACTTTCAACTGACTTGTCTCTTTTAAATGCATGCCAACTAAATAGTTGAATAGCTTAGTTGTCGTCCAATCCTTGCACTTCATACATTGAATCAACCTTATGATAAGTTAATAGATGTTAATCTCTTGTTGTTATTATTATTCTGCTTCCTGAACCAAACCAATTATGATCTCCAGCAACTCATTCACATCATCAAGAATTAGAAGTAACATTTTAAAGCAAAGCCGACACTTTATAACACTATATCTCGAGCACTACCAACATGAAAACTTCTAGAGTTTCCTAAGAGCTCATCAAGAAATCTCTCTTGCAGTTTAACTAGGCCATCCTCTCAACTTGAAATTTTTCTAACATTTGCCAAAAAACATCTAGCTTCAAATTGATGTGCAATGGAGTTATAGACTGCTTTGACAATAGTTGTTTGACCAATTCCAAATATCCCTATCATGAGAGTAGTCTCATTCCTTCCAATTTCTAAAATAGCATTCAAGTCTTTTACACGAGACTCTAATTCAATTGGATACTCAACAATATTTAGGTATGTATATCTAACTATTTTTGAATCCATCCATTAAATGATTTTATAGATAAATTCAAATTCATTCCTGCGATTACAATGAATAAGAATATTTAATGAGTCACATATTTCACATAAAAAGATACTGAATTTCTCTACTTACAAATAATCATGAAAAAAGTTACTAATCTAATATAATATAATTTATATACATTTTTATACTAGGTGATGTAAAAGATCACTTCCAGTTGCCATATGGTCTAGTTACAAGATTTTCTTTCTAGTTAATTTCCTTAATACCAATTAAATTTCTATGAAACCAACAAAAATGAAAACAAAAAGACACCATTGGGCAATAAAAAAAAAAAAAAGGTTTCGCCACCAATTTGGAAAATTACATTGGTCATGAGTACCACAAAATTAAAGAACTATAAAAGCAAATACAGCTGTACATAGCAGTACAAGAAATCTTGCACAAACCTGCATAACGAATCTTGCGCACAAGAATGTATAGAGATACATAGCCTACCCAAAGCATGAATCAAACCATTGTAGAGAGACATAAAAACGATATTACCAAGCTGATCAAAGACAAGGACAACAAATAAGGAAGGCCAGTTGATTCACGGAAAGAGTATGGTGCCTGTGGAAAATGATGTAATAATTGTGCTTTCATTTATAATCTACTTAATTAATTAGCTAGGAAACACATTTAATTAATCTGCATGTGGATGCCTAGAAAATAATGGATTTGGAACTTCTTAATCGTGAAACGAAAAGCTTATTTAAGTTGTAATATATGATCTGTTAAGAGCATGCAATTATGAAATTTAACAATCTACTAAAATTTGTAAGAAAGCAAGGACCACAACCTTAGTTAGCACCCGAAATTATCCATAAAAAGAGTTAAAAGATAGAGGGAATCTAAAATCTATAGTGACATATATAAATGTGCTAGTAAAAAATTGATATGCTATTCAAAAACCACATGCTTCCTACATGCTAAAAAACACATGGTAATTTTTTAAATAAGTAACTATGTTTGGAGAAAAACTCTATTCTCTATGAGCACAAGAGTTAAGAAGTAGTACCCGTCTTCCAAATGATCTCCAGCCAAATGGGCGACCTCTTGTAGGGTTTCCATCCACCTATGCACCTTTGTATCCTCCTTGAACCTCTCTTGATGTTTAGCTAATGCTTTTTCAAAACTTTCTCTATGATTTTGTACTTCTGATGGATTTACATGGTAAAATACTGGTAAAAAAATTTGTTGTTTTGTTTCCTTACACTCGAGGATCTTTGTTAGCTCTTCCAAGCACCATGTGAATGATGCATAATATGGAGATAATATAATGATGGAAATCATCGGCTCCTCAATGAATTTGAGAAGTGTAGGTGAAATTGACTCTCCTCTTTCAAGGTCATTGTCATCTATGTAGGTTTTGATTCCCCTTTGACAGCATAGTATAGATGGGCAATAAAAGTATTTGCGAGCGTATCTATTTCTCTAAAACTCAAAAATACATCGTGAGACCATTTAGAGGTAGAAGAAGAAGAAGAAAAAGACGACAATGATCAAGAAGAAGGCAAACTGATGAATGCCATTGAAGAAGAAGTGATTGAAATTCTGATACAGATACGATATCCACTCTCGTTAAGTAGAGGAGCAGATGCAACTTTGCACAATTATTGGGAAAGAAAAAACAAATACAAAAAGAAAGAAAACGAGGACCAACTTCTTGGCCGGCAAGGCTAATAATTTGGAGCTTTCAGTGGGACACTGGGAATCTATTTAGCTCGCCATTAATTGTCGTTAGTGTTAGAGATAATAGCATATTGATTTGATTTTTATAATTATTAAAAACAATTTGATATCATATTATCTTGATTTGATTTTTATAATAATTTTCATATGCTAAGATTTATGCCTCGTATGTATTTAATAACAATTAAAAATAAGAAAGATGTAACCTTCAAATTGTATCTCTTTAATAACAATTAGACGGTGAACCTCTCTCTCTCTCTCTCTAAAAACCAGACCGTCTCTCTCTAAAAACTCTCTCATCCGAATCTAGTTGGAGGGAAGGGGAGCTTCGGCTCCTTCTTCCTCTTCCTCTCCTCCCTCTCTACTGCCGGCCCTTCTTCTCCGGAGGGTTTTGTTTGTTTTGTTTTGTTTTTTTTTTTTTTAAGTTTTCGGCCGAATAAGGGAGGGTAGCTGTTTCGAGCTTCTCCAGTGACCATCGTCCTACATGCGCACCACCGGGAAAAGCCTCACCCGCCGATCTTGCAGTCAACCGGATTGGGCACCATTCGGAGCGGTGAGTTGCTCCGACACGCAGTTTAAAGGAAATGCGTGGGGCACTCAAATCACCGCGATTCATCTTCTGTCAATGTCATGCGCGGCAGCTCAGGGTTCAGTGACTCCGGCAACATCTTGACTGACCGAAAGGCTCCTTCCCAGTGTGGTGCATGCCATGCACGCACCACCGATGCTTTCCCTTTTGTTTTTCCCGATTATGTTTGTTGGTGTTGTTTGGTGGTTTCTGGTTTCACGCACTGTTCATGTTAGTTTTTACTGTTTATTTACTGTTCATTTAATTGAATGTTTACAAAACTTAAAAGAAAAAATATTATATTTGGATAGCCCAAACTACTATATGATACAACTCCAGATGAGATGTTTTCGTCTGAACTGACTATCCAAACTCACCTTAATTTTGAGAAAGCGGATGAAAATCATATAATTTCTTTACCTACAATCTATATATTGGCTTGATGGATAGAAACACCCTCAATTTGTAATTTTCTTTTTTCAACAAACTTGCATTGAATTAAAATAGAGAATACAATACGAGTGGGTAGAGAATATTGATAAAAACTCATGCACAAAAATTGCAGTGCAAATAGTAAAAAATAAAAATAAATGGATAATGGAACCTAATAAATTGGATTTGAACCCTTGTTACTTGGCCAAGCCAAGGATGGAACCGCTGCAATAGCGGTTATAAAATCCAGCTTGTGGATTTGTCGATTATAGTTGTGATTTGCATGCGTGAAAGAAACACTGCAACCATCTTTCTAGAGCCGTTGATAAAGATCTTCACGTCCTTTTCCTCTAGATTCTCAGTTAGGAAAAGTTGAAACATAGTCGAATAGTTAGAATTGGACAATTCGGGTCGTTGGCTGCATTTAGGAATGTGCAGCGACGACAGGTTCTATTCTACACATGTCAAATCAAACGGAGTAGAAGGAACGAGATCCGAAAAACAAAGGCACTGGGGTTAAAAACAAAGGCAGTCAGTCCTAGTTTCTTATAGAGAGACTCATCATTCTCTTTAAAAACCCCCCAGATTAGTAACGGCGCAGAGGGAGGAGCTGTTAGACCCCCACGTCGAGTTTCCTCTAGAAATGCCGCACATGCCCTAGTCATGGTGGGAACATACACCTTGGCTAGCCCACAACCATGCCTTGGCTCGTGGGAGGTCACGCACGGGGCGCCCAGCATGCATGCATGCCTTGGCCCGCACGATGGCATTCACGGGGCGCCCAGCATGCAGGCTAGCGAGGCTATAGAGGACCTGCCCAGGCGCACAGCCAAGCACCGCATGCCCATGCGTGCGGCAATGCGCACAGCCAGGCACGCAGCACATCCCATGCACGCAGGACAGCGCGCAGCACAGCCAGGCGCGCAGCACAGCCCGTGTGCGCAACCATGCTCATGGCCTGGCGCGCAACAACACGCCGCACGCCCACGCACATTCCAGTGTGCAGGCCCGTGCGCACGCTAATGGGTTGCGTGGCCCTGCGCGTGCCTAAGTGCCGCAAGGCCATGCGCACATCCATGTGCCGCACGGCCAGGCCAACCAACCAAGTCAGCGCGCACGCGCACACGCCCATGCCCACCATTTAGCCGCACGCTAGCGGACGCCCATGCCCACCATCCTGCCGCATGCCAGCGAGGTTAGTGGCATGCCTCACTGCCCCAGCCCGTGCCTTGCAGAGCAGGCCAGTGGGCGCATGGCTCCAGCCCATACCTTGCAGCCAGCGCCTAGGCCACCAGCCTAGGCCATGCAGTGCACCCACATGGCTCACCATCAGCAAGCCATGCCGCACCACTTGACCATGGACCAGCCTGAAGACCACCATGCACCAACCTAGCCCATCATGGGTCATGCATGCCACGGCTAGACTTGGTCCATGACCACTATCATGACATTTACTTTATTTATTTATTTATTTTCAAGGGACCTATTGGGGGTTTCCAAATTTTTTTGCTTATAAATAGAACTTCATGCATTTGCCTTGGGATCTTTTGACAAAACTCCTAGTGAGAGAACTATTGTTTGAGAGATCATTTTCGATGCCTTTGCATTTGGGCTTTTTGGGTGAAATTCATGAATCCCAAAGAGAGGATTACACCTTAGAATTCATTGAATAGGTGTAATCCATTTAACTTGTTTCTTTACAACTTGATGAAATTCGTGAATCTAAGTTGTATTATCAATATATGAGGTTTATTCATTTCTTGTGCAATTCGTGAATCAAGAATTAGATTGTATTTGTTTATGCTTTGGTTCATTCAAGTGCATGAGTGTTTTGCATTTTGTTCTTGAGTGTTCATCTTTGTTCTTAGAGTTCTTCACATTTTTGCTCTTCCAAATCCATTTTGCCCTAGTGGTCGACCAACAAAGGTGTTAGTCAACTTTCCATAAGTTGATTCTCATCTTTTGTTGCGTTAGCCGAACACAACATACTTGCCAAGTCCAATCCCAATTCGGCAACCACTTGCCTTATTGGGACTTGCCTTAACCGCCCACTCCACTTACCATAATTAGAGTTCCTACATTTTAGGAACCCTAATTGACCAAATCCTTACCATAGCCAGCTATATACACTTCCCATTTGAGTTCCAAGAATTTAGGAAACTTTCCTAAATTCACTCAACTACCCAACTCGTCCAACCCTAGCCGCACATACCAAAACCCTAATTCCAAAACCCTAGTCGTCCATCACCACTTTCCAAACTCTAAACCCAAGTTCCAAGTGGCGCCAACCCTAGTTCCTCACTAGTGTCGTGCGCCCCTTACCACCATTCTAGCCATACACTTCCTTGACCATTTTCACCATTCCAAACATCCATTCTAGCCTAAACACTTAACCTCACCATCCCAAATTGGCCATTGTGACCATCATCAATCGAGGACCAAGCAAGAGAGGGACAAGGTTTCGGTCATTTCAAGACTACCATTGGTGTGGAGAACAAAGTGTTTAGGAACTTGACCGAGGTCCCTAACAGGAGCTCCCCCCTCCTTCATCTCTCATTCCTCTCATCTCTAGTTTTCTCTCTCTCTTTTATTTTTTATTTTTTATTATTTTATTATTTTTTCCATTTTTGGGTGTTTTTCAGGGCTAAGTAAGGAGGAAGGCCAATCAGCTACTCTCCGGCATCCGGCATCTAGCAACCACCATGCGCCCTACTGCAGGCTTCCCAAGGCGCCAATCCTTCAGACGGGCGAACAATTTTGCTGAATGGAGCAACGCGTAAGCCACATGCGCAACCCAAAGAGAGCACATATATTCCACGCACCACCACTCAGGGTGCCCTTCTGCCGCCACGCGGGGCTTTTTTGGGTCTAGGAGTACCGACTACTTTAGACCTAACCGTCCGCCATATCCCTAGGGTGGCGCGTGGCTCTCACGTGCCATCACAGCCGTTGTTTGTGTTACTTTTTTCCTCCAAGGTTGAAAATGCGGATCTATATCTTTCCAAAATATTCTCATATTTTTTAAATTTCTGTAAAGTCTTTTATTTTTAGAAAAATGAAAATAATAAAACACATAGTCTCTTGGACTTTCGTCCGTAGAATGTGTCATCAACTCTGTCTTGGACAGAGTGTGGGGTTTGGTTAACTCTATTCCATCTAAAACACATAGTCTCTTGGGCTTTTGTCCGTAGAATGTGTCATCAACTCCGTCTTAAACGGAGTGTGGGGTTTGGTTAACTCAACTCCATCTTAGACGGAATTTGGAGTTTGATTAACTCTGTTTTGGGCAGAGTTGTGCTGTCTCTCAGACTTTAGATCTGTAGAGGTTTGCAGCTTGGACTAGACCATCATGTTAGTCACGAGTGTGTACTGGAGAGCTATTAATGTTGTAGTTGACGTGTAATATAAGTTTCAGGTCCAGTTTATAATGTCCGTTATTAAAAAATGCAGGTCCAGTCATGTTATGTCCTTAGAGTATTCTCTATCTCTTTATAAGGAACATGATGAAGCCCAGAGGATCGCTTCTCAATCTTTTTCTACGAACTTCAAATGGCATCCTCCACCTGCTGCTGTGTTAAAGTTGAACACTAATGGAGCAACTTTTGCAAATCAATCTAGTTCAGGAATTAGAGTGATTCTAAGAGATTCCCATGGCAGAGTCTTAATGTCAGTAAGTCGTAAAGAGAATGAGGTCCAGGATTCTATGGAAATTGAATTGCTTGCAATCTTAAGAGGTATGCAGCTATGCTTCCCAATGGGGATTCCTGAATTGATAGTGGAGACAGATTCCTTATTGAGTGTGCAAGCATTACAAAGCCAAGATGAACTTATGTCTATGCAGGGTAACCTGATTAGTGCTATCAAGGAATTGATGAAACAGATGCCTATGGTCTCAATCCAACATGTGAGTCGGCTGGCTAATGGAGCTGCAGATGGTTTGGCCTAATATGCATGGTTCCTTAATACTCTTACAGTTTGGTCGGATTATGTCCCTGAATCTGTTTCCCAAGTTGTGGAGTTTGAAACTGTGTAATCTGTTTTTCTATTTTCTGTTGCATGGTTCTTGTTTTAACTATGTTTTATGTTTTCCAGTTAAGCTGATGAATAAAGTGATGTTTTGCTATAAAAAAAAAAAAAATTATGAATGAATACAATATGCATTTTTCTAAAAAAATAGAGAAAAAAGAAACCTCAATCGCTGGAACGAAAATAACTCCCTCACTTTTTCTGTCTCTCTTAAGAGTAAAGAGTGCTTGGTCTTATGCAGCCTCTACTGGAACCAGGTAACATATTTCTGCATTAAATAAAATGACTTTTTAATCAAGAATTTTTGTAACAGCACTTTTTATCTGTTTTGACTATTTTCCAAGTTTCCGGTTCATGTTAATTAATTGTTTTGATTAGTAGTTATATTCTTTTGTTTGGTGCACATATGAATTTTGACTGTTTAGTTTAAACATATCCATGGGTTGTATACAATTGTTGGGAATTTGTAGGAACAGACATCAGAATGAAATTTGGAAATATCGGTATTTGGGGCTTGAGAAAACAATGGCTAGACTCAAGTGATCCTTTAAAAGTGTTGTGGTCCTTTTTATTTCCTTGGTTTTCTTTGCAACCAAACAAAAAGGGTATAGCTTTCTTGGTGCTTCTTCTTTTTATTATTATTATTTTTTTTTTTACAGTGCTTTCTTGGTGCTAATTCGTGTTTATGCATCTATTGTTTAAATTGATTTGGTTTGGTAAATGGTAAGCTATAAGTAAGAGCAAAAACTAGATGTGTTCTGATATTTTGCTGCTTGTATTAAGAATCCGAGAAGCACATTTTTCCACTAATATGTGAGTTTTCTCAGAGAGATCCAAAACTGATTATGTAGTAATTCTATAGAACTTCAGGATTTTTTGGGCCTTCTTGAAATTATTTTTCTTCTAGGGATATTTGTGGACAATTCCCAAAAGCATGTAACCTAAGAGGATTCTGTTTAGGTTCTCTGTGTGAATTTTATTTGGGAATTTGGAGTGACTTATGAGTAAAAGATGTATTTTTGCAGCATAGATTTTGAAACTCTAAGGATCGTATATATATATTGGCATTGTATGATCTTTTGCATTCTCTTCATGCTTCTTTACCAAATCTTAAATGCTGGAGCCAGAAGAGACCCCACGATCTATCCTTGATTTTAATACAAATTTCGATCTCCTCCATTTCTGGGTTGACCACAACTCTAGATCCAATAACAACACAGAAAACAATTTCTTCTATGTCATTCAAATACAGGGGCCCATTAATATCTAGTTCACACAAGTTACTATCATTAGCCTCCTTGCAATGACTGAACAAGCTTGGAATCCTTTTTCCTGGAAATATAATGCCAATGCTCTTCTTATATCGGTGTATCCAATTTTGTTCCTTAGAATCTCCCTGTCATACGGATATAAAAAAAAACTTTCAGCAAGGCAAGCTATAAACAAAGAAAAAGAAAAAGAATCACCTCATTCCTTGAAGGAATACCTCTGCACTCTTAATTCATTAGACAGACAATTAAGCCATCCAAAGAATCTTACAAGAAGTCTTGCAGAAAAAGATCAGCAGCAAATTGCACGGATGCACAAACCATAGCCAATCTAGCACAAGTAATCATGTAGAGATACAAAATTCTATCTTTTCATTGAGATTGTAAGTGATCGATGTTAACCTAAAAAGAAGGCTGCCTATTGTCTAACCCTACTCATCAAACAAGAGAAAAAGAATAACAAAAAAATCTTCAAATTATCACTCAATTTGCAATCATATCCTACACTATCATTTTTTACAATCATTCCCACTAATTATCTAAAAATTGAAATGTACCCAATTTTTCTATTAAAAATACAACTGTGATAGAAGTCTTAAAAAACTTTCATATTTCTTTCAAGAATTATTCCTTTAGACATGTATGCATGACATCCCATCTTACACATTGGGCAATTAAGCCTTTATTATAATTTCTAATTAAACATACGTACTTTTAATTAATGATATCTTGCTTAATAGGTATTGCTCGAATAAATTTTTTTGAAATGCTCTAGATGTGCTTAGATGCTCTGTTTTTTGTTAGTAGATGGACAGATTACTCTGTTGGAGGCATAAATTGGAGACAAGATTTATTTTAAGGTAGATAGTTATAAGGTTCCTAGAGTTAAACATACGAGATGTCCTATATCTATAAAGAGATTTCACAAAAAAAAATTCACAAACTGACATTGCCTCATATGATACATTAGATCTATTTTATAATAAAAGTAGTTTTACAATCTAATGTACCATTTTCAAGCTATGTCAATTTGCAGATTTAATTTTGTGTGGTCTCTTTGTGACTAAAACATTTCTCTAAACATGATGACTTGTAATGGCAAGAAATTAATGACATCATTAGAGTCGCTTGATTTTAGCTAGATGGTAGTATGTGGACACCATTGTCTTGGTCATATCATTTCTGTGCGAATGGTAAAAATAAATGTCCTACTAAAATGTCACTTTAGTTAAAACGCATGCATTATGAACAATCGTAATGTATTCAATATATAAAAAAAGTATCCACAACTCTTGAAACAAATGAGCAAAGATCTTCAATAAACCAAACCCGAAAAATTTATAATATATATACACATAAAAGGAAAGCAACCACAATATTGTTTCTACAAAACTTCTGACATGACTTGATACATCTGGTTATTCTTTCTCCTGCAAAACATGATAAACAAGCCAAAGTAATCATTTAGCCTAATAAAATTACGAAAACAATTCTAGTTTCTACAAGAGGCAGTGACACACCACCAAATATGTAAGCCAAAAAAAAAACACATGATATTATCCAATTTAATTCTTGAAAATACTCACAGTATGCAGATGACGTGATCCAGTAACATCAACTCAAATGCAACTTTCATTTCTTGGTTTGCAACAAATGAAACATCACTTGAAAAGGTGATTCTTCATGAGGGCGAGTGCTGTTGTAGTTGTGAACTAACCTTGTTGAAAGAAAGCAAACACCAAGACAGTTCTTTTCAGTGATTATGGGTCCTTCGATGGTTCTTGTATCTGATCCAAGAATGATATCATCCTGAATATATGTTGAAAACAAGTAAAACACTAATCAAATATGTTATAAAGTGGTGTCAACCATTTAAAAGAAGACACCTGTAAAATTAGAAAATGACCTTGTAGCCAATATCAGAATGACAAGTATACCAGATTTATCGAGAGGGGCATTTTCTGTTCTGATATGCTCCTACACATATGTATATAAATATGAGTTGGTGGTAAAGGGAAAAGATATACATTTTTCTGAAATTCACAGGAGAGTACAGAGAGATCGACAGAGAGTTTTTCTAATAGCTTTGTAAAAGAGAGGCTGAGTGTGTGTGATCTTGTATTCTCAAAAGTTGTGGTTATTGATCATCAATAAAATCTCTAGATAGTTCCTGCTATGGATGTAGATCCTAGGATTGAATCACGTAATTCTTTTGTGTTACTTTTGTTTACTGCATACTGTTTACAAGCTCTAAACAAGTATACCTGGATTATCAATCCAAGGAGTCTTCTATTTCCCTGTATAATTGGGATTCTTAATTTTCTGTCAAGTCAAAAAGAACAATTTTATCATAAACTGCAAAGAAGAATAAAGCTTCAATCTTTATATGTAGCAATTATGCTTAATTGTCATACCTTGCGCTTCCATGGTCCTTTATATGTGGATTAGGTACTTTGGAGGGTTTCCATATTCTATTCTCTTCTTCATCCCAATGATCAGGCAGCTTATAATGGAAAAGAATTGTGAGATGTTTTCATCTTCTTTAATATTAGTTTTAATGCTTTTCAAATGTATCATGTCACGAAATAGAGCAGTCAACATAAAAAAAACAATTGGGATGCTCCTACACGTGAAGCTCCAACAACTGATATGGGGAGGTCATCTCAATGGGAAGCTCCTACACGTGGCCAACTAAAGTTGAATTGGGATGCTGCCCTTGACAAAAACAATTGCAAGGTGGGTATTGGAGCTGTTATTCAAGATTGGGAAGGAACAGTTAAGGCCACTGTGAGAATGAAGCATGATCTCTACCCTGACCCCCTATTGGCCGAAGCCTATGCTCTCCTGCAAGCATCCATTTTCTGCAAGTCACTAGGCTGGAAGGAACTCATCTTCGAAGGGGACTCTTTACAAGTTGTCAACTATCTCAAGGCTAGTGAAGTCATTGATTCTTATGTGGGAACAATGATTAGGGACGCTAAGTCTATTTTGAACTCTTTCACATCTTGGACTGTGAGGAATACTCTTAGAGCTGGTAATGTTGAAGCTCATGCTTTAAGTTGAGATTCACTTAGTATTAGAGATAGTATCTGGTCTGTAGGTACTATCCCAACTTGTATCCAAACACTTTTATAAGTGAATACATGAGACTTTATCTTCAAAAAAAAGTAGGTATGCCCAATTTTGTTCCTTAGAATGTCTCTGTTATACGAATATAAAAATAAAAAAAACTTTCAGCAATACAAGGTATAAACCAAGGTCACACACAAACATGTTGAAAAAAGAATGAGAGGAAAAGAGACGTACATAACTCTTCCCATGAAGGAATCAGCCAGCTTATTTTCGCAAGCAGTTTATGGCATCCGTACAAGTCAATCCTTTGGAGGTTACGAAAATTCGTTCCATTGTTTTTAATAAGTATTTCAGATAGTAGTGCAAAACTTTCCAATGACGTGCATTCACGAGCATGAACACTTGCTATACTTGATGGAAGAGGTAAAATTTCTTCAAGTTTCTTGCAATTGTTCAAACAAAGGTCTCGCAACCTATCAAATCTGAGGCTTTGAACTGGAAAGATAACAATATCACTCCCACTTAGATCTAACCTATCCAAAGCAGGAAAGTAATTACCATTCGTGAAGAAATTTGATTCTGACAGGCAACAGAATCGAAGAGTTAAAACTTGTAGCGATTTCCAAATCGCGCTTGAGGAGGAACTTGCATCATTAAAAATGCTTGAATTTGTTGGAGTCAATTCTGCAGTAGTTGATGCAATTTCACATTCTTCGCCTGTAGACACAACAGATGGCGTGGATTGTATACCATCCTCCTCCACCTTTCCAATGTGTATTGGTACTTGTGAATCACCGTGGACTTGGACAATGTGTAGACTTCGCAACTGATCAATGCAGCCTGCTACATATAATTCTTGAAGCTGAGTAAGGTTGCTAATTGATGAAGGTAGTTTCTTTAGACTAGAGCCGGGGTACAGATATAACTTTTTAAGTCCTTTGAGGTTCTCAATTGATGAAGGTAGTTCTTTTATGCTAGAGTCACGAAAATCTAACACATGTAAAAATTCCATTTCACGCTCAATCTCTGGAAAGTCTTCGAGACTAGAGCACTCTCTAAGATTAAAAACACGTAGAGATCTCAACTTGAATCTTTTCGGCAAAATCCTAAGCTTGCAGCATCCGCCAACAGAAAATCTCGAAAGCTTATCAAGGAATCCAACGGAATCATGAACCTCAACTAAGTTCTCACACACTGTAAGATCCAACTTCACTAAATTTGGGCTACTTGAAAGGTCAGGAATTTTTGTTATGGATTTACATTTAAATAAATCCATAACTGTCAAGTTCTGTCCAAATTACATAAAATAAATGTATTAGGTTCAATGAAATTTTGTTTCATAATTAAAGAAATAAATATTGAAAATAATAATGGTACCTTAGATTTTAGGCCGCCTAACTCCTTGATGAGGCTATCAGGCATTCTTAATATAGTGAGATTATTTCCATGAAAATTAGAAGGCAAAAATGAGGAAGGATATTCAGGCCAATCAAACACTCTTATCTCATTAGATAGATATTCTGGCCCTGCAGAAAATTGTGCATTTCGATTTAAAAACAATCGAAGATTCTTCATCTTCTTAAATGCCTTGGAATGCAAGCATATCTTGTCATGGCCTCCGGGAAAATCTAACAAAATCGCTTCAATTGTTTTTGTTCCCTACAAAGACATACAAAGGCATAAGTATCCCAACAAAATCAAATCATAAAGTTGTTCTTCTTTTATTACCACTTGCTAGCATCATGGAAACACATAGAAACCAAAACAAATTAAGCTTAAATTATTGAAATGAAAATTTTAATAAATTAATTTTCAAAAAGTCAAGTCAAATCAATTAACATTATAAACTAAAAAATAGAAAAAAAATCAGAAAAATTAAAACTTAATATTAGAAAATTTCATTATTTAAGTTTCTTGTTTCTATTTTATTTATATAAATTAAGTTTAATACTAAACTACAGAAAGTTTCATTAAAACAAAAAAGATAATTTTTTGAGGAGACAATTGTGATTTTCTTTTATGAAAAGTAAATTGTTAACTTTAACGGGAGCATATATATTATGTAGAAATGGTCATGATATACATACAAACTCTTTTAAACTACACACACGTGCACCAACGAGTTACTTCACCATTTTTAACTTCAACATTTTTTTGGGAGTTTCACTTGTGAACAGAAAACAAATATAAATTCAAAGGTTTCTATTAGCGTGATCTTACCGTATTTTCTTCTAATACATGGCGAATATCTTCATGAAACCACAATCTACTGCGCTTGCCAGCTTCTTTAGGCGATTCTTGTCGAACAATTTCTTTACCCATTTCTTGCAACAAGTCATGCATCTCCACACATTGATGACAATTAATATTGATGAGACACTTATCTTTAAGCCTTGCAATGCCAATAGATGATGAAAAACGACAACTGTCTAGTATTTTCGTGACATATTCAACAGAGTTCCCCTTGAAGAAACATGCAATGTCAAGAAAAATATCCCTTTCATTGTCATCCAGCCCATCATAGCTTATTTTAAGAATTTCATAAATATCCTTGTGAGGACTTCTTTCATACTCTTCCAATGCACTTTTCCATTCTTGTATACTTCTACCACGTAAATCTGAACCAAGTACTGTAAGAGCTAGTGGAAGGCCCTTAGCATAACCTATTATACATGTTGTGAGTTTTACATGACTTTCAATTGGCTTCTCTCTTTTAAATGCATGCCAACTAAAAAGTTGAATAGCTTGGTTGTGGTCCAATTCCTGCACTTCGTACGTTGAATCAACTTGATGATAAGTTAATAGATGTTGATCTCTTGTTGTTATTACTATTCTACTTCCTGGGCCGAACCAATTATGATTTCCAGCTATTTCTTTTAATTGGCGCAACTCATTCACATCATCAAGAATTATAAGTACCCTTTTAGAGCAAAGCATATGCTTCATAACATTAGAACCTCTAACACCGCCAATATTAAAACTTCCAAAGCTTCCTAAGAGCTCATAAAGAAGTTTCTCTTGTAGTTTGACCAAACCGTCCTTTCGACTCGAAATCTCTCTAACATTTGCTAGAAAACATCTAGCTTCAAATTGATGTCCAATTGAGTTAAAGACTGCTTTGGCGAGAGTTGTTTTACCAATTCCACCAGTTCCATAAATCCCTATCATGAGAGTAATGTCATTCCTTCCAATTTCTAAATTAGTGTTCAAGTCATTTAGACGAGACTCCAGTCCAATTGGATACTCAGCAATGTCTAACTGGTATGTAGATTTAAATATTGTAGAGTCCACCCATTCAATGATTTTATGCATAAATTCATATTCATTCCTGCCAATACAAGGAAATAGAACATTCAATGAGTCACATTTTTCACATAAAAAGATATAGAGTTTCATTATTTATAAGTCGGTGTGTCAACACATTAACTATAGTACTTATCACCCATTACAATTACAAAATAAGTTTAGAAAAAATCATGACTAATATATAAATTGTTATAGTAGCTGATGTAGAAGATCTTCCACAAGGTCTAGTTACAAGGTTTCTCTCTTTATTTTTTTAATAGATTTGCTTACTCAATACCAATAAATTAGTATGAAACCAATAAAAATTATAGTATATCATATGAGTTTGCTCTCTCATTTTGACCGCTCATAATTTTAATTTACTTTTTAGTTTTTTTTTAATGATTAAAGAAGTGAATTTTAGTATATTAGTATATTTTTTATTTTTAAAAAATATTTAAAGATATTTTGAAATTTTGAAAAAATTTAAAATATAAAATGTAAAATTTACACTGGTGGACACCCCTAATGATCAAAACTAAACCGCACAGTAGTAGCACTCATTATTTTTTTATATTTTCATTTAAGTCTAACTTTAATCTTTGATGCAGGGAATTGATTGCTAGCCCAAATATATTGGAATAAAGGTGGGCAAGACCAAGTAAAGTCCACTATGTTTATATGGCCCATGTCTCGTTGATATTAAACGAGAGACGATAACGAAAATAGGAATAGATGTATGCATTCATTGGGTTTTTATCGAGGTTTTCTTCAAATTGGATAGGAGGAAAATTCCTCCATAGATCTATAAAAATGAAAAGCGTTATAGTGAGCATGTGCTGTCACATGATTTTTTTAAAGGCTAATGCCTTATTTGTTTTTACAGATAAGATAAAATGTGTTGAGATAAAAATTAAAATATATATATTTTTAATATTATTTTTATTTTGAGATTTAAAAAAGTTAAATTGTTTATTTTATTTTATATGAGAATTTGAAAAAATTATAATAATTAGATAAGATGAAAAATTTTATGAAAGTGAACGAGACCTAAGTTAAAAAATTGACATATCATTCCAAACTATACGTTTCTCACATGCTCAAAGAACACATGATAATTTTTTATATAAACAATCTCGCTTGAAGAAAAATTCTATTATGAATTAATATAATGGTTAAAGATCGAAGTACCCGTCTTCCAAATGTTCTCCAGCCAAACCGGCAACCTCTTGTAGGCTTTCCTTCCACCTTTGCACCTTCGGATCCTCCTTAAATCTCTCCTGATGTTTAGCCAATGCTTCTCCAAAACTTCCGCTTTGATTTCGTACTTCTGATGGATTTACATGGTAAAACACAGGTAAAACAATTTGTTGTTTTGTTTTCTTGCACTCAAGGATCTTCGTTAACTCTTCCAAGCACCATGCAGATGATGCATAGTTTGAAGATAATACAATGATAGAAATCATCGACTCCTCAATAGTTTTGAAAACTGTAGGTGAAATTATCTCTCCTCTTTCAAGATCTTTGTCATCTATGTAGGTTTTGATTCCCCTGTCTCGTAGAGCATGGTATAGAAAGACAGTAAAAGTATTGCGAGTGTCTATTCCTCTAAAACTCAAGAATACATCGTAAGACTGTTTAAGAGTGGAAGAAGAAGAGGCGGACGAGGAAGAGGGTAAACTGAATGTCATTGAAGAAGTGTATGCAATTGATCTGATACAGAAAACGGAGCAACTTCTTGATAAGTTTCAGTTGGATTCGTGGACATCTCAAGCCACCTAACGCTTTAATTCGTGGACAAGAAGGCATTGAATGTCTATCAAACATTAATATCTTGTTCCTGTTGGTAGGAATGAGGTCGTGTATGCATATTAATAAAGAAAAGAATTTACTTTCAAAAAATAAAAATAAAAAGTTGCAACTTCTTCCTATAAAAATATAATATCAGAACCAATGAAGAAAATAAGTGAAGAAATTTTCAAGCTTCTTTAATACCGTAAATGCCTATAATATATGTAAGATGGCAATAATTTGTCAACAAAATACTTACGGATTGTAATAGTTAATTGAGATTAGATGAATTAAAATAAAAATTAAAAGTTGAATAAAATATTATTAAAATATTATTTTATAATAATATTAATGTTTTGAAATTTGATAAAGTTGAATTGTTTATTATATTTTATTTAAAAATTTTAAAAAAATTGAGTGGTGGTTGAACTAAGGGCAAAAATATAGTGCCATTTCAAATGAAATTCTTTCTTTCTCAATTCATGCCAGCCTGTAATGCTGTAGAAGATCAAGCTCCGTCTTTGCCACCGACAATTGAACGCACAAAGCAAAAAACAAAAAACCAAAACAAATCAAAACAATCTCCAAGAAAATTCCAAAGATTAAACTCAAGAAAGGTACTTGTAAACATAAGATGTACATTCCTAAGGCGTAGATTGTGTACTGGAGTGGATGTAATTTCATATTTGCCTGTATGCACAACAGATGGCTTGGATTGTGTAGTGTGTACCATCCTCCTCCACCTTTACAATGTTTATTGGTTGTGAGGTGAAATGGAAAGAACATAGACTTCGCAACTGATTAATGCTAGATCAACAAAGTAGAATGATCGAGATTCAAACGATCTAGAGGTGGGGAGTGCATCCAATTGTGCCGCACTTACGAGCTACACCCTCAATTTGTACTTACCAATAACAAAAGGAGAGCCGATCCCTGTGAGAAACATAGTGTATCATAAAATCTCATCCATTCTACTTATTATTTTAGGGAATTGAAATTAAAATTTTGTTAATAATAATAATAAGATGGTTTAACATCCCAAACCATTATAAAATTATTCTTTCTTGTGATTGCTTATGCTTTGGCATTCTTTTACTTGTTTTGTAGATCAACGGTAATAAAATAATGGTGTACTTCCACGGCACAACAGCTGCCACACATCTCCCCAAATGGCTTTTACAAGCTATCAGACCTAACCATCTCAGCCACACACAAAAATATCCGAAAGTAAACAAATAAAACAAAATCATATTATTAAAAAAAAAAAGAGAGAGAGAATTTATATATTATAAACTTAGGGAAACATGATTTGCATGTCTGACTCCGCTAGTCAGAAACGCACTCAATCGCTGGAACGAAAATAACTTCCTCTCACTTTTTCTCGTCTCTCACCAAGCACTCTGTACTCTTTATGCAACCTCTACTGGAACCTGGTAACATATTTCTGCATTAAATTGTATGTCTTTTTAATCAAGAATTTTTGTTACAGCAATTTTAATCTGTTCTGACTATTTTACACGTTTCCGGTTCATTTTAATTAATCGTTTTGATTAGAAGTGCACAGATGAATTTTGACTGTTTAGTTTAAACATATCCATGGGTTGTATGCGATTGCTGGGAAATTGTAGGAACAGACATACATGATAATGAAATTTGGAAATATCGGTATTTGGGGCTTGAGAAAACAATGGCTAGACTCAAGTGATCCTTAAAAGAGATTCTCTTTTCCTCAAAGTCGTGGTCCCTTTTTCTTTCCCTGGTTTTCTTTGCAACCAATCAAAAGGGTATAGCTTTCTTGGTGCTAATTCGTGTTTCTGCATCTATTGTTTAAATTGATTTGGTTTGGTAAATGGTAAGCTATAAGTAAGAGCAAAAACTAGATGTGTTCTGATATTTGCTGCTTGTATTAAGAATCTTAGAAGCACATTTTTCTAGGGCTGCAAACGGTCCGGTGAACACCCAAAGGGACCGGACCGGACCGGGTCCAGTCGGTCCGGCCTTTTTTTTTTTTTTTTAATAATTAATAAAAAAATTTTATTTAAAATACTAAATTAAATTAAGTGACTTATTAATATGGATTATATAACAAACTCAATAAAAAAATATTTTATATTGTCAATGATAATAAATTAGATGAAAATTATATTATTAATTTATATAATTACTATATAATTAACTAATTGATATTATATATTTATTAATTCATAGAATATTAACAAGTGTTAATAGCATATTTAAAATTTTTATTATTAATAGTGATAGGTTAGATGAAGATATATATAAAATATTGTTAATTTATAGAATATTAACAAGTATTAATAATATATTTAAAAATTTATATTGTTAATTGTATAATTATTATATATAAAATATTTTTATTTTTTTATTTTTCATTCGGTCAGGTCCGGTCCGAAAAAACCCTGGACCGAGGACCGGACCAAATGTTTTCGGTTGTCTAAAATGTGGACCGGACCGGACCGGTCTAAGTCTGGGTCCGGTCCGGTCTGGACCAAAACGGTCGGTCCGTTCGGTCTGAGGTCGGACCGTTATCACCCCTACGTTTTTCCACTAATATGTGAGAGTTTTCTTAGAGAGATCCAAAACTGATTAGGTAGTAATTCTGTAGAACTTCAGGGTGTTTTGGGCCTTCTTGAAATGATCTGTGAATTATTTTTCTTCTAGGGATATTTGTGGATAATTCCCAAAGCATGTAACCTGAGAGATTCTGTTTAGGTTCGCTGTGTGAATTTTGTTTGGGAATTTGGAGTGACTTATGAGTAAAAGATGTATTTTTGCTGTATAGATTTTGAAACTCTCTTTCTTGTCCAGCACTATATTGGCAGATGGTGATCTTCCCTAACTTTGCTATCTATTTTGCTATTTGGTGGTCATCCAAGTATTTTTAATGGAAATATGTGAAAACCCGATTGGTAATAGGATTTGATCTTCCAATCAGGGTAACTTTGCTATCTATTTTGCTATTTGATGGTCATCCAAGTATTTTAATGGAAATATGTGAAAACCCGATTGGTAATAGGATTTTTATCTGCCAATCAGGATTTGCTCAGTTGAGTGTTCTCCAGATTTTTAGTTTTAGCCAGAGAAGCGCTAAATAAAACTTTGGGCTGTACTAGCCTTTGGACCCTGATACTTGCTAACTATTTGTGTGGGATTGTATTTGCCCTCAAATGGGGAGTCCTGCTTATGGAGTGCTTCTGATGCACCAGTCAGATACTGGGACTGGCAAGATAGTTTTACATAGTTTTTCTTTGAGTTTATCTTCTATAACAGGAACCAAGTAGTAAGAGTTAAACGTACACATTTAGACATAACTTCACGTTCTTTCTGGGATGAAATTTACTTTTTATGCTGTTAATGATTGATCCTATTGACTGAATGAGAAATCTGGGAGTTTTCCATAGCGATATCAATATGTTGTTCCTTTTTGACATAAAAAGTCCCCCCGAAAGGGGGGGTGGGGGTTTCTCTCATTCAGTCAATATCTAATTATTTGATAATAATTTTGATGAGAAAGCTAGCATCATTTTATGACAGCAGAAAAACAAAAATGTCTCGGTTTGTATTTAACTCAATATCTAATTGTTGTGTTTCACCATCAGGTGATCAAATGGAGGAGGCATTACCAACTCCTGTTTCATTTTGGAGCAAGATATCCGCCTTTAGGACCATGGCTTGGGAAGCATACAAAAAGAAGCCGATCTCACATTGGATTCTTCTATTTCTAAGCAGTGCAGCAATGCTTGTTGCTTTCCCTGCTTCTAGCATTCTTTCTCGTCTCTATTATTCCAATGGGGGCACAAGCAAGTGGATCATTTCATGGGTGGCAGTTGCCGGGTGGCCTCTAACTGCTTTGATCTTATTTTCTACATACTACTTTTGTAAAACCTTTCCTACTCCTCTGAACTTTAAACTCACTCTTTCCTATATCATGCTGGGTTTCTTGAGTGCTGCCGACAATCTCATGTATGCATATGCATATGCTTACCTGCCAGCATCCACTGCTGCTCTACTGGCATCATCGTCGCTTGCATTTTCTGCACTATTTGGGTATTTTCTTGTGAAGAACAAACTGAATGCTTCAATAATAAATGCTATTGTGGTCATTACTGCTGCGATGACCATCATTGCATTGGATTCAGATTCCGATACATATGGAGATATCACTAATAGCCAATATATCATAGGCTTTATATGGGATATTTTGGGATCCGCTCTTCATGGGCTCATTTTTGCACTTTCAGAACTAGTTTTTGTGAAGTTATTGGGTAGAAGGTCCTTCCATGTTGTGTTGGAGCAACAACTCATGGTTTCTCTGTTTGCCTTTGTATTTACCACTATTGGGGTTATTGTGAATAAAGATTTTCAAGGGATGAAATCTGAGGCTAAAAGTTTCAAGGGTGGCACAACTTCTTATCTCCTTGTTCTGATCTGGGGTGCTATCACTTTTCAGCTGGGGGTATTGGGAGGTACTGCTGTGCTTTTTCTATCATCCACTGTGCTTGCTGGTGTGCTCAATGCAATAAGGGTACCCATCACAAGCATTGCAGCCGTTATACTATTAGATGACCCCATGGGAGGTTTCAAAATTCTCTCTCTGATGGTTACCTTCTGGGGATTTGGCTCATATATATATGGCAGTTCGTCGTTTGGTAAGGATCCATCGAGACAATAGGTTCTTGAATTCCCTGTTAATCATTGTTTTCTTGGTTGAAGAATCATTGGGGTTAATTTATACAATATTGTTGGGCAATTCTAGCACCCAAATTGACTTAGAGAAGTGTACTAGTAGTACCTTTGCAATATAGTTAGTTTTCTGCAAGATTTTGTACCTTGAATACAACTTCAAAGGGAGAGGAATTGTGCAATGGATGCCACATTAGATTCTTGTCCATTTCTGTTTAGTGAAAGGTTAGGAGGGGGTGGGAGGCATGGACTTCCCCTGGTTGCGGGTAGGCAATCCTTTGAGGGTATTATACCAAACTGAACTGACGGAGTTGGGTTCCACCCCATCATGTGCATAGAACTGTTGAGAGCACAATCTCCCTGGTCGCACTCAGTGAACTGAACAAGGAGCCTCCGCCCTATTTGGAGCTTGTATTTAGCATTACTCTTTTTAGTTATTCACCCGCTACTGTTGGTAGTTTAGATGATTGTCTTGCTGAAACAGTTTTGAAACAATGTTGTTATGGCTGTCTTAGAAGAATGTTCTTGGCGTCAGATTGTATATGAGAAAACAAATTTGTATCAGAGAAATGATGTCAAGAATCAAATTGATGTCGAAGGCTAGATACAAGCATAGTACCACTATCTTAGAGATTTAAGATGACTCAGTAGGGTGTAAATAGAGGTAAAAAACAAAATTCTCAGCGGGCAGGGATAGCCCTGACTTGGCATACTTTCTTCTCAAAAAGTGGAACAAGAAGCGCAGGGCATGGACACAGCCTGACCGCGGGCTGATCATAGGTAGGTAGTTCCCAACTTGATTCATATCCATCCGGATCCAACATCTTTCATACAGGAGTCTCTTTAACCCAGTAAGTATGCCAACCCTGCCCCATTATAAGGCGTGATGATGATGCAACTGAACAGGTTGCCTCTTCAAAACGAAAGGAGAGTTTGCCACTACAAGGCCAAGGATATGAAAATGGTTAAAACGAATTGTAAAAATGTAAAAATTCATATATCAATTTCGAAAGTTCGAAACTTGGGTTTCGAACCGCAAAAACATGAAAATCCAGATACTTTTTTAAATTAACCCAGAAAAAAACATGCAGTCTACCACAGTCCCCACAATGGCAAAAGCTAAAAAAGTAACAAGAACATGACACAGTAGTTATATTTATATAAAGTCTATCCTGATTTAAACTTGAGTTCCTTTCAGCAGCCCCAACTCGTTTCTCTTTACCCATTCACAAGCCTCAAAAGATTTTAAGCACATCCAAATGCCAATTTATACAACGTCAAATGCCCAGAAGATATCATCCCTGTCAAACATAAAAGCAAACGTATTCATTTGCCATCAGCCATAGCTACTGCTACAGCATCATCATATTTAATTTTTGGGGCCAATATCCTTAAGGGCACAGATCTGCTCCTCTCCCATTGCAGACATAACGGTCAATACAAGGTCCTTTCCTTCAGCAAACCCATCTTTAATCTATACACAAGAGACCAAAGACAAAACTATTAGTCTATCAGGCAGAAGAATAAAGATTCCATCAAAGGTTTGGACTCCTAAGCTTTTTATGCACAAGCAATTGGCAAAATTAACAAAAACCTTCTCGATGAGATACCTGGCTGAGCAGATTGTCATCGGTGGGAAGCCTCAGATCATCCTTTGTGTCTCCATTATCCATCAAAAGACTCACCTATATGACACCAAATCTTAATTTGGTAAACATCACTATCATTGCTATTACTATTGATGGTTTTTTTATCATCACATAATAGAATTGCCAAAATTGGTAATGATCAATATATAAAGCTTACGAAACCGTCTTCAGAGATATCAATCAACTGATAGTCAGTGCGAGAAACATGAGGAACCTGAGAAAATAAAAAATGTATGAGAAGGGCCAACAAGTAAACGTGTGCCTCGGCACAAACGAACAACTGCATAGTAATGAAAAATTAGAAATAGCTTTACATCACAGTTGTGGGACGAAGGAACAATATCCTCAAGCTTCTTCCCATTAAATATGTCGATTGCCACAAAGTGGCACTTTGCATGTCCATGCTTGCCTGTCTTTGAAGTGGAAACTTCTACAACCTGGTTTCAAGAACCATAAAAACAAACGATTCATGAAGCTTTTTTGAGGTATACATTGAAAACTGTTAAGAATTAAAACATGAAATTCTGAACAAGACGATCAACAAAATTCATAGTTATGAGCTGCAACAATACTTGTATCAATTATGTTTTCGTATTAGTATTTTCACATTCAATCCTAGGCTTTTTTTAAAGAAATAGGATGCTTAAATGAAGGTAAATGCAACAATGAAAGGCACACATACTAAAAACAAGCTAGGGCTCATCATTAACATCCAATTTTAGCATTAGATGTTGTTAACGCAGAAAACACAGGGTGGGAGTTATACCCCTGCTCTTGTCACGAACTAGATGAAGTGTTTGATGTAGTTTTTAAAGTCTAAGCATTCAGAAAAGACTCGAGCCCTCAAACTTCTTCAACATTCGAAGTTGCCAACCTCACACCTTCAAGAAGTTATTCACAAATACCAAATTTGAAATGTAGTAGTTAAGAATCTCTATTAAGCTTCGAAAATTATCATTGAAGATGCAGACACATGCACAACGGCTAAAATACGCCCCCATTACCACCAAATTCAATAAAACCAAAAACCAGAACTTTAATGAGGTAGCCAAAATTTATTTGAAGCTTATTTAAAAAAAAAAAAAAAAAAAAGATCAGAGAATCTCCACACAAACAGCTCATACAATTTTTCCCCAGAAAGAGAAAAAATAAATAAATAAATAAATTTGATCGGTAAAACGCTAAGATAAGAATGATAAGAAACCTAAAAAAATAAAACAAAACTACAATTGATAAGGCCCCATGTACCATTATACCAAAATAAACCCATCAAAGACCCAGAAAAATAACACGAACCACCAGTGACACCCAGAAAAGAATTCATAATAACAAACCAAAAAATAAAACGAAAGAAAAGAGAGAACCTTGCAAGGCCTGTTCTTGATGACAATATATCCATTCTTACGAATGGTACCAGCTTGTTGAGGGTATGTCTTTGACGCCCCTGCGTCGGCCTTTGACTCGAAGTGGTGTTCCTCGTCCGACATTTTCCTGAACTCTCTCTTTGCTTCGTTCTGTTATGAGAATGTACAGGACGGATTCGTGGAGGAAGGTGACCAGTCCTTTAATACGAGGACTCTCAGGTCCATATTCATATTCTTAACCCTGGTTAACGTAAAAGATAAGATCCAAGCCGTTCAATTTTGGGTACGAGATTAGCTCTTTGCCAACGAATCATATCCTCTCGAGCACAATTGTGCATGTGTTTGGATTGGTGCGTACGCGTGAATCCTATTCATACACATGCAACGTGACAATCGCTATTTTTAAGCAGCTACCTAATTAATATATTATTTTTTGTGAGACCAGAATATTCATAAAATAATTCAAAAATTAATTTTTCGTATTAATTAGTGTACCATAATTTTATATTAATTCCATAGAGATACCTATTCACCATGAGGTATCTTCTCACCAAGTGACACCTTTTCCACCGAATGCTACCCGATGATCTTCACCAAGAGATAACTCTTTCTACTCTATTTTTCACGTAGAACTGAAATTTTTCTAAGTATAGAAGCCTTAGAATGGAGTTATTCTTTTTAACATTCTACATGTATTTTTACATATTTATAAAAATATATCATTGACTTATATTTTTTGTTCAAATCCTGTTTCAATAAGCTTCTGTTGTTCAATCGATGGCTCGTAAGGCACTGGCACAGCATGGCTTGAAAGCAGCTGCTTCAAGTGAGACTTGGAGACAAGTGGTCCATGAAACCATATATAGCCCATAACTTGTGATCGAAGGGGGTTTGGTTTCTATTAACATGTCATGATGGATACAGGAAAGCTGCATGGTGATTAATGGGTCATTGGTGTGTATGTTTCGCAGCTAAAAGTATCCATGGTTATGGAGTAACACCTTGCTCACGTACGTGCCAAACTCTATCTTAGCAATTTAGTCTAAAATGTGAAATATTTAATTAAATATGAATAAAATAATCTGTTACTATGTTAAATCACTAGTTATCTTAAAATGTTGAAGATGAAAAAGTTAAAAAGTTGAAATTAAAAAGTATTTGTATTTGTGATGTTTGAATAATAATATAAGATGAGATGAGTTGAGAGGATTTTACTATCCAAACCAGGTTATAATACCCGCCAAAAGTAACAAAACACTTTTACTTATCAAAAAAAGAAACAAAACACTTGTGCCATGACCTAAATTCAAAAGATTTTCTCTTATGCTTAAAGAAAAAAGATTTTCTCTTATAGATAATTGCTTTATGGTGCTGGAATTCACAGTTTTGTATGAAAATAAGGGACAAAGAATTCTAAGATAACTATTTAGTCAAAGAAAGACTTAACACTCATTTGTTTTTACAGATAAAATAAGATGAGATGAATTGAAATAAAAGTTAAAAATTAAATATTATTTTTATTTTAAAATTTGAAAAAGTTGAATTGTTTATTTTATTTTGTATGAATTTAAAAAAATTGTAATAATGAAATGAAATGAAATGAAAATAATTATAAAAATAAACGTAAGCTTATTTTATGTGTGAATAATAAAATGAGTTTATTCTTTTTACATGCCATAATTGAAAAAGTACCACGTGAGATAGAAAATTATAAATGAGTGTGCATTCAATTTTGGTGACCACCTTAACTGCACACACCGTAAGAAAAATAAGAGGAAACTGCTACACCCGAAATCTTCTACCGAAAGGCAAATGTTTTTTTTTTTTTTCTTTTGCTTTTTTTTTTTCAATCATTTTTTTAAACACTTTAAATATTTTTAAAAAATATAAAAAAATCATAAATTCATTTAAAAACATTCCTTAATCACTAAGTAAAAATAAAATAATAAAAAATAAATAAAATACAATTTCGGTAGAAATTTTCGGTAAAACATTTCTGTGGGAATAGTATTTTCCAAAATAAGAATGCAGCCAAGTTTTGCTTTTGTTTTTCAGCTTAAATTGTTTTTCTTTTTATCCAAATCTGGAAAAAATGGCAAACTGAACTGAACAAAATCTACTCCATTCCTAAAACTGCGATGGTTATGTCCTTTTTATGTAAGGCAGGTTCCTACCATACTAAGATGGGGGCAAGTATCCATCTTCTTGGGACCTACTGTGGTAGGAACCTCTCACCTCTCATTCTAATATGGGAACTGCTAGGGCAGAGGTGGTTCTATGCCAAGTGCAAATGCACTTTTTTATTTTATGTGTTTATTTTTCAAGTATTTTTTAAATTACTTTAAATGTTTAAAAAAAATTATAAACTTATTTAAAAACACTTCCTTAATCATTAAGTAAAAAAAAAACCACCATCGGTAGCCTTTCTCGGTGGCTATCCTCGGTTCTCTCTCTCTCTTCTCTTGTCAAACTTGTACATTGATAGAGTGCTGCATTTTTGCTAAATTCGAGTTCCAATTGACAACCATGTATAACCAAATTCCTCGACTAGTGCTGCTACCTTTTTGCTTTCATGTGCATAGCCACAACCTTATACACCATTCCTCAACATGGTCCAGAGGTGGTCCATGAATTAATTCTATATGTTATGCACCATACTGCTAATAACACCTCTAGAATATATTCTACTTAGAAATAGCACTATAAAAAAATACATATACTAGCATACAAATTCACATATCATGGAGCAACCCTAATCATTTGTGTTCAAGAGACACCCCTAAAGCATTAACTCCAAAGTCAGCTTTGATTCCTCATTCCAAGGCATTAACAAGAAAAGAAACCAAACCAAAACTCCATCTCCCCCACTGGCCAATATGCCTATAAAGTTCTAAATATATTTGTTATAGAGGCTTTTGTGAGTAAATGTGAACCAAATGAACTCTTATATTGTATGTAAAACCGCAAGGAGATATATTTGTGTTAAGGAATAAAGGATCAAACTCTTTCTTTGTATAAATTAAACTTTTATGCCACCAGCAATGGAAAGGTAATGGAAAGACATCAAAACCAAAAGCAGAGTTCAGGGCTACTGTACATTCCCCTCCATGGCAGCATAGAAAGAAAGTCATAACAGAAAAAAATAACAAAGAAGATATAAAGCAAAGTAAGAAACTCTGCTTTTATCTTCTTTTTTCATGTTCATCACTGATGAGATGTTGGCTCAATATCTTTAAGAATTCCAACTATTTGCTGCATGCTAGGTCGCTTTGAGGGAAGGTCAGCCGTGCACAGATACCCGATCTTGAGGGCCTCCTCCATTTGGTCACTCAGTCCTGTATTTCGTATTTTCAGATCAATCGCTCTTGACCCTTGGCCCTTCCTCACTAATCCTCGAACCCAACTCACCAAAGTTGCTTCTTTCTCCTCAGGATAGTCATCTCCAGTTGGTTTTTTACCAGTGATTAGCTCAAATAGGACAACCCCAAAGCAATATACATCAGATTTTGGTGTTGGGGTATCATATTCTGGCTGAGAAAACTCTGGTGGCATATACCCCGGTGACCCTTGGGCTATCTCCTCATCCAAGCCATTGCCAAAAATTTTAGCCAGACCAAAATCTGATAATCTGGGCTCCAAATCATAATCCAGATACACACTGCTAGCTTTGACATCTCTATGAATAATTGGAGGTGAGCAGCCATGGTGGAGAAAAGCCAGTGCTCGGGCTGTACCAAGTGCAATTTTGTGACGAAATTTCCAAGTTGTTAATAACCCTTCAGAGCCGACATTTTGAATTCCATTAATATCATCTTCTTCCCATGTATCTGTGCTCCAATCCTCGGTAGTCTGAACCCCAAGTGGCAAGTCATGAAGCAAATTCTGCAGGTTCCCATTCTCCATGTAATCATAGATTGCAATTCTTTGATCCCCAGCTAAGCAATATCCAGTCAATGGAACAAGATTGGGGTGTTTAATTCGACCAAGATGCTCGAGCTCTCTTGCAGCTTCTTGCTCTGTTAATGTTGACCCATGGACCAAAACTTTCACTGCTACATGAATACCACCGGGTAGAAATCCTCTATAAACAGGCCCAAATTTTCCTTCAGCCAAAAGAGTGCCACGGTCAAAATTTGAAGTTGCAGACAGGAGGTCTGCAAATGTGATATTCAACAATGGTTTCTCAAAAATCACCACGGGCACTGAATTTGCATGCTTAACATCAGCTACCCATGTGGTTGAATCAGTCTGGAATGAAAAGGGGCCTGAAATATGTTGTTCTTCTTTGTATGATGTCTGCTTTACAATCCACATCTTACTTTTCCTTCTGCAACCAAATGCTAGAAATAGCAATAACCCAGCAAGCAAACAGATCATTGAGACGGTTAAAGTCAGAGCAAGCTTCATTCCCTTATGTTTGGTGGGTTTTCTTTTGAAGAGCTCAGGGTTTGCAGCAATTGGACAGCTGTTAGATGAACCAAAGAAGGCTGTTTGGAGGGTATCGGGGGAGAACTCAGAAGCACAGAGGGTTATGTTATTGTAAGAGAAGTTGAACTTCTCCATCCATGGGAGTTTCTCTAAGAGAGACAAAGGAACTTCTCCACTCAAGTTGTTGTGTGAAACATCAAGAAGTTGGAGGCTTTTGATACTTAGCACTGGAATTTTCCCAGTAAGATGGTTGTCAGAAAGATCAAGTGTATTCAAATTAACTAATTGTGAGACTTCATCCGGAATGTGACCAGTGAGAGCAGTTTTAGACAAATTGAGATATTCCAAGTCTAAAAGCATTTCAATTCTCGGGAAGCGTTGCCTGTTAAATCTATTGTGTGCAAGATTAAGGTGTTTGAGATTCTGGGCTTGACTCAAATTATGGAAAATCTCTCCACTAAGCCGATTCTCAGACAAGTCTATATACACCAAATGAAACCAATTGTAACTTGAATTGAATTGTACCTGAGAAATATGACCTTGAAACTGGTTCCTACTCAGGTCTATAATCTCCAGCTGCTCCTGCAACACAGCCATTACAGAACCCTGGAACAAATTTCCAGAAATATTAAGGCTAGCTATGGACTTCATTTCCCAGAAATCTGAATCTTGGCCATAAATCTCATTTCCTGCAAGGTTCAAGGTCTTGAGCTTGGGAAAAGCAGCACCAAAACCATCTGGAAGAGATCCACTTAGCTGATTCGATGAAAGATCAATGGTAACTAGGGACTGGCAATTCTTAATTCCTGATGGGATGCTCTGCTCAAAGCTGTTTCGATCGAGTTTAAGGACTTGCAGACTAACTAGTGAGCTTATGGTTGCCGGAATTTCCCCAGAAAAATTGTTGCTTGAAAGGTCTAAGATTTCTAGCATACCAAAATTGCCAATGTTGTTAGGTAGGGACCCAGAAATCCGGTTGGAGGAGAGATTAAGACTCCTGAGTAAGCCTAAACTCCACAAATCTGAAGACAAACCAGTGATTTGGTTGTTACTAAGGTCTAAATATTGAAGATTTGTGAGCTTGCCAATGGTGGTGTCAGGAATAGAGCCAGTGAGGCCTAAACCAGAAGCTTCAAACCGAACAACATTTTCTTTTCCGGCATCACAGAAAACCCGTTGCCATGAGCAAACTGGAGCAGAGAAGTTGTAGACTTGAGAAGAAGTCAAACCCATCTTCTGCAAGAACTCAGAGACAAAGAAACCATCTGTGTTGGGTTGTTGAGAAGCCAAAAGTTTGAAGAAAAGTGTGAGAACTAAAATGGAGCCAAAGAAAGCGTAACCCATTTGGGAATGACGTCGAAGATTGAGAAACAATAGAGTATGAATATTGAATACAAAGCCTCCCCAGTTCAAAACCCTCTCTCAAAGCTTCCAAACTACCATCACTCGATCATAAATGTTCTGGGTCCATCTCAGAAAACAATTTACTAGTTTCTGCAACTACGCATAAGACAAAACCAACACCCCAGTGTTTTAAGACAATACGAGTGTTGGGCTCAAACACTTCCAAAAAGAAACACTTTCCCTGAAGACTCAGGGGGACCCTTGCAAGCAAATATATTCAGTGGTAGTATTCAGATAACAAATGAGAATTTGAGGACCATGGAGCTTCTGGACTTTGAAGAGAGAATGCGAGTCTTACCTTGTCTGGCTTTGCAGGTATTTGAAAACCAACAAAAACAAACAACCCAACTGAAGAAGCACTTTTGTCTCTCTACAGAATATGAGGCAAGCTCTCGGTCGGCTGCATTGAATTTAAATAAAGCTCCATATTTTTTTCAAATGGTGAAAACAAGGAGGGTCCATTCCTAGAGGCAGAAAGAGACGAACTTGTAAAGAAAGGGTATTGGGAAGGGAAGAAACCACCAGCATGGGGCGGTCAGAGGTTGCTTCATAAATGACGAATTGAATACAAATATCTGTCATGGGTTGGTGAATTTATTCGGAGCTTGTTGGTGGGAATTCAATGATTCTTCATCGAGTGTTGTTAATCTTCTTCTTTTTTGCCAATAGGATAGGCTGTTACCTTTTTCCTCTTGACTAAAATGCATTCAGCTTTTTGTCGTAAGTACGGTAATTTCCTTCTTACATATAAAAAGTCAAATATTCATGGCTTTACTCAAGCCGATTAAAATTCTCTTTAATTTTTATTTAAATTCAATACTCACAAGTATAAGAGAGTTGAGGTCTTCTCCTTTCTCTTTTCAGCCGATATATCCTTTCGAAAAAATTTAATTATAAGTGATTATACGTATTAATACGCACACTTATTTAATATGATTGGTCAGAAAGTAGATTTTATTGAAAACAGTACTAATTTAAATTTAGAATATGAATACAACAACATTAGTATACAAATTGGTACGCAAACTTGCTAGTACATAGTAAAACTCTATCTTCCCACCGTTGTTTTCAGTATAACCCCCTTTCCTCCAACCAAAGGCAGGTGGAGAGTCAACTCCACCCTCCCTCCCCCTATATGACCTTCGCAAGACCTATCCAAAGTTTTTTTTTTTTGGCTTTCCTTTAGTTTTCCGCCCATAGTACAAAAATACATCGGTCTGCTATCTCCTGGCTTCCTACGACCGCCATGCACCCCACCATCAGATTCTCCAGCCGCTTATCTGTTATACAACAGAAGAAAACTAACCAAAAGAGCGGCGCATATGTCTTACACATGGCTCACACTGCGTGTAAGACTCACGAGTCGTTGCGCCATGGGAGGTCTATTGTCACCACGCGAGATACCATCGGAGTCAACGGCTTTGGATCTATTAGATTAGACCTATACTTTACTGCCAAGGTGGCGCATGAGCTACAAGCACCTCCACAGCCAATGGCAGTCTTTCGCTGGCGATTAGATTCATTTTCCGGTTGTTAATTTCCTATATTCCTGCTTTCCCTAACCAAGGATCAAGATAAAGTGGTTGTTAAAATCTACTTCAGACAGTCCAACCCAGCAAAATGCAGCACACATCATTTCACTGTGGCTTCTAGTTGTAGTCTTATAGTTTGTTTATCAAACCATGTAAAAACTGCTTCAAGCGGCTTCCCTTTGTGGGAAATGGGTGGAAGCCAAACTTCTGACTCCAGATCTCTTTTTTTTTTTTTTTTTTCGCTTGTATTGTATTTGTTGGTCTTGGGATGATTATTGGAGACTCACACCCCATTGAATCTTGTATCTTGAACCCCTTAGTTTATCTATGATATGCTTGCTTGCTTAGAAAAAAAAAATGATAAATGCTATTTATTATTATCTATTTGAGTAGACTCACTTTATGTATCTTACCTCTTCTTACTTAAAACTCTCAAAGCCTCAAGCAAATATTTGAGGAAGTTTTTTCATTTTGATGAAAATAAAAGATGCTTCCATTTTATGCATAGTAGTTCAATTGAGGTAGATATCCTCTGATTATGGGAGAAGGCAGAAAAAAATGTATTACTAATTTTTATCATTCATGGGGTTCTATAGTCCAACATGTGGGAAGAAAAAATAGCTAAAATAATATGGAAGAGATCTTGCCCAAGATGTTTAGTTTGAAATGCTGGATAGCAAAAACCATTTAAAATTCTCTTAAATTGCATTTAAATACGGCAGCATGCATATTCTATTCCCCTACAGAAACACTTTATATGATGCGTCTACAATCTGCAACTGAAAGACCATAAAATCAACCTTTTCTTCCACTTAATTGTCTGGTTGATAACGAGTAATGTTGATTATTTATATTTATATTATAGTGGAGATTTCTATGGATTAGATACGAATGCTGGTAGGAAAATGTATTTTGTTGACTTAAACCCTTGAAAAAAGTTTCTTCCAAGTGGACATTTGTTTTCTTTTTTCCCTCTAATCATAGCATAGCAGGACTACCATATGATGGGGCCAGACGAGTGTAGATTCAAGGGACCATGACAGTGATCTTGAATCAATTTATCTGGGAGTGGGGCATCCACAACAGATTAAAAAACAAAGAAAGAGAATTGTGTGTCGTGTTCATCTGATCATGTTGAATCATCTAAACAATCCATACTGTATAAGTTCCCATCAAATGTGAAATAGGGCTCTACTCTATGGCCTTGATCATTGAGTTGGCCCCCACAACCCTTCTGTCTCCACCTCTTTCCTGTAATTTTCTTTTTAAGACTTTGTGGATGCAAAATAATGGGTTATGAGATGAATAATGATTAATCTCTGCATCATTAATAACTTGCGCACCTTCCTTGTAATAAACACAGATTACCCACGTCATGCACATGATCAGGGGGCCTGAAAAGTTGAGAATGACCCTTTTCCTGCGCAAGAGAATCATGATATTTAGCAGGAGTTAGAGGTCATTGCACATGGGAAGGTGTCCCTTTCATCATATACAAGGTGTCTGCAATCTGCATTAAACAATGATATTTAGTAAAGTCTTAAAAATATGAGAGAGAGAGAGAGAGAGTTCAGCACGCCAAACCCGACAGCAAAGGAAGTGGGGAGGAAGAAGCATTGAGTCTTGTAATGATTTGCATTGATTGAGGATTGAGGACTGAGGAGTAAGAAATAATCAACCGACATAATCAGTGTTCATAATTAAACATCACATATCATTTATATTATTCTCTTATATATCTCTCTTAATCATCAGATCAGATCCCAGCAAGCTTAATCTTCAAACAAAGTTTGATAACAAAAGTCAAAGATTTAGCTTTTAGCATTACCATACCTGCATGTACTAGGATCCATGACAAGAAAAAGACTCAGAATTGTGGCTATTGTTTGGTAATTCATAGATAAGACCTCTTCTTTTTCTTTATCTTTGGTTGCTTTGCAAATTGTTTTGGCAGTTGGTGTGTTAGGTTTCAACTTTTGAATTTGCAAATTCCAGTGTCAATCAAGCCCATGGCTTATTTGGGTTTTGTCAAGTGTGGTTGGATCTCAAGAGATACTCCTAATTTAAAGCTAATTATTTTGCTGCAAAGCATTGGAGGGGTACTCACAAAAACAAAAAGAAACAATTTTAAAATAAATAAATAAATAAAATATTGCTTCAAACTCAAACTCTCCAAGATGTTGAAATAAGGGAAAGTTAATAAATTTCTCGATCCGTAAAAGAAAATAATTGAGATCATAAGATGAATTAAGGTTATTTCTCTAAAGTTTTATACTTAAAATTTAGAAAAAAAAAAAAAAAACACAAAATAAATCCTATAGATTTATTAAACTGTGTCTTCATTGTTCATCTTAGTAAGATATGTTTCTCGTTAGCAGGACCAGAACAGAACAATAGTAAACAAACTGTCTTAAATTTGTCTTCATTTTAAATGAGGGTCAAAAACTTTGTTAGGGGCTCTGCAACTGTAGTAGGCAGTGCTTTATGGTTGTATTTACTGTGAAGTGACCAAACATTTATATAAAAAAACGTATGCTACCTCCAAGAATGTGCTAAGATACTCTAATAAATAAGGGACAGATAATACTTTTTATTTTTTTATTCAAGGGACAGATAACATTTAAAAGTTAAAAAATCAAACCTTATTTTTATATTATTTAGATTAATGAGGTTAGATAGGTTCCATTTTCTAGTGCGTATATATATATATATATATATATACATGGATTTTCACTTCGTGTGTGGACTGTGAGTAAATGTTGTTCAGATTAATGATTAGTCCAAAATTGTCCTACTAGTTATCAAATTGGATGATTTAATTTTAGAGAAAGATACATTACGTGAGTTTTATAATATTTAGGCTGTATTTAGATGTTGAACTGAGTTGAGTTGAGTTGAATTGAATTGAGATGATAAAATATTGTTAGAATATTATTTTTTAATATTATTATTATTTTAGAATTTAAAAAAGTTGAATTATTTATTATATTTTCTATTGGAATCTGAAAAAGTTGTAATGATGAGTTGAGATATGTTTAGTAACCAAACAAAGCTTAATGTTGTCCTTATAATATTTTCAAGCAGCGTGAATTTCATATAAATATTTAAGAGTGATGCTCTTTATTATCCCTTTTATAATTATCTTCTCATCATCTCATGATATGATATTAAATTATTGGAGGCTGTTTATTATATTTTACTTGTAGACCTATTATTTAATTTCACGTCAAAGAATGTTGAGAGGGTGATAACAAAAATAATAATAGATAGATTTTTCTAATATTTAATACTGTGTCTATCTGTTTCTGCATTAGATCATCTAATTTGATCAAATAATTAAAGAGTATCATAGGCAGCCATAAGAGGTGAGAGGAAAACATAATTATATCCATATTAATTCAAACCAACATGCTCTTTTGAGTGTATGAAATAACGTAAGAACAAGGTAATTCCAAGTTTTATGGGGAGGTGAAACACGAGAAATAGTAGGTCTGGGGACAGCAATGTCTGAGACTCGCATGTGAACTACAAGGTACAGCCTTAAAGAAAACTTGGGTGTATTAACTGTGCCTGGTTGGACGCTTTGGAGAGCCACAGGCAAATTTAATGCTGGTTTTGGACTTTATGTCGTTCATTCTGTTATTGATTTTGATCTTTTTACAATAAGATGTTGTTTCTATATAATACTGAAGAAGCACGGACATCCATTGGGTTGCACTTGTCTCTGACAATCCCAAAAGACCAGACACCCATATTCAATTCTTGTTTGTTTGGGAGGAAAGATCCTTGAGATGATGGAGATGGGAGAGAGGAGTCCAAGGCTCCTTTCACAAGATAATAAAAGGAGGAAGAAGTTTAAAATTTGAATAGGTAGAACTTGTTTCTGGAGACAAGTTTATGAATTTTTTGGTTCTCATTTTTAATTTTTTTCACACTTTTTTTCCATTCTCTCCAACCAAACAATAAACTGGAAAGATCCTATTACGCACATTGGGAGCATGCATGAAAGGAAAATGCCAAATAACAGGTCTCAAATATCCAAGATGGATACCCCAGAAAATCGATGCCAAAACATTTCCAATTCAAATTGCCCCTAGAAAGTAAAAAACAGCAATTTATGATCCATAACACAACTAAAAACTAATAAAATGGAAGTAACTACAACTTTCGGAAATAACTCCAAGATTCAGTTATATTAGCAAAAAGAACTTGATCATTTCTCGAACATAAAACCTGTTCAGATAATAAAGTCTTCCAACATGAGAAATGTTCCGAGAGGAATAAGTCCAATACAAAAAATCCCCCCAAATCTCCCTCTCCCTAACAAACAATTCACGGAAAGGATAAGATCAGCTCTAGCACTCTCCTTAAAATTTCTGCTTAACAATACACCAATTGCCCCAGGCAAACAAATGAGTCAGGCTTACACTTCACTGATATCAATCTAGTCTTTCTTCATATCCTGAATGGCTGATTTCCTGAGCTAGATCGGTCCACTTTAGTCTTGTTCGTTTGTGTTTTCTTGGTGGCGATTTCTTGAAAAGGATTTGGTCCACCAAAAGTATGCTTAAACTGCCTAACCTTCTTTCTCTTTCCCCTGTCATATTCTTCATCCCTGCAGATATTGAAAAATGGATAACTCAAGTTAAAATCATATGTGATATAGCTCAGTTTGAATTTGCAGGCAGTCGAGTTGAGCCATTCAACCAAACCCCATCAAAGATGACTACAATTTCAATTAAGCTAACATATAAAAAATTCTAATTAAAAGTGACTACAAATAATGTGAGCATTCTCTCTCCTCTTCAGTAATATCACTGCTCACTGCCCTAGGTTATGGCATTAACTCTGCCACTGCCACTGCCACCCACCTCTACTGCAAAGTACTTCCTCCCAACTACAACCCTCGACCTATGGCCAAATTAGGTTAAAAATCCCCAACACCAGTCTCCACTAGCCCAAATCCACCTGCCAAACTCACTGCCAATTCTAAGCAAACACCACATCAACCTCAACAGCTACATCAAATCCAAACTCCTCAGCCACTGTTTTCAAAAACTCATTCTGTATGACATCTCCTTCCAACCATGTGAACTCAAAATCCATCAGCAAAAGATAAAGATTTCGAACACAAATTTAAGGCTTTGCATCCTCTGAGCAGTTAAGGCAATGCATAGGACCCAACCATCCCAGTGTTCAGTGTCCAAATTGCGTTCAAAAGTTTTAACCTAAGCCTAACAACAGGGTAGGAAACTGGATGACACATCAGGTAAGGGTTTCATAACTCTTTTAAGTTCATCAAGGCATCACCGATACAGCTTTTATGTGCTTAAGCTCCATGTTCTCAAGCAGTCAAGTTCAAGAATGAGCATGACTTCATAGTGATTTATGGTCAGTGAATTCATTTCTTTAACTTGAGAAAAACTAGCATAATAAGTGACAATCCAGCTTACCATTCATCTGGTATGTAGCCGATGCTGATTTTACCCATCCCATTTGATGCTACAGATTGAGATGTAGGCAACTCTATCCCATCCCACTGAGCAACTGCAATCAACAGATTAAGACCAAAGAACAATGATCAGCATGCTATAGAATTGAGACTGATCCACCATATTTGAAGTTGAGCAATTGAGAGCTATAGGGAAAAGAATGATGGCAAAACCAGCATGGACTTGGGAATATGCCAAGATACAGATCCCAAATAAGTGAATCCCAAACAGACCTTCACTTGAATAGAATATCCCATTTCCTATTTGGAAAAAGAAGAACAAAGACAAATCCAGAGTATGTTATATAAACCTAATTTCTTCTACCCTAAGGGGTACTTTCTCCTGGATACCTCCTATGTACATAAATTTTAGCACCCCTTCATGACTCAATAAAATTTCCTTCTTTATAAAAAGAGTAATGCTATACACCACACTCTCATCTTATTTTGATCATACAATATGTGGCACATTTATCAACATTAGATGAAAAAGAAGCATGCAATAAATGATCATTTAATGGTGATATATGTGACACATCATACTTAGTGGGATGATAGTATGGTGCATAGAATTTTCCTTATAAAAAAGTCTTATAAACTTAAAGCATGCATTGCCACTTGCTAGGGCCTCTTATTTGTCAGAAATTAATGTAAGTTTGGTCTATAGGCACCACTTTAGAATTTTAAGCAGTAGCACCAAGCTCAAAATTACGTATCTTTCCAGATGAGTGCTGGAAAGATAACTACATGAAAAATCTCTTACCAACTGTCTCCTCCAGACCTCGGGTGAGCATACTCATCAAACCATTCTGCATTACTTTTCTTTTTCCTTCTTTCAGACCATCTAATCGTCCTGCTTCCCACTGATCTGCTACCAAGCTAGAGCTAGAGCTCTTCTCCAATTGCTTATCAGTGGCAAGCACAGTTCCACTCTGATCCATTCTTTGTCTACATTCATCATTTATCATATCTTCCATCTTCATTAAATCCTTGGCAGCAGCATTACTAGCTCCCTCTTTTGAACCAGACTTGGTCCTTTTTCTCAGAGGTTGAGCTAAACTTGAGGTAATTTTCCTGGTAATCTCAGACGTAGACGGCCCCAGATCAGTTGAGATACAATCCATGTCAAACAAGTTTTCTCTGTTAATATTCTTCACATCTAAAGTGTGTTTTTTGTTTCTTTTGTGCTTTTTCTTCTTCCACAAACTCAACGATGCCTGGAAAAGGAAGTGTGAATTAAGCTGCATGCTCGCTGCCCGACATTTCACTGGCTTCTTTTTCAGTTTTCTGTGATGTTTGCAATTAAGAGCTTGTTTCTGTGATCCATTTCTCTTCATTGATGAGCACAATTTCACTGACCCATCAAGCACTATTTTTTGAACCGGAACACCAGCATTCTCAACCAGTGAATTGCCAATAGTGCCTTCATGGGATGTATTCCCAACCTGGAAAAATTGAAGAATAAAAAATCAATACTTGTTCAGACTAATGAATACCCGACCATTTTCAAGGCCTTTTTTGGTGTACTTACAGGGTCCATTGTATTCAATTTCTTATCATTAAGATTTTGTGATGGTGCTACATGTAAAATGTGATTAATCTGGCGAATAAAACATGTAACAGATCAGTTGGAACAAGGTTAAAATTATATCTGCCCACCGGACTGGTAAGGACCCTAAGGAGCATGCGTAAAGAAACATCCACTGACCTTCTGAGAGGTCTCCTCTCTGACAAGTTTAGCAGTAGAAGAGCTTTGGGGATCACTGAAGGTAGGTAATTTTGCAACCGAGACTCTCATATCTTTCCTTGAATCTCCATGCTCTTTATGATCATTAATAATGCCTTTAGCTGTCTTTTCAATATCAGGAGCCCCACCATCACCAGATGGAGCTGATACTGACGAGCATTCTCTTGAATTTGGGTCAGTAACAGGAAGTGTTTCCTGTGGAGTGTTTGATAATGGCAACTTTAAGACAGGTTCTGGTACAGAACCCTTTTCCAGCACTGAGCATTCGGTAATTATCAGGCAATTATTTTTTTGTACTAATTCTTCCTTAGTAAGGGGTGTCCCATGTGGACCAACATTTAACACATCATTCCGAGGAACAGCAGTAGCAGAGGTTGCACCACTTAACCGATTCTCAACTGGACCATTCTTAACTATCTCCTTTAAGCCTTGGTTGAAACTGGAAGATGTTCTATTTCCATTAGAGTTTCCTTTCAAATTCTCTTTATGAGCAACATCAGTGGGGATTTTCCTTGGAATAATATTTCTTCTGTCACGAACATAAAACAGCATGTAAGCTTGCTGTTCTAGAACTCTCTTCTCACTGGCTGGGGCAACCTGTCACAGAAGAATTGCAAAAATTCATGAGAAATTCATCTCAAAGACAACAATCAGGTGCCCATATTTAGTATTTGGTTGTGAAGTGAAGCTAATTGTATAATCTAGGTTTGAATAACGCAGATTTGGTACCTTTCTACTATATTTGTAATATCACCAAAGAGTGGTTTTATCTAATCAGAAATGGACTAATTGATAGCTTACCTGATTGTCGTTGAGATAGTACCAAATGCCATTTGAAGTGCGAACATAGCAAGAATAATGTCCATAATGGGTGTTCCAACCATCATGGACCAAAACACCATAAAGAGTATACCTCAGATCTCCATCCTGTGAAGTATAAGAAACAAAATGTCAAATATATATTATGTACAATGTGACCTGAAAACTGTTGGAACATAAGGCAGCATCATGCATTTACTACAACAATCTGGAAACTAGACTTGCTTCCTGCTTCCAACAAAGCAGGTTTTCCATTAACGGCATCAGTAATCAGATACTGAAAATTAAAATATACATCCAGAGCCATAACAGCTGGCATCTTCCCTCTATGTCATTGCTGCCTCTTTTCACAATCAACGTAGTGGGTTTCAGTTTTTTTTTTACATGTACATCATTTGTGCACTTACTAAACTGAACTAGTGACTGAACCCCAACACTCTGAACCGGTGACTGAAACAAAACTCTTGGTTAGGGGGGAAGTAGATGCCACTTGGAGGCACTCGTGAAAATAAAGGGATTAAAAAAAAAGCGCACTGCTACTCTTCATCCAAGTTTTGTCATCCTCAATCACACATGGTGATGTATCACATTTCCAGTGGCTTTTTCTATCAACCACTTAAAATGGCACCCACTTGAATTGTGCGACATTACCAAGTCTGACTAGGGACGACAACGATTACGATGATGAAGAGCATTACTCTTACAAAAATTATTTGATAAACTTTCTCTGAACAAATTAATATCTTGGCATAATTCTTGATTCGTGACTGGCTTTGCCCCAAGCTTCCCCATATTTCCCAACATTCCACATTCAATACCCATTTCCTCCTTTCACAATACTTTCCCCAAGGAAAATTTCTCCTTTGTTTAAACTCAGTTTCACTCCAATTCCGCTCTTTGCTGGAGGCAAAATAATTTTTTTTCCATCGGAATTTTTTTAAATATAATATTCATTAAAATACCAGATGCCAATAATTAAAACAAAGGCTACTATGCCTATGAAATCTAGGGGAAAAGAAACTTGCAATAAAAATAAGTTCACTTACATAGGAACCACTGACAAAGGGTTTCAAATCTAATGTACAACCAAAATGAACCTTCTTTTTAATCTTTTGCCCAGGATCGTGAGCATGAAACCGCTTCAAGTGAACAGTTAGGACATATGGTGCCTTGTGGACCGTAAGCTGTTTGAGAGCCCTAACTTTCTGCTTGCATCGTTGACACTGATATTGCCTCTCTCCTCCGTCTAGCTGCTCTGCAGCAGTGAAGTTTGCAAGTGCTTTATGCAAGGAATCTGCCTTGACTATTTCAAGACTTAAATCTAAGAATGGATCAAACGTATTGGAGCAATAAGAACATTGCAAGCATTTAACCTGGGGAAGCAACAAGGAAAAATGGTCAAAAATATAAATAAAAAATTTTCCAACCTTGTCAGGAAACACATCCAAAAGCATTGAAACTTCAAAAGCAGTTCCGAAGGCATCTAGTCACTCATTACAGAATGTCAATACATTCTACCAGGTATCAAGATTAAGTTACCTGACTCCTAAGGCGACCTCCGAATATCTTGTGCACCAAACTTTTCTCATAAGCACTAGGGGATTCACCAGGCACTCCAGAAGGTAAGCAACATTTATGCATTGATTCCAGCAAATTTACCATGTACTCATGTGCATCCTCTTGTCTAGCTTTCCGGAAATTCCGTGATATGCCTAATTGTGTGGTCAGGAGGTACAAATTCCAACACAGTTCAAATGCAAAAAAAAAAAAAAAAAAAAGCTGTATCTCAATAAAATCAAGAACTAACTGTTTATCCTTTAAACTCTTAACAAAAACTTAATTGGTTGGACCTCAGGACCAATATGAGGTTTTTTTCTTTCTCAAACAAAGCATTAATAATTACTTAAAAGTAATCTTTAGAAAACCGACTGTTGCAGTTGAATCAATTAAGATATGAATTCCCAGAAGCAAAAACACTTTCACCAAACGTATCCATCCATTAATCCTTGTATATAAGAACAAGGATACATTGCAAGTTCCTGACAAAATCGCTAGGTGCTAATACTCTCCCAGTTGATTGTAGAGCACAGCTGACATGCTTTTGGATGGCACATAAAACACAAAATCCAGCAATATGACCTTCATCAAACAACAAATGAAATTAGAAATGGCATGTAATTAACCACCCAAGTTCTAGGACCAATGGCCATAGTGGGCCAATGAATCTAATATAATGGACAAAAACCATGGCAATTTTCCATAGAAGTCTAGAAAAGAATTAGCTTGTAAGAAATCTGTAAAAAACACAATAATTTATTAAATTGAGATTGAAAACCTTATTTGCAGAGGCATTCTCGTCAGACAAAAAGCATAAATCTTGGAGTTAAGTTAACAGAATTAAATAGCCGATAAGAGTTCAAATATTAATCTGCAGCTAACTCTTTCCAGTCCAAGTGAGCGCATGCACAATAGCATGAATTCTTGATCAAAATTGCAATTAGCGATTGGAAAAGAGTCCTCGAGCCTTCAAGAACAAAGAAAATGTAGGTCTACCATACAATTCTTGGGTTTTTTGTGGATTCAGATCAGTTAGTAGTATAAAAAAAATCCTTGGCCTGCAGTAAAGGTTGATACTTAGGTTAGCATGTTGATAGCCTATGCTGAAAGTATCAACCCATAAAAATAAGTTTTAAACTGTGAAACTTGAAGAGTAATGCATAACCAACAGGCATAGTCACTTCAAAATGTTTAAGAAATTAAAAGTCTATATGAAATACTACTTGCACTTCTTAGGAAAGTAAGTTAGTGGTTGAACGAATGAGTTAAGGCCATTAGGCCTCGTTTGGATGTTGAGATGAGATGATAAATCTATGAATAGTAGTCAAATGGTTTGTGAATAGTAGTCAAATGGTTTGAGTTAAGATGTTTTATGGGATTTTGGGAAAGGAGGGAGAAAAATGTTGAATAAAAATATTATAAAGTTAAAATATTGTTAGAATATAATTTTTTAATATTATTTTTGTTTTGGGATTTAAAAAAATTGAATTGCTTTTTGTGCTTTGTTTTTATGTTTGAGAAAGTTGTAATGATTAGGTAAAGACAAGATGAAAAAGTTGAAGATTTAAAATTGAAAAGTATTTGTATTTGAGTGGTGTTTGGATGTTGGGATGAGATCATCTCATCCCAACATCCAATCGGGGCCTACTATCTAATGAGTGCAATTAGTCAAATATAACTCATAAATGAACACACCACACCAGAAGCCTTATGGTCAGATCATATCCTTCTCAAACAGCCTCAGAATTGAGATCAAGAGTTCAAGGTACAAGTGCAATAATGGATAAGTGATATAACTAGAATTTAGGCATATATTAACTCATACTTAAGATATTACAAGCCAAAAAAGTAGAAAATGAGAACAGAGATACAAGACCAAATGATGGAGTGCATCAGCACACTGTTCTTTCAATGGCTTCTTAAGTGACTCGAAGACTTATATTATGATTGAACGAATAGAGAGAAGGGAGAGGATATTGGAAGTGGGTAAGATCTATAAAACCCAGAGGTCGCTTCATATAAAACTCTTCGTCAAGAAAGCTATGAAGAAAGGCATTTTTTGACGTCCAACTGTCGCATAAGCCACTCTTTAGAAGTCACTAGAGTAAGAACAGTCCAAATAGTCGAAAAAAGAATCTTCACACATAATCTTCGTCATATAATGGAAAATAATCTCACTAGTAATTTTTATAAGTAAAATTATTTCATTCAATTCCTTCAATTTCACTGGTTATGGAAGCATATAAACTTTTTTAGATTTTATCAAATAGACATCCTAAACTTCAAAAATACTTTTAACATAGAACCACCCATCCTTATGCACGGGTCACTAAGGAAGCGAGTGTTAGAACATGCATGTACAAAATTCATAAATACATATAGTACAAATAAACAGGAGAAATAAATCCGTTTCAGTCAAGGGCATTCTCTGGGAACAAAAGGTGCTGGGGATCACTCACAAGAATTTTGATGCTTGCTACTCTGCAGGTATGCTGCTAAAGGCTCTGTGTACGTTAGACACTGCAACACTGAATTGAGGAAACAAGTATTTCCAAGATTTTGCAGGCCAGCACCCTGAAATTATTCAAACCAGAGCTGAGCTACCGGATAACTTTTACTTTTTAGACAAATCAAAACAAGAAAAAGTCGAAACCCAAGCAAACTAATGGCATAAATTCAGAAATTTTAAATAAAATATCATGATTCATGATAACAAATATAACAAAGATGGCAAATGCGTAAAAATTTGAGAACGGGAAATTTTATACACCACTAAAATTGGAAGTAATCGATACCAAACACCACAAAGTTGAAGCAAGAACAAATTGGACAAGAAAGCTTTAAAAAGAAACTAGGAGCACCCACTAAATAATGAAGAGCAGAGACTAATTCCAAGAAATATATCAATCTTAAGTCTACACACTCTCCAAAACCAGCTAAACAAACCCAAAACCATGAAAACCCACTGAACCACTTACAATTCTCCGAACGGTAATCCCGAAGCTGAGCTCGGGATCCAACCCATGCTCCAAAAACTCGGACCCATCTCCTTTCTTCCCAGCCAAACCTGATTGACCCGTGTTAGACCCCGATCGCCGTTGGTCCGAGCCGCCGCCGGGGTTCAGAGTCTCAAGCTTGAAATCGCCACCACCGCCGCCATTACCGAATCCCTTAAAGGGCTTCCTCGCCGGGTGAAACTCTATTCTCCTGTGAAACAAAGCCGGGGATCCATTCGCCGAGGCACATGGAGGATCCGATTGGATTTCGGATCCCATACTAGTTCCTAAGCTGTCAGGCATTACAACCTCTGAACTGGATTTAAAAGCTATTGAGTTTTACAGGTTTTTCCTTCTATACGTATATGCATTCAGCTCAGAAACGCTACCGATTGTTTGTTCTGTAGGGGGTTCTGGGGGAAAGTTTTGAGAAAGCAGAGGCTTTTCGGCTTCTGCGAAAGAGAAAGAGACAAAAGGGAGGGAGAAGCAGTAATAAACCCTACGTTCCCGAGGATTTTTTGGTGGTACACGGAAAGACCACGCTGAATCTCGTCGCACCTGATTATTCAGAATAAAAAGTATAGGTAAATTTGTGTTTGCGTGGATGCTTTTGGACCGTGAGATCAACAGTGGCGACACGTGGGATGGCTTTGAAGTCTCAGGTTGATGCGCCACCAAAAGTGGGACCCTCTAGGATATTCCAGATTGGCCTTATTTGAACCGCTGGATTTCCACATTTCTCGTGGCCTATAATCAAATACTGTAGGAAATAACAGTTTTTTTTTATTAAATTAAGAATTCATGATGTAAATTAAATTGGTACGAAAATAAGTAAATAATGATAATAAAAATATACTTTTTAGTAATAAAAATAATATTTGTAAACGCAAACTGTACAAATCATTTAAAAAAATAAGTAAATGTCATATTTATATAAAATTAATTAATTTTTTAATAATAAATTTTATTTTTTTAAATAAAATTAAACGACATTCAAAACTATATATAATATTACTCTTCGACTTTAATTTCATTTCATTATCAAAATCCATCACATTTCTCAGTACACCAAGTCCAATTATGTTTAAGCGCATTTGGGCCAGGGTTTTTGTAAATGATATACCTTTTTAATGTCCATCTCATTGTTCAGATATTTTGTCCGAAATTATGGGAGATATATAGGCCCAAAATGATTCTCATGATATTTATAAAATTTTTCAAATTTATAACATTCCATACAGGATTTGAATGACTTTCTCCTGTTATTCCCTCTTTAAAATCTTGTGACTTGTCCCAATGTTTTCTTATATAGTTTCCGGCCAAAAGTTTTAACAAATTGTTGGCATCATTATCCATATCAATGAATTCTTTTTCTTTTTCTTTTTATACGGTGGATAGGGGGGTTTTGAATCCATGTTCTCCATTTGGAGAGAACTGTATGCCATCAGGCTGGCTCTTGGCCATATCAATGAATTCATGTCACCTGTGGAGATAACATATGAAGATGCATTCTTTAATAGATTTTACAGGATTCAATCGTGCCATGAAGAATGTTAAAACTATGGGTCATGCTTATCAAGACTTGGTAGTTGGCATATCGATTGCCATCTGTTAGGCCCATCACAAACACGGCAATCGGCCCAATCTAACATATAGAGAAAGAACACTTTTTTTTTCTTTTTTATGAAGAGACAAAGGTCACATGTTCAAGAGTGACCACAGCCTATATTATTAAAAAACTCTCACTTATGACATAAGAATACCGTAATAACCAATTCAAATCACCTGAGAAGCGTACAAATAATCATCTTATTCTATCAACTCAGGTGTCATATCGTAACCTCCCCCATTAAACAAAACTTTACAAAAAATACCACGTCCCAATTCTTCACCAAATAAAATTGCCCAGCCCGAATAAACCCATATCACAAAACCAACGTGCTTAAGTTCTAACATATGGAATACCAAGTTTGTCCATACGAATAATACCTCGGATGCAATCTTAAATGGAATCCAACCCAGAAAAATCCGACACCATACCTCTTGTCCCTTGTTTTGCCAAAAAATTTGCAACCATATTTGCCTCTATGAATATGTGCCAAAATCGAACATTCACTTCCCGAGCTAATATTTTAATCTCTTCTCAATAATCCCAAAGGAACCAGAATTTACAAATACCCTACGCCAACCAATGTATTATAACTAAAGAATCCGACTCAATCACAAAATCCCAAAACCTCAACTGTTTACATAAACGCAAGCCATCCAAAACAAGTTTATATTCTGCAATATTATTAGTAGCATGGCCATAATAAAGGGAGAAACCAGCAACCACATCCCCATTTGAATCTCGAATAATTCCTCCTCCTCCTGCAACTCCTGGATTACCACAACATCCACCATTCACATTTAACTTTAACCCCCCTCTCACTGGTTTTCTCCACAAAATTAACACTGTTTTTTTTTTTTAGCAATAGGCAAAGTCAGACAAGCTAAATTATCCAGAATTTCTTTATCCTTACCACCCATGTGCCGGAACCTCTTCATGTTAATAGAAATATTCCTCAAGCCCACTTTAACTTCCCGAATCACATTCTCAACTTTGAAGCTAAAGCCTTCCATTCTAGCAGCACATCTAGATTTCCAGAGTTTCCAAGAAATCACAATAGGAATTAACCCTTTAAGCCAACCCACCTGTGAACTCAAAGATGCCTTTTGCCACCAAATATTCAACATGCCCTCCCAGTTTCTAATATGTGATACATCAATGTAATAAGATTTTACAAAAAATACCTTTTGAGCTCTTTCTCCCTCACATAAAATGTGGTGCGAGGTTTCCAGTTGAGGTTTAGTACAACATTCACACCTCGATACCATCAGAATACCTATGTTTCAAATAATGTCATCCATCGGAATAGCCTTTCTCTTCGCTCGCCATAAGAAAAATGACATCTTCTTTGGTACCCCATTTTTCCATAACCATTTTTTCCAAGGACATAACTCACATCTTTGTCGAATTAATTCACAAGCTGATTTTGTAGTGAACTTACCATCTACCCCATGCTTCCATACACAAACATCTTGCCCCTACCGAATCTGAATTCCAGACTCAATAATAATTCTCATCGTTGCATCTGGAATCAGTTGCTGCAATTCCTGCGCTTTTGGCCCGTTAGTATCAAAAACATCTGCAACTTTCAGATTCAAAACTCCTACTATCGAGATTGAATCAATCAACGGACCCGTTTATAACCAATTATCCATCCAAAAGCTGCATTGTCCATCTCGAACAAGCCACTTCGAGTTCCTTATCACTTTTGGCATTAAAGTCATTAAACCCTTCCAGAATCTGGTTCCCTTTCTTAAATGTAATACTGAATACACATGAGAATTACCCATGTATTTAGTAGTAAAAAATCTTGACCACATGGAACCCCCTTTAATCAATTTCCAAGCAAATTTCATCATCAAAGACTCCTGAACATCATGCAAATTTCTGATTCCAAGCCATCCCGCCTCCACCGGCAAACATATTTTTTTTCATGCTATCCATTTCCTTTTTTTGTTATCAACCGACGAGTTCCAAAGGAAATCATAGAATAACTTCTCAAGTTTGGCTAACACGCCTTTGGCTCAATTTAAAACAGAGAGCATGTGAATATGCATACTATTCAAAACATGCTTAATCAGTACAATTTTACCTCCAAAAGAGAGCACTTTGCTTTTCCACCCTGTCAGTTTCTTCTTTAACTTTTGCCAAAAGAGGATCAAACATCCTTAATTTCATTCCTCCTACAAATAATGGAACTCCCAAATATGTGCATGGCCAACTTCCTTTCTCAAATCCTGAAGTCATTTTCAAACTACTCCTCCTGTTAACTGGAATGGAATTAGAGAAAAACAATGAAGACTTACTTGGATTAATCAGCTATCTCGACATCACTTCATAGACATCACTTCATATCTATGTAACACTTCCATAATTTTTCTCATAGACGCACTTCCCCCATTTACAAAAATTAGTAGATCGTCCGCATAATAAATGAAAAATCAATGAACCTCCACTAGGATGAAATGGCAGAATTCTCCCCAAATTGAACTCTTGATTAATCATGCGAGAAAGAACCTCTTCGGATAATATAAACAAATAAGGGGAAAGCGGATCACCTTGTCGAAGTCCGCGCGATGCCTTAAAAAATCATTTGGAGCAACCATTCAACATTACCGAGCAACACGGTAGATACTCTCATGATGTTACGAGAGTCAAGAATTGATATATACAAGATCTGAATATATAAATTTAGTGCAAGAAATTAAAAAAATAAAAAAAAAAAAAGTGGACTACACCATGAGAAAGTTTGAAAAAACTCATTTTTTTTAAAACGGGACCTAAATTTTTACAAAAAACTTGTACATTTTAGACTTATACCTAACATTACTCCGATGTTATAAAAAAAGAAAAAACAAGCAAAACCTAGAGTCTGAGAGAGAAATAGACATATTTATTGAATATTTAATATTGTCCGAATAATTCACTTGGTAGCTATAAATAATGTTGAATTCACTTCATATGTCTATCTCTATCACTCTAAATTTTAAAGTTGGGTCAATAATCCTAGGAAATTCAAATCCGGAATCATCACCTAGCAATCTGCTTCACTTTGAAGCGTACTCAAATGCAAAGAAAAACACACAAAACCAAGGCAATCTATGCTAGTTTCTCATAACTTGTATCAAGCATCATTGACAGAACTTGTCCCAAGTCCCAATTTACATGATCTTAAACCGATAAACTTGGTGAGTTTCAGTTAACCAAAATGATATCTCACACACTTGTCAGTGCATGCAATATGATTAACTCTACATATTAATTCAAGCCAGCCAACGACACGCTAGAAAAAGAAAATCAAACCCCAACGGGGTTTAAAGTTACTGAGGCTATTGTCAATGATCATGATGATGATGGCTAACCACCCTCTCTCTTGATGAAAATTGAATAAGACTAAATCTTTATTTCTCTAAATGAAAGATGACAAATTGTGCACTATTACTTTACAAGGATTCGTATACATTTTAAATAGAAACTTTACAAGCTCTATTCTAGGAAACTAGCTACAGTTATGACTTTACAAAATTAATAGAATTAATTTCCAAGATATGATAATTGTTACAAGCTTGATTTTCGACTAGCTGGCAGATTTTTTATCCTTGGCTTGATTGGTGAAATCTTCCTTAATACCAGATTTTTGATCATTTGATTGATTGGTGGAATCTTCCTTAATACACCCCCGCAAGATAGGGCTGTCATCGGCAAGGCCAATCTTGTTTCGCAATTGTTCCATACGTTGCCTTGACAGTGGTTTTGTTAGAAGATCTGTAAGCTGATCCTGTGTATTAACATGATGAACTTGGAAAGTTCCTTTCTGAACCATATCACGCACAATGTGTAGATCAATTTGAAAATGCTTCATGCGGGAGTGCTGGACTAGATTTAAACTTAGCTATGTAGCACCCAAATCATCACAAAGCAGCTTGGGTGTAGTGGAGAGAGGGTGACCGAGTTCTTTAAGCAATTGATGAAGTAGCCAAATGGTCTCAGAGGCAGCAGCATTTGCAAGGGCTCTATACTCAGTCTCGGTAGATGATCTAGCAACTACCCTCTGTTTTTTTGAGCTCCAAGAAATAGGATTTTTTCCAAAGAAACTTATGTAAGCAGAAGTTGAAGTTCTATCATCAAAGTTCCCTGCCCAATCCGCATCCGTGTAGGTTGTAAGGGTCGATGGACTGTTTTTTCTGATGTGAATGCCATGAAAAATTGTGTTTTTCAAGTAATCAAGGAGCCTCTTCGCATCTGTCCAGTGAGTTGTAGTGGGTTTATGCATGAACTGAGAGAGTTTATCCATTGCAAAGGAGATGTCTGGCCTTGTAAGAGAGATATGTTGAAGAGCACCTATAACACTCCTGAATTCGGTGCTATCAACTGAACTGGTGCCATCAATTAGTTTAAGAGCTGTGGTAGTTGACAATGGGGTGGAGACATCTTTAGCACCGAGCATGTTACTCTTGGACAGAATATCTCTAATGTACTTATGCTGAGACAAGAAGAGACCAAATTTTGTAGGTATAGCTTCCATGCCCAAAAAAAAATGAAGATGTCCCATGTCTTTTAAAGAGAAACATTGTCCAAGTTTTGCAATTATGGAATCAATAAATTGATGATCATTTCCAGTTATGACCAGGTCATCCACATATACCAACAGAAAACATGTGATAGGGCTGGTTTTGTATATAAAGAGAGAAGAATCTGCCTTAGAATTCACAAACCCAAGCTCTATGTTGGTGTTTTTTATAGCCGAGTACCAGGCTCTTGGTGCTTATTTTAGGCCATAAATGGCCTTGCGTAAGTGACAAACATGATTAGGCTTAGACATGTTCTTGAAGCCCGGAGGTTGAACCATGTAAACATTTTCAATCAACATTTCATGCAAGAATGCATTGTTGACATCAAGTTGTCTTAGAATCTACCCATGCATAACAGTAATAGAAAGAACAGTTCTTATAGTTGTTGGTTTTACAACTGGACTAAATGTCTCCTTGTAATCTAAACTAGGGTGTTGATTGTACCCTTTGGCAACAAGCCGTGCTTAGAATCGATCAACAGACCCATCAGTTTTTCTCTTAACACGGAAAACCTAATTTACAACCCACTGGTTTGCAGTGTGTAGGAGGTGGTACTAATTCCCACGTACCATGACTCATCAAGGTCGTGAGTTCTTCAGACATAACATGTCTCCATTTTGGATCACGGAGTGCGTGAGTCACACAGGTTGGTTTAATGGTGGGTGGAATGGGATGTTTGGTGACTGAGTTTAACTGATTCGGTTTGTGGATATTGTTCATGGACCGCGTGGTCATTGTGTGGGTTCGGGTTATCATAGGAGGCGGATTATTAACTACTGACTCAGTGAGAGTTTCACAAGGATTTGGTGTACTCGTGGGTGGCGATTCCATAGAGTGAGTAGACTCACTCATGCGTGACTCATGTGGTGCAAAGGAAGAGCAGGAATGCAAATTTGTGAAATGTTGAGAAGAAAAATTAGGGCTATTACCAGAAGATGCACCAGAAGACGATGTGCGCTCGGTCTGCACTGGCAGCGGTCGCGACAGGGGCAGTGTCGAGATGGGCAAAGTAGAAGGCAAGGATTCAATGCGGGTGACTTGGGACTGGAGGGGGCTGCGAGTTTCATCAAAGATTACATGCCGAGAAAAATAAATTCGATTTGTGTGGAGATCAAGGCATCTGAAGGCATTTTGAGTTTGGGAATAGCCCACGAACAGGCACGGTAGTGATTTGGGCTGGAGTTTATTTGAGTTATAGGGCCGGGTTAGGGGAAAACATAGACATCCAAATTTTCTTAACTTGAGATAATTTGGACGTTGTTGAAATAAGGCTTCAAATGGTGATTTATTGTTCAACAATGATGTTGGCTGTCGATTAATGAGCTAAATAGCCGTTTCGAAAGCATAGGGCCAATAAGACAAGGGTAGAGAAGCATCTTGTAATAAGGTTAAACCGGTTTCAATAAGATGACGATGACGATGCTCGGAGACATCATTTTGTTGTGGGGTATGAGGGGCGGTGGTATAGTGGCTTATTCCATGAATTGAAAAATATTTTTTGAGTGCCACAAATTCACCACCATTATCGGAATAAAGGCATTTGATTTTTCTTTAAAAACGATATTCCACAAGGTGTTTAAATTGTGGAAAAATGGTACTTACGTCAGATTTGTTTGTTAAAGGATAGAACCACATATATTTGGTAAAATGGTCAACCAAAATCAAGTAATATTTGGAACCATCAAGACCAATTGTATGTGCGGGACACCAAACATCGGTGTAAATGAGATCAAGTGGTGCATTGCTTTTTAAACTTGTGGAACCAAATGGTTGTTAATGGGCTTTATTCATTAAACATGAAGTACAAATGTGAGACACTTAGTCTTTTTTATTGGAAGAGAAAAAGATTTGATAAGATAGTGGACAATTTTTTGAGATGAATGTCCAAGCCGCTTGTGCCACCCATCAACCGATGTCTGCTCATGCACATTTGCAACCATTTTGGAGGGAGAGTCCACCAGTGAGTCCAGAAGCGTGTAAACACCGTCTTCACATGCACCTTTGAGTAAAATCGCCCCCGTGGTCTGATCGTTGACAAGAAAAAAAGTTGGATGAAATTCAAGAAAAACTTTATTTTGAGTTGTAAAGTGATGGACATAAATTAAATTTTTACGGATACTGAGAACACAAAGTGTATCATTTAAATGAAATGTGCGTGATGGTGATTGAAAAACCAAAGAACCAATGTGTGAAACACGCAAACCTGAACCGTCACCAATTACAATTTCATTTGTCCCACCATACTCGGAATGCACAGAAAGGTTAGCCAAATCACCCGTAATATTATGTGAAGCAGCAGAATCAATGAGCCACTTAGTATCCTGCTTTGGAGAGGTGGAGACACAATTTGCAATAGCTTCGGGAAAAGTCACTCGCGGACACTGCTTTGCAATGTGATCCAGTTGGTCACAAATTTGACAGTTTGGCTGGAAACGTCACTGCCCATTGAACTTGCCTAAGTTGTTGGGTTTCTTGCTATCACAGGGCCCATTGTTTGGCGAGATTAACCCGAAGGCCCCTTAGAATATAGAGACTTGTTGGAACTCCGAAAGGAGTTACCTTTGTTTTCAGAAGATGAAAACGAACCTGGATGTCGATTCGTGTAGTTCGTCGTAGCTTGCAACTGCTGTGTGGAGAGTTCGAGACGGCGCAGATATGCCTCATGGCCCACGAGGAGATCATGAAGTTCCTCGAAGGTGAGCGATTTTTCCCAAGCTCTAATCGGTGCCGCGATCTCCCGATAATCTGAACCAAGGCCATTGAGGATGTATAAAGTGAGATCATCATTTGAAATGTGATGATCTATGAGAGCGATTTCATTGGCAAGGGACTTCACAGTGTGCAGGTATTCCTGAATGGTCTGATTGCCCCGCTTGATTAATGTAATTTCCTCTTTGAGTTGCATTTCCCTAGTTCGCAATTTGCTAGCATAGAGAATATTTAATTTCTGCCAAGCTTCCTTAGAAGTTTTGGCAACTGAAATGAGGGGAGTGATGGTTGATGCGGTGGAGGCAAGGAGTACTTAAGATGAGTTTATCCTGCCTTACCCAGTGGGTTTTTTGAATAGAGGATGTGGGGGGTGTCGTCTTGATGGGGGCAAGGGTTATCTCCGGTGACATAGTCAAGAAGATTGTACCCAATTAAACGTGCTTCGAATTGGGCACGCCACTGTGGGAAGGTTGAGGGAGTAAGTTTGTCATTGATTTGTGCAGAAATGTTAAGTGCAATCAAGGGGATATTTGTGGGGGAGGAAGGGTTCTGAGTGGGATTTGAGAATATGGGGATCGAATTCTCGTGAGATGATGGCTCTCCTAATACCATGATGAAAATTGAATAAGACTAAATCTTTATTTCTCAAAATGAAGGATGACAAACTGTGCACTATTACTTTACAAGGATTCGTATACATTTTAAATTGAAACTTTACAAGCTCTATTCTAAGAAACTAGCTACAGTTATGACTTTACAAAATTAACAGAATTAATTGCCAAGATATGATAACTGTTACAAGCTTGATTTTCGGCTAGCTGGCAGATTTTTTATCCTTAGCTTGATTGGTGAAATCTTCTTTAATACCAGATTTTTGATCATTTGCTTGATTGGTGGAATCTTCCTTAATATCTCTTATGTATTTAGAATTTGGATTCTTTTTCCTGTAGTAGTACAGTATCAATTATTTTGTTTTAACGAATTATTAATTTCAGATAATCTATTATATGCATGTAGATAAACTAGCTTTGAGGTTGGCGATTGGACACCATATAATAATGGCGGCCATACCTTATTTAGAGGCAAGTAGTATAAAACTAAGGTTGTTTTAGAACTTGGACTGAATTAAGATTAGTCTAGTTTTAAGCTCAGTCTAACATTCAAACACTTAATTTTCAAATTGTTAAACTTATCTCAACTCAAAACCTCTTTACACGTGGGATCCATAATATTTTTTAACTCAACACATCTTTACACGCAGACCCACAACTTTTTTTAACTTCTCATAAATATATCTAAATTCATCTTAACATTCAAACACATATAAATTCATCTTATATGGGCTCTACAAAACTCACTTTACTATCTCAACTCACCACTATTTATAAAAAAAATAACTCATTTCAACTCAGCTCAACATTCAAACGGGGCCCAACTCTATCATGTCAATGATCAGCCATAAAATCGCTAATTCTAGTGTACACAATATAGCCATAAAAGAACCGAAAGTATTAATCATCTAATACTCCATGTTCACTCGTTTATGAATTGAATTATTTTATTTTCGAATCAATGTGTAGAGTATATTATTTACATTACTTAAAATTTATAAAAATTGATTTATAAAATTTAAATTATATCACGTAAACAGTATAGAATATAAAAATTTTAGAATAGAATACCATGAAAGAGGACGTCAAGCCCACCTTAGACTTTCCTTCCTTTCAAGATGTACGATGTACTTCTTATTTGCTTAAAAACAGGGAAGAATATAGAAGACGAAACCTAAATTGCCAAATTGCTAAAGGTGCATGACCCAATATTGAAAAAATAATGCCAAATTGATATTTTTAATGTTAGAGTACATAAACAGGGGAAAAAAAAAAAGAGAGATTAAAGTCAATAGGTGCAATATCGGTGGGGTGGCGTGGCGTGGCGTGGCGTATATAGCCAGCAATCGGCAAATTGCGGTGGCCGCGGATAAAAAGGGCTGAAAAAGAAAGGCATGACAAAATGAGAATGGTTCTCGCCTTGTAGATTTCATAAACGAAAGATAACTGATTCAGAGGTTGGGTGGGTGGCATGCAACTATGTGTTATTTATTCGTCACTACAAGTAAAAAAAGAAATTAATACAAGATAAAATCTTTATAAAAAAAAAAAGTATAATTTTGCATTCTATATGTAAGTCGTCAAATCAAAATGATAATATGGCTAAATTAGAGAGAGGGCATCATACAAATTCTATAATCAGGTCAGTGTATAAAACACATCTCATAAATTATTTATACAGTATAATTTGATTTGAAAGATAAACTTTAAAATTTAAATCTTACAAATAAAATAACATGAATGATGTGCTCTATGCTCCGACTTGAAAATAGAATAAGTAAAAGTTAAAAGACTAATCAAAACTCAAGTTTTTTTTAATTTTTATTTTTATTTATAATAAGCTTTCCATTAACCAGAACAACCATTTCCAGTGTCTATCAATCCAAATAACGGAACTTAAAAACTCTGGATATGACCCCTCCCACTGAGTCTCACACACTTATATCATCAATATTCCAAATTTCCAAGCAAATTTAGCCAATTTGTGTGGTCCTTCATTTCCCATACGTTCAACATGTTGTATGCTGCATTGGTGGCAGTTTTAGTCAACTCTTGAAACTCCTTAATCACATTTCCAAGAATTGACATAGAAGTCAATGTTTTGAATACCGTACCAAAAGTTATACCGGTCAAAACACTGAAACGAAATAATTCGATATCGATACCGTTTCGTGTATCGTTTTGAGATAGTCGATATATTAATAAATATATATATATATAAATTATATTCTAAAATGTATGGAGTACCTGTATCGGCCCAACGGTCGGTACGGAAAATTTCGATCGTACCGATCGATACGGTACGAAATTTAAAACGGTGATAGAAGCACCAATGTTCTTAATTATATGTACCATAACTAAAGAATCACTCTAGTCTCGGCCTCGTTTAGATGTTGAAATGAGTTGAGATGAGCTGATTTATAAATAATAATGAGTTGAAATGATGGAGTAAGTTTTGTGAGCGAACCTCAGATGAATTTAGATGTGTTTTGATGTTAAAATGAGTTTAAATGTATTTATGAGAAGTTAAAAAAAGTTGTGGGTCCCGTGTGTAAAGAGGTGTTGAGTTAAAAAATGTCGTAGGTCCCATGTGTAAAAAGGTGTTGAGTTGAAAAAGATCTTAGGTCTCATATGTAAAGAGATCTTGAATTGAGTAATGTTTAATGACTTGTGAGTTGTGTGTTTGAATACTGGGCTATCCTTAAATTTGAACTCAACTATCTGTTGAGATGAGTTCTGCTCCAAACGAGACCTAAATATTTTTTAGCAATTCTAAGACATTGATAAGGGCAGATTTTATTAGTATTGCTTATTCGATCAATCTATTATTCTCCCTCGGATTCTTTATATATTTTCAGTGATGATCTAGAAATTAATAAATTACTTAAAACATATATCGTATTATCTATTGGAAATCTGAGATAGATAAAAGAATTATCATCATTGAGAAGTTGGAGCCTGGAGGTGGAAAGTTTGCCACTCTTCCCAAATTGGAAAAGACGTTAAGCAGCAATCCCTTAACCACTCTTTAATGTGAGCGAGATGAGACTTTGTGGGAAAGGGAAACCTTAACCACTCAGCAACCTCATATGATGTTCCTCAACCTCTGTATCCCCACCGTTCAATGCGATAAAGAAAGTGATCGAACTGTGTGGATCTGTGGAGGAGCCAATGGGAAAATGAAGCCCACCATAGTATTTAACTTAAAGAAAAGTTTTGACTGTTAATGTCCTGACCAAAGGAAGATCAGAGGACCTATTGAGAGACAGAGAGACAGGATGGGTAATTTCCTTTAGAATTCCATCCGCTCCCATTCTTCAATGTGTTCTCACTAGATACGACAGATTTAAAAACCCGTCACTGAAAACCACCTGTCTACGATACCCAGATCTCTGTTTCTCTTAATTTGATCAAAATTATTCACCATCTTATTTATCGAAGTTCCCCTGTTTCTACATGATCTTTTGCTCTGTTTTCCGCACGAAGTCTTATAACTTCTCTGCTTGATGATATGCTCTTTAGCTTCTAGTCTATCCGTTTCAATTCTCTTCTCTGGTTTGATCCTTGTAAACTAGTCTTTGTCTAAATTTAGTTCCTTTTTCGAATTCGAAGTACAATCCCACAACTCTTTTCCCCTGCTTTTGGTATCCAAATTACTCTCTAGCCATATCTCCACCTAATTAGTTTGATCCTAATAGCCATTTCTCCCCCCTCTAAATCCCCTGCTTTTGCTGTATAGATTTTCGGTTTTTCGACTGGAACTCGTCTTATCCAACGAGTCCTGCCTAGTTTCTGGGCCTCCCACTTCAAAAACCCGATTTGTATTTTTCGAATTTGAACAAACCCAATCATGGGAATTCAGAAAGATAGGGTGAGATTCAATGTTGGAGGCAGACTCTTTGAAACAACTGCGGCAACCCTAGCAAACGCCGGTCGAAATTCGATATTCGGCGCGATGTTCGACGAGAATTGGACTCTACAAACAGATAGTTCCGGGGAATATTTCATTGATCGGAACCCGGATTGCTTTTCCATCCTCCTCGATCTCCTCAGAACCGGCGAGCTCTACATTCCTGTGGATATTCCAGAAAAACTCCTCTACCGGGAGGCCCTGTTCTATGGCCTTCTAGCCCGCGTTCGCTCCTCGAAATGGGGTCCCTTTGATGGCAATCGATTGCGGCTTTCTCGTTCTATAACCGGTCAAGCACCTGGCGATGGAACGGCGATTCGAGCTGGCCCCGATGGTGGATGCTGCGTTGCTCATGGTAGCATGGTTCACGTCTATGACTGGATGCTAGATGAGCATGCACCAATAACGCTCGATTACCAAAGAGTCAATGATGTTGGCTGGATTGACTCACAGGGTATTGTGATCAGTGTGTGTGAACGATTAGGCCGTGGAGATGGTGGGATGGGTCTGTTCAGTTCATCAACAGGGGAGCTGAGGCATAAGTTTCAAGTCAATCATGATAATCAAGTCAAGAGCTTTACTGCTGGGGCTTTGAGTTTCAGCTCGGATTGCAAGATATTTTCTAGTTGTAAAGGTCGGAGTAATGAGTATGGTATTGGAGTCTGGGACCAAGTCACAGGAAAACAAACTGATTTTTTCTATGAGCCTCTTGGTTGGTCACTTGGTGATGCTGACAAACTCCAATGGCTACATGGGAGCAACTGTTTGTTGGTTGCATCTTTGTTTCCTAGGAAGGACAATTGTTACATTAGTTTGTTGGATTTTAGGGATAAGAAGATGGCTTGGTCTTGGTCTGATATTGGTGCTCCTACGACTGTGGATGAGAAGCGGGTTAGAGATGCAATAGCAATGGAGGAGAATAGCTCTATCTGTGTGGTGAATGAATATGAGGATTTAGGTTTCATGGACTTGAGAAGCACTGCTGGGAGCATCAGGTGGAGCTCAAGAAGCCGGTTGATGAAGGGGAAGATGCCGGACGAGCCATGTTACCCTAAATTGGCATTGCATGAAGGGCAACTCTTCTCGTCAATGAATGATTCCATATCAGTGTTCTGTGGTCCTGATTGGGTTTTAACGTCGAGGCTGGGTCGAAGCTATGGAGGTTCGATATGTGATTTTTCTATAGGTGGTGATCGGCTCTTCGCGCTGCATAGTGAAGAAAATGTGTTTGATATATGGGAGACTCCACCTCCTCCTATTATATGATTCAGCAATGGTCTGCTTGTTTTTGGTCTTTGTGTTTCTTCCCTTTTGATATACATGGTTTTCCTTTTTGTTTTCTAGAATATAGGTGGAGTTGCAGTTAGGCCTATAAGTAGAGTTCTGAGCTTGTATAGGGTTTGCTAATTCTTAGAGAGATGAAGATGATTGCTTTAACTAGGTTTAACCTCATATAACACAGAGGGACATCAAAAAGTGTGTATAAAATGGGGGTTTCCCATTGTTACAAAAGAAACGAAAATGATTGCTGAACTAAATTACAGAGAGGAACATGTTTTTGTTGGGAAGATGCATCTACTCGTCAATTGTGGGTCTACTTGCATGTTTCGTTTTCAAACTGACCAGGAATGCCTCTTTCATTCTCTCTTTTTTGGCATCTCTCTTTTTGTTCTTTTTGACCTCTGCTTTCACAGTTTTATTCCCTTCCTCTTGTTCTGATGCATCCCCATGCTCTCGATACAGATTCCAGATTTGCTCGAGAAGGGAAGGGGGGGTGGGCTTTGTTTTCTTCTAAGCGAGCTTCATTGATTAAAAAAACCATTGTACAAATTACAGAAGAACGTAATTATACAGTAAATATGGGTGGATTTTTCCCACTAAGAAAATCTAATAGACATTAGAGAATGCAGATAATGGGAATGCTTCCAAATGTTTGGTTAGAAAAGGGTTACTTTTGTTTAAACAAGCAGTCTAGTTTAGGTTTATCAATTTATAACCATAACAGCAAGCCCAAAAGTCAGTCACTACGACTCACTAGCAAACAGTCAAAAAGAAAATGTAAGTAAAACAGCAAAATATAATGATAAAAAAGAGCTTAATTGTGGGAAGATACTCTGTGAACAGAGATTAATGTCAGTCAACTATAACAAATGATGGGCTCCATTGCTCCAACCAATATTACCCCGACCCTCATGTAATCAATCTGAGTAGACGTTATGAATTCAACATAGCGTTGATACGAGGAAGGAGGTTTTGATCATCCAAGGAAAACCACGCTGTTCATGATTACTTTTATGTAGGGAACCATGATCATTTGTTATTGATTACTGACAAAGAAAAAGAGGTTGTTCCTTGGATAATCCAGAACAATACAATGACATCATGAGCACCCTCCATATAAGATTATCCAGTAATCAAAAGTGCCTTATGTGAACTTCCAGGAAGCTACCTTCAATTATTTTTCTATATCAATAAGAAACTTTCAAATGTATTGTACAACATGAGCAGGAACAAAAATGATAATCCAAGTAGCACAACTAACTTGACTTTGAAAGGAAGAAAAAATTAGGTAAGAGAGAACCAAAAAGCCGCGGACCCCAGAAGCAGACGGTAAATCAAGCATGTTCAGGCATCACTTTCTTGAGAAATGTAATTGGCTGAGATTCTTCAGGAGCAAGTTGCTCAAAGGAAACATAATTTTGCTCCTTATCGTAAACATGACATAGGGTCATTATCGTCTTCATCAAACGCCAATTCCAATTAGCTTCATTCAGATACTGTTGATGAGATGTGAGAGAAAAATGAATGAAATCAGCAACTTATTGGCATCAGTAAGGAAACCATGGGACCCGTGTCTGTGTGCCTGCATGTAGGAGTTAAGAACTTATCAATTATACCTTTCCCCAATTTTCTTGTAGAGATTTATGGGCTGCCCGCAAATTATAGCTTGGTATCCTTGGAGAAATATGGTGGGGAATGTGGACACTGATATCATGACACAGGATCTCAATCCTGTACAGGAAAAAGGAGCCGGAATTTAGCAGTCTAATTCATATATATAGAAAATAAAGGAGATTGCAAAGTACATCCCATCAGTTTGCCAATCAAAGCAACGAAAGGACAGACAGACACAAAGAAGGAAGTAGTCATTACCATCGAGGATAATCACAATGAACTGTTCCATTTAGCTGGGCCTGAGCAGCATTCCACTCATTTGAAGATTTGAATGGTATGTGAGGAGCTGAATGATGGACCATGGTGAAAGTACTCATCTACACAGACAAATAAAATCATAATACTTGGACACATCTTATAGGCTGAAATGATCAGGTCATAAGCTCATATGATCATCAAGGCATGAATCAAACTATGGAAATTTGGGATTCTAGCATAATCTATGCTAAACTTCGCAAGAATCTTTTCAATGGACCATCTTTGTGAAACTGATATAGCAGGGCCAAAAGACTTTTAAATTAATGAGAATGTAAGATCCATTCAAGAGTGAAACTGAAACATATCAAGAGTGAATAATGTCACATTATTTTGCAGCAAACCATGAATAGATCACGTTGGACATCTTGCTTGGCTACTTCCAATAAGTTCAGTGAGAAGTCCTCATGTTGAACCCCTTCTTTTTTCAGAAAGAAATAAGTCCCATATGACTCAAGTAATTGTGGTACTTCCAAAATTTTCATGTAGTGTGAACCACGGCAGGAAAGGAAGTCTCCTTTCTGCCGCATGTATCACCACCATCCACAACACTATCTACAAGAAAAATGGCAGGGCCATCTAACAGATGCTATAGATTTCCGGGATATTAACCACTCTTGAAAGAGAATATCATTATAAAGTGTGTCCAAATATTACTGCAAGAGAATTGGAAGTAGCATTACCCAAAAGTGATAGCCCAACCATGGCATAAACCAGAACTTAATCCATCCCATGATCCCAGTCTTGTAGATAATCAATGGCCATCCAATTGCAATAAATGCAAAGACACAAGCCAAACTTATTTTCGCTCTTTTCACTTCACTTGGTCTGAACTTGTTCACATCGAAGTGCCAGATCAACCTATAAGGATGTTTATTAATGTCAAGACACATAAAGTATCGAATAAAAACATAAAAAATCATGATTGCCCAAGTTACTAGCGGTAACCGTTGATAGTAATGGCCAGGAAAATTTTGCTACACAGTAAATATTGCCCCATATAGTTCCCTGTATTTTCTTACGCACCAGTGTGCTATAGACATCCATGTTCTAAAAGGACCATATCCATATATAATTGCCTTGCGCAAAACAGGGGATGAATCAAACTCCTCTTTCCAAACAGGATGCCAAGCTGTATCCTCAGACAACCTATAGAAGTAAGATGGATGAGAATACATATGAAACTTTAACAAATGGAAGAAGACCAGCACCTTACAAAAGTAGTAAACCAGCCAAAACAGCAAACGAAAAGAAAAATTCATAAAAAAAAAAAAAATTAAACAATTATAATCACACGTCAACAACAAATTTGTGAGGCAAAAAGAGGAGAGGAGAGACTTCTTCTGCTTGCAGCTTGGGATAATTCGAAAGGAAAAATCATACATACATGTTTGTTTTCGCATGATGCTGATCGTGCTTAAACCTCCATGGCTCGTATGGGTATATCAGTGGCATAAAGGCCAAAGTGCCAACAATATCCTCCACTAATTTGTTCTTTGAAAAAGACTTGTGAGCACAATCGTGGCCTATAACAAAGAACTTTATGGAAACAAGAATAAAGAGTAATATGAATCAGCTAGGATGCACATCTATTAAGATGATGGAATGGGGGGGGGAAAAATGTACCCGCCATAAAATTCACAAGCAACATAACATATAATAAAGAAGTTTAAGGAACTAACCCCTGTTATTGCAGTCCCTGTCCACGCCCAAGCCAGAGGAAGTAGATACCAGGGGGCCTTTGAAATCATGAGGAGCCCCAAGGCATAGGAAGTGACGGATATTAAAACTGATCTCCATGCTTTCACATCATCAATCTCAAACACCTTCAGAAGTTTCGAAAGGAAAAAATAAATAGAAATATCATCAATTCTCTTCTTTTGTCTACATTTCCAACCTCAAATGTGTACAAGAAAATAGGATCTTTTCTTCAGTTAAGCTATAAGATTAGTCTTAAAGGTGGGGCGCAAAGGTGAAGCATAATTTAATGCTCCCATTCTCATTAAATACACAACTAATTACCCTAAATTAATAACCCGCAAAGGACTCTGCATCTCCAACCATGCAACTAAGAGCAACTGCTTAAGAGAGGAAGTTAACCAAATGAAATAGTTTTACCCATTTGAATGCACCAATCTTTGGCACAGAGATCTTCCATCCGGGCACAGAGTCTAATTCCCAAAAGCTAAGTTCGGCAGTAAAAGAAATAGAATGCAAATGCTTCATGTAGAAGCATTACCTTTTTTGGAAGGGTATCAATAACATCCTTTAATTTAACATCTTCAGGAATTGGTTCTCCAATTTGCTTAAAACCATAGCTTTCAGCTAATTTTTTTCTATAGTCAGCACTGTCTGTCGGAGCTGTTACAACTGGAATTGCAACAGCTTGTAGGACTTTAGTCCTCTTAGGAAATAAAAACTGCTTATGCCTGTTTCCCTTCTGGAGAAGTCTGTCTCCCTTCAGGTAACATATGCCTGTCTATCAGAATAGAAATAAGACACCTAAAATAGAGAATGCCAGAAGCAACGATAGTTTGAACAAATATAACTCACATAATAATTTTGACAATGTATGATAGACATTGCTTCACTCACAGAAAAGTTGCATTGAAAAGATGGAGAGATTCATTGATAGTACCCTAGCTTTCAGTTTTTTCTCCTCTATTGGTTGCTTATGATTATCAATGGAGATTGTTAGAAAAATTACATGATCAAATTCACCTCTTCCCATTAGCTTAAGCTGTTGGAATAATTAGTAATTTAACATGGTATTAGAGTAGAGCTCCTAAGTTCGAATCATGATTCCAGACTTCATCCCATCTCAATTAAATATTCTAATTTTCAGGCACACTTATTAAGAGAGAGTCTAACTATGAACAAAATGTCAAAGTATAAATCAAATGATTAAATTTACCATCTAATCACACATGAGAGAGAGAGTATTGCAATAATTAAATGATAGATTTACCTATTCCTATCCGTTTAAACTTTTGGTACAACTTAGTGATTCAACAAATGTAACATTTAATACACTTTAGTCCAATCCAATGACGACCATAAGAAAAAATAGTTCTCTTAGGGTACTCTGAGTCCATATCTTGTACAGTGTATGACACGTAACAGAATACGCACACCAGTGGCGGAAGCCATCACAACAAGAATAACCAACCCATATTGATTCCCTTGGCTGAATGGAATATAATGAATGATACAGAGATCACTGCCATTTAATTAGAAAATGCTAATGAGTCGATCGTGCATAAGAAATTGAGAAACTTAAAGAGAGGGCTCCTTCATCCGTTTAAGTCGTTTCAGTCTCTCAATTCCTTGCTTATATTTCAGAAAATCCTTCACTTTTGCCATTTCTAACACCCAATTTACCATGCTAACTACCGATGCACCAATAAAATAAAACTCAAATCCCCATTTGGGCCAAATAAATGACGAAGCTAATAAAGCTCAAATCTTAGCCAAACTAATTAAACAAACTTTACCTTAAACTTGATAGAGCTAGAAGGAAAACTTATCAGAGAGAGAGAGAGAGAGAGAAAGAGAGAGTAACATACCGGGAGAAGGAGAACAATGAGCCAAAATTTCTCGACTCCCACGAAGCTTTTGATGGGGGCACTGAAATGCAAACCCAAAAGATTGGCAAACAAAAAGAAAACCATAAAAGCAGCAACAAAGCTCTAAACGATAACGTTGTGGGGGGGGTGTGAGTGTGAGAGAGAGAAAGGGGGGGGGGGGGGGGGGGATGGTATACCATGAACAGGAACACGGAGTCTGACAGTCTGCAAGCCATTCCGAAAGAGCTGTAGGATATTCCAATTCACAAAGGCCACCCCCGGCGCCCGCCACCCGTTTGAAGCTCTATGGGTGTGGGTGTTAGAGAGTGTACGAATGCGAAAAATATATGCTTTTCTGTTCTTGGTAATGGACAAAGTAACAAGGAGGCTCGTTTAAGAACACGCACCTTTCAGTGAAAAATGGATATCGACGTTTAACGCCAACCACACTTTTTGTGAATCAAGTTTCCACCTTAGAATAAAAATCATCTCATTTGACTTGTGAATCTTCCTTAATGGTTATAACACAAATCAAATGGAGATACAATTTTAAAATTCAATGTGTATCACAAAATTATTTTTCTCAAGTTTTTTTTTTGTAGAGAACAATGGATGAATTTATCAATAATGGATAAAATTTAAAGTCTCATTCATATAAATATAATGTTTTCCTTGCAATTAGAATAACATGGAAATATGCTATTTTTCATTTTAGCTTCGTTGTTTTTAACTATATTATTTATGCAGTATGATTTAAGTAATTTTTTATACAAGCGTTTTACATTAGTCAATACGACTAAAAATAATAAATTAAAAGAAAAAGAGTAGCATTGATTAAAGAGTAATTTCACATACAATCGTAAAATACGTAAACCTCGCTTAATCATTTTGAAAAAGAGTGGGGTTCACTATTAAAAATTTAATTTTTTTCATGTGGATCCTATATTTTATTCACTTTTTTCAAAGCGATTATGCAGCGGTTGCACAATTCACAGTTGTAAATATATTTTCTTTTGATCAAAATAGATATATATGAATGAGCTTTGCAACTTATCATCCCTACATATCACACACCACATTTTTTATTATTATTTTATTCTTCTTAAACTTATTGAATTATTCTACTTATCATTCATATACCATACATTTGATAAGAGAAAAAAAAATAAAAAAAATATGGTGTATGAGATGATGAATATAATTTTTCTATATGAATATGGTCCGTATCTACAGCTCTCATCAATGGCAAGTTTTTTTGTTTTTAGAAAAATATAATTATTAGCTAATTTCTAATCAACAGTTTTATGGATTATTCCAAGGTTACATTAACTATTTCTGACCAACTAGAAAAGAACAAATAAAAGAAGGAAATTCACTGTTACTGTAAAGCTGAAAATGACAATGGGATCGTTGAGAGGTTTACAATTTTGTTTACATACAAGAAATAGGGTGTGTATCACATTTTCAATGCATGTCCAAGGTGTGGAATTCGTGCAAAATATTCATAGCATGGATTTTGCGTGTGAATTATTTTCTTCTATGTTAGGTATTGAGACCACTTTCTAATCATTTGTTTCATGTTTTTTAATTCCACACTCAACACCACTTTCTAATCAAAATAAGGAAAAGAATGGTATGAAAAAGACTATTATTTTTAGGCTGATTTATTAAATCAAGTTAAATTCATATAAATTTGACTCGACTGGTATAAACTCGACTGATATTACTTCAGTTTTATAATGAAAACATCTCGAATTGGATTCTTAGAATTTCTTTTAATACTTCTAATTTTAGAAACAGATTAGGACATGTTTGGACACTTGGATTGAGATGAGATGATCTCATTTCGTCTCAAAACTTTTCATAATTTCTTTTCCGAACATCACTCAAATATAAAACGTTTTTTAATTTCAAATCTTCAACATTTTTATCTAATAATTATCGAATCATTACAACATTCCTAAACTTTTAAATAAAACACAAAAAATAATACAATTTTTTCAAATTAAAAATAGTAATAATATTATTGAAAAATTATATTCAAACAATATTTTAACTTTATAATATTTTTATTAAACTTTCTTTTCTCTCATTTTTCAAAACTTAATAAAACATCTTAATTCAAACCATTTTACTATTATTCATAAATGATTTCACTATTATTTATAAAATTTTAATCTCATCTCATTATCCAACATTCCTAAGATCATCAATCAATATTCATCATCAAAAAATGGTAGACGTAATGATTACAACATTAGCTTCTACATTTTTTTTTTTTATTTCTTTTAATGGGAGAGGAGGGTTTTGAACTTCACACTCCTTTTTGGTAGGGGTGTAACTGGTCCGGTTCAGTTCAGTTTTTGACAAAATCTAGGACCGAACTGGTATGTACCGATTTTTTATTTTTCAAAATCGATTACGCTCCGGTTACCCTCCTAAACCGATTTTTCGATTTTTTTTTAAATGTAAAAAACATATAATAAAATGTTACTTCTTATGATAAAATATTATTAATAATTTAATATATATATTATGTTTAAAGCATATGATCAATTAAATTTTCATTTTTAAGATTAAATTTTTATTTTATAAATTATAATAACATTATCTTATATATAATTATATTAATAACATATGATCAAACAAATTACAAATATTCATATTTAAGATTAACATTTTATGTTATAATTTATAAATTATAATATGAAATTATTTCATATATGATATATAATTATATATTATATATAAAAATTTAATATATTATTATATATTATATATAAAACTTATATATATAAATATTTGTATAATATATAAAATTAATTTATATATATATTTTTCCAATCGGTCCGATTCGGTTCCAAAAACTACGGAATCGAAACCGGACCGATTCCGGCCGGTTTTCATAATATAGGAACCGGTTATAAACCGGACCGGTTCAAAACGAGACCAACCGATTCAGTCCGGTTTGATTCGATCTAATTTTCTAATTTTTCAATTTAAATTTACACCCTTACTTTTTGAAGGTTGAAGGTTAAGCCTGGGCTTCTTTTTAATTGTTGGAGCAAAGCTCAAAATGAATATGGGCCTTTCTGTGTTTGGGCCTTGGGAAAAAGGCCCCATTGTTGCACCAAACCTTGGGCTGAATTTGCCATCAATGCCATGGATGAAGAGAATGGAACATGACACTGAAGTCAGTGAATTGGTAACATGTCACTCGAAAAATCTTTTTTCTTTTCCTCAATTAATGAAAGAAATTTTCTACTGTAAAATTATTCCCTGAAAATGATTAATAAGCCCGATTAATTTAATTAACATAACCAAACAAACCCAGTTTCATATAAAATTTGCAGTACACGCTTTCTTCTTGGCATTTAGTTAGGCCGGCACGATGACTAGACAGGATGATGAAGAAGATGGATTTCAGGTTCATCAAACCTTAAAGAATGAGTCAATTATTATAAGACGGTAGAATTCAGAAACATCCACACCACATACATCTGCAAGAATATAATAGCGTTGTTATTCTAGGGGTATACTTCACTAATGACTCAACAAGAAGATCACCATGAAGCAGCAGCAGCCATTGGTGTGGATTTTGAAGGTCCAGATTCAGTCAACGGCCATCTGGGGTGTTGATATGATATATCCGTAGCTCACTAAATTCCCTTTGGCCGGCTAAAGACCCAATGGCAGTGGAAGAAAGAGATGTTAAAAGCTTTGGATATGTGGATTTGACCTCTAGTATTTGGCATTTCCATTTGTGTCAAAGAAGACCGGTTCCTCATCTGACTTGATGACTTGCCCAGTCAATTTGCCTAAATTCTTTAACTGTAGTTATAAAATTCTTAATACTTAAAACCCACACAAAGAAAGTAAGCATCAATGACGGTATATCACCAAAGTAGCTCTCTTGGTGTATTGGTGCAGAATTATGGAAAATAAGACATTACCAGAGTACAAAGAAGGAAACCAGACCTCAAAATCACCACCAATGGCCACTCCCTACTTCTTCCTATTCATCTTCATCCTCCTTTGCAGTCCTTACAAGATAAATTCAAGTAAGCATGCAACAAAGATCCAATAGTACTATGAAATGAAATCTCTCCTCTTAACTACTTCCTTGACAGAACTTTTGTTCCATGTTTCAGGTTCATGCTCACTGAATTTCAGCCAATTCCCATATGAAGCACACAGCGAGTGCTTTGACATAGATTCAGGTTCTATCCCCTCTACAGTAATGCGTTCATGCTGCAGCTCAGCCCTCCAATCTTTCTTCCAAGCAATGGCTATAAAAACCAATCAGTCTGGATCCATATTCCTCCAAATGGATGAAGCTCAAGATTGTTTTAACACATTCCAAAGTCTTCATCAGAGGACTAATCTCAATAAATGTGAAATCCAACAGTTCATCTCTTCTTCAACACCAAACCTGTGCTCAAAGGGAGTTGATTCAATCACAAATTTTCTCGGGTTTGAGAGATACAGCGCCGTCCAGTCCAATTGTAAAGATTTGTCTGCTTCTTATTATAGTGATGAGACGTGTTTTAACTGCGTCTCCTCTTATAGTCAGTCACTGCAAGCTTTGAAAGAAGGTGATAGTTCAAATGGACAAAGGTGTGCTGAAGCTCTCCTTGTTAGTCTTGCAAGCTCAGATGTGAACACCCCAAACTGGGTCTATGGGACTTTTTCTTGTTTATGGAGTGAAATACGTAAGTAAGATTTTCTAAGTTTTCACATATGTGACATTTTCATTTTGACTGATTCGTTTGAATATTTTCATTCTTGTGATTCAGAGCTTCCATGGACTACACAAAATCAGAAGAAAGGTGAATCAAAATAAGTACTAAATTACCTTTCTTGTTTTGTTCACCCTTATACATTAAATGAAATTTAGCCTTAATCAGCTGATTAATATGTAAAAGGACCTCTGCTGAGTTCCAAGGAACTCATGGCTACGGTAATTGCGGTAGCAGTGCTTGTCATCCTAGCTCCAATACTATATACACTAACCAGGAAGCAACTTCAACATGCAAGTGAAGAGGACATGGATAATCTATCAGGTGAGGAAAATGATACGTGTGTGCGCGCGTGTATGTATATGTATGTATTCATTGCTGCTTTCTTTTGTGAATATCAATTCATGCAAATTCGTTGCTTCAGTCGTAGCCCTTAAAAAAGAACTAGAAGATGAAGCCAGAAGTCACTTCGATTGCTCTGGCCTCTATGTATTCTCGCAAGATGAAATGAACAGAGCTACCAATTCTTTTGATAATTCAAACTTGATTGGAGAGGGAACTCTTGGTATGATGCCCATGACCACTTGTAAATATGGTAATTGTGACTGAGTTCAAGTTGAATTAATTCTTAAGGGTTTGTTTAGGGAAAATGTATGTTGGAAGAATGCCTAGCGGAATGAGAGTGGCAATCAAGAGACTTAAAGAGGGCATTAAGCTTCATACTCTTATTGATGATATATGCCAGAAGGCAAAAATAAGGCATCCAAATTTGGTGAGCACTCTTGGATATTGTGATAGAGGAGATGAGTGTCTGGTATCTGAGTTCTGTGTTAATGGTGATCTTGAAAGCCGGCTTCTTGGTAAGCTTCTCTGTTTCTTATTATATAGGAAGTTTATAGTAATCCACAAATTGCAGAACTTTTCTTCCGTACTAAGTTTTGCTAATTCCAGTCACACTTAATGGTACGACAAATTTTAAATGGAAAATGCTACTTAAACCGATAAAAATGATCGATTGAATTTTTTGTTTTTATTTTTTTTACTAAATGATTAAGAAAGTGAATATTAGTGAATTGATATATTTTTTTTAAAATGTTTACAAATGTATTAAAAATTGATTAAAGAAAAAAAAAAAGTGCATATACACCTATTGGTCGAGTTCTTCAGTTAAAATCTCGATCCTTGTAACACGGTCTATTTTAAATTGCTTCATATGTCGTATATCTACCTCTTAACGGAGACTCATTTAAAATATGTCATATCAACTCATTACTATGTTAACTCACTTCATCATCTCAACTTATTACTATTTATAAAAAATTTAATTCAGCTCAACATTCAAACGCAGCCTTAAAGTCTCAATCCGTGTAGCATGGTCTTGCTTTATATGTCATATATCTACCTCTTAATGGAGAGCCGAGACTCATTTAAAATATGTCATATCAATATGCAGGACAGAAAATAACAAAACCTATGATGAAAAACAGCATTTTTCCTCCAAGAAAGGTTGGAAACTTTTGATTACCAACTTATTGCAACAAGGAAATGCATACAATGCTTCCTCTCCAAACATGTCACTGAAGCTACCATTTTCCATGACTTCAGAAATTTTTACTATCTTAAAAATGTAAACAATGAATGCGTGTGGCAGGTGAAAGAAGAGTACCGATCTTGACATGGGAACAGCGGTTGCAGATATCTATTGGAATTGCAAGGGGTTTATGGTTTCTGCATGACAATCCCTTGCAGAAGATGGTTCATGGAGATATAAAGGTAATACTATAATTAAGCTGGTTCGCTGTTACCTGATGATGATGATTGCCAAGTTACTAATAATCCAATATGGCTCAGTTAACAAACATATTACTGAATGAGAAAGTAGAGCCAAAGATTTCAGACCCCATCTTATCAAACTCCAAGTTACAGAAGACTGATCACAGCTCAGGAACTTCCGACGATGTTCTCAAATATGGTGTTTTGCTGCTTCAACTTTTGACGGGAAGAAAGTCTCCATCTCTAGTCGAGGAGGTTTGATCTATTCAATCTGTTTTCTTTCCAAAATAAGTTGGTGATTTTTTTGGGTGAAAAAGCATACACAGAACCTGCTCACCGGCGCACAGCTTCTGATATGACATCATTTAATTTAATATAATAAATGCTGTATTATTAAAACGTGCATCAAAAGTAATTTGTTGGGCAGTGTCTTATAATGGGTTTGGAGACAGATAGTAAGTAGGAAAATAAGGACATTCTTCGACAATTATAGCTATAAGAGACATGCATGTGGTTACATCCATCCCATATGAGGTGGTTTTCACGATGAGTAATTTTACTTAAGTATGTAAAGTCGTATAATCGCTTTGAAAAAAAATAAGATTTATTATTAAAAAATTATTTTTTTATATAGATCTTATATTTTATTTAATTTTTTAAAAATAATTACGCTGCTATTACCCAATTTTCAGTTACAAATATTTTTTTATTACAGCGAGTACGAATTTATTTGATCTTTGTTTGAATGCGACTATTCTGACAGAACAACTTAGGGTCGATGTACTACCTAAAACCTGTTTGTTGTCGTTAATGCAGGCAACAGATGCAGTAAAGAAAGGAGAAAGTGTAAGCGCCATGGCAGATCCCAGCTTACGTGGGGCAATGTTTGGATCTGAGTTTCGAAATCTGTTTTCCATAGCTGTCTTGTGTACAGTTCCAAATGAATGCGAAAGACCAACCATGAAACAAGTCTTGCAGAGACTTGAAGAAACACAGATTCTTGTCTGAGCTTTGAACTTCCAGCTGTTTCAAACACTTGTGAAACAGGATTGTTACAGCTATCAATCCTTCATGTTTTGTGGAGGTGTAACATCAATGTGTTTTTCAAGTTTGAAATCACATTCCACTTTCATCTGTTGCTGTTTTGCCCTCACTGATTGGATTAAGTTGAAGAAGTTGCCAGAACTTAACAGGAAAAAAACAGCCCTGATGAGATGTATAGCCTAAACATCATCATGTGTATCTTAGATTCAATTTGATGATCTCCATTTGATATGTTGGGTGGTCCAAAATCTAGCTACAATCACTATAGTGAGGTTATCTACAATAATATTATCTTTCGACCATTAGATCGGTTATTAATAGTAACTTAAAAGAGTTATTTTATTTATCCTAATAGAAAACTGAGTGAGATAAGAATACGTAAAATTGATATTTATAGTTACAGAGTGTGAAAGTTTCCCGTATTATTTTTGAAAAAAATGTGTAAATTTTAGTCTTGTATAAAAAATTATTTTTTTAATAATAAATCTCACTTTTTTTAATGAGAATGCGTGTGACTTGTATACTTTAACATTATTCAATAATATAATATATAATAATTTCTTTTTTATTCAAATATTAAAAATAAGATGTTATATCCATAGTTATGGTAGTTGTAGTGTCGTCCAAGTCATCCGACGTGGCCTCTCCTCCGGAGTCGGTGGGAAAATAATATTCAGCTTTCAGAAAAAGAGAAGTGACTTAAGAGGAAAGACAGGGAAGGAAAGCATGTAATTCTAAGCCAGACCTTTATCCTTCAGTCATCGTCAACAACACTAGCACCACCTGACATTTGACAACAAGCAGACACAGCGACCGTACATACGCGTATATGTAATGTACATATATATATATATATTGATTTGATATGTATGTATATAGATCTTTATAGAGTGTTAAAGTTGGAGTAGTGATTGGACGACCAAGATGGCGTTGCTGCGGCGGTTCTTTTTCCGGCAGCCACCCGATGGGCTCCTTGAGATCTCTGAGCGAGTTTATGGTAACGTTTCTTAATTTTTTTTTTTTTTTTGAAGAAAAGGTTCGTGGGAAGTGATAAATATTTCCAAGTTGCAATTTAATAAATGGAAAATTGTGACTTGGAAGAGTGGGGAGTTTCATACTGTGTTTATCTCTGAGATGAGGCACTGCTTGGTTGCTGAGAAAATTTAGAAGGAATGGGATTATTAATTATTGGCCGTTTCCTGATCTTTTAGTACTCATTATTTGAGGAAACAGTGAAAAACGTTCAAAAGAGTTCGTTTGAGATTCACTTAACAAGAAAAGATAAAAAAATTGTAGTTTTTTCCCTTACTTTACCTCTAGATTCCGAGCAACCAAGCAGAGCGGAAAGGTAGAAAAATCCAAGTTGTGGCTGGTATTTATAATTATGTACTAGAAGGGTCAAATGGGATCTCTATGTCGGGTTTAGGGGACTATGACAATGTCTCATTGCATTATGGTGGCAGAAGAATGGAACCCAAATTTTTTGCATTGCAATTAATAGAGTGCATATAATACATGGCCTTTACTAAGTACGATTATATGGTCTTTAACTAAAAGTTTTGGAAGTAAGTTTTTCAATTGGTGGCTAATGGTTTCACATTCTATGTACATGTATGTATGTATATATAGTATTCGACTCCTGTTTCTCTACCGAGGCTTGGGATGAAGAGAACTATAAGATATATACTGATGGGATAGTCAGTCAACTTCGAGATCACTTGCCTGAAGCATCCTTCTTGGTATTCAATTTTCGTGAGGGAGAGGCACAAAGCGAGATTGCTAATATTTTGGACACATATGATATGACCAGAATGGAATACCCTCGACATTATGAGGGCTGCCCTGTGCTGACAGTAGAGGTCATCCACCATTTTCTAAAATCAAGTGAAAGTTGGTTGGCGCTTGGACACCATAACATGCTGTTGATGCACTGTGAACATGGCGGTTGGCCGGTTTTAGCTTTTATGTTGGCTGCACTGTTGATTTATAGGAAGCAGTATAGTGGGGAGCAGAAGACCTTAGACATGGTTTACAGACAGGCTCCTCGCGAACTTTTGCATTTTCTGTCGCCACTGAACCCAATACCTTCTCAACTGAGGTATCTACAGTATGTATCAAGGAGGAATGTTGCCTTTGAATGGCCACCGTTGGATAGAGCGCTCACCTTGGACTGCATCATTCTCAGATGCATTCCTGATTTTGATGTAAGTGGGGGTTGTTGTCCAATATTTCAGGTATATGGACAGGATCCCTTTTTTGTTGCTGATAAAACCCCCAAAGTTTTGTACTCATCACTGAAAAGAAGCAAGGCTGTCCGGGCTTACAAGCAGGTGATGTTACGCTTCTTCTTTTGGGTCAAATACCCTTTTCACACACAAACTATTGTTTTATGCTTTGCACTTGAAACTACCAGAAGTGACACTGCACCCTTCAACTTCTGTTGATTGCCAAATAGCTTCCGTCTTCAAGATCTGACTGTCAAGATTGTGTCACATGACACATCGCCTACTTTTTACCTTAACGATCAGAATTGGACGAAATGTGCTATTTGCTAGTTCCTGGTATTTGAGAGCGCAGTATGTTAACTTTAGTAATTTATAGTGCAAACTGCAAAACACATGGTAGTTTGGGGGCAAAAAGTGTATATAACCCTTAGCTTTATCCTTTTCTCCTTTCTTGAAATAGGTGGATCTTGTGTTTTATATAAACCCAACTTTCTATTCACCCTCTTCTCGACAGGGAATATAAGGTTTTCGTGAGGTTGATCTTGAGTCGCCATCATAGTGTGAATACCTTCATTTAAAGGATTATTTTAGTTTCTTAGATTGTTCCATTTTCAACTCTTGTATTTTGTAATAGTATCATGGGTTCCCTTTCTTGGGGAGCATACATAAAATGTGTTCATTTAAAGGGTAGGTGTACCAGGGTTAAGAAGCATAATAATCAGAATGATAATAGCCTAAAAACTGTATAGAATATCTAGCCTATGGTACATCACTTGTGCATCAGTGCAATTGGTAATCCTATGGAAGGTCTCCAGAAAATAAAAGTTAAATCCTTTTTTTTTTCCCTTGGGCAATTGTTCTATGGGATTTATTAACATTATAAAAAATAATTACACTGGCCAATCTAGGTTCAGGGGATCTCTTTAATTTGGGACTTCAGCATTGAGAAGGCATGGTTGAAGTTTAATATGGCTTTCTGGTCTTGACTTGAAAACCAAAAGGGTAAGAGTGCTGTGTGTTTTTGGAGCTTTATTTATATCTGTTGTTGAGTCTGCAAAAGATTATCTGGATTGGGAGGTTGATATCTTTCTTTCTATGATTTAATCTGCTTGGGAAGCTCACTTTCCTTGATTACAAAGTTTTTCGGGACTTATTATTTCATGTAAAGTGAAGTCTAATCTTTGTATCATATGATTGTCTGTAACCCCTTACTATTGTGTTTCAGGCAGAATGCGAACTAGTTAAAATAGATATCAATTGCCATGTTCAAGGTGATGTTGTGGTGGAGTGTTTTAGCTTGAATGATGACATCAAACGTGAAGAGATGATGTTCAGAGTCATGTTTAACACTGCTTTTATTAGGTCCAATATATTGATCCTAAACCGAGATGAAATTGACATGTTGTGGAATGCTAAGGATCAATTTCCAAAGGACTTCAGAGTAGAGGTATTTCACATGCCAGATTTGTTTAGGTGTAGCTATTCGCTGGTGCTCTTTCTTAACGTGAAGTTTATGATTGGTTATCATTTGGATGCAGATTCTCTTCTCAGAGATGGATGCTGCTGCTTCCATAGTTGTGGGTGATATCTCGTGCTTCGAGGAGGAGGGTCTTCCAATGGAAGCATTTGCAAAAGTTCAAGAGTTCTTTAGTCATGTAGACTGGTTAGATCCCAAGGCTGATGCAGCACTAAATGTGCTTCAACAGATGAGTGCATCAAATATTGTCCATGAGATGTTGGAAAGTGTTTCTCATGGGAGTGTGGAAAATAACGCTAAGAGCTCCTTATCTTTGTCCCCAGAGATTCAGTCCATGTCCTCACCTGAGCGATCTCCTGGTTCTTATCTGAGTAGAAAGGTAGCTGAGACTCATGACATTCAGATTGCGCATCAACCACGTAGGCAATCTTACATCCTCAGCTATGGGATGCCTCAATTTTCTCAGTCAACCTCAGTCTCCTGTAAATCTGTGCAAGATGCACTTGTAGCCCAAACTTCTGGTATGGCAAGTCAGCTACATGATCCTGCCTTACCTGAAAGTGCAGAAGTCACTCGTCTGGAAGTGGTATCTCCAGCCATTCTTGATCCAACCTTTGCAGTTTCACACATACCTGAATCTGTAGATACCAAAATTGTTTCAATTTCACCCACCACACCTCCTCCTCCTCCATCACATCCTTCCTCAACTGATTGTTCTAGAAAAAAATTTCCTTCTCCTCCCCCACTGCCACCTCATCATCTTTTAGAAACTACACATTCTTCACTTACCAATGAGATATATTATAGAGATAAGTTGTCAGTGGTTAGTCCCCTGGGTGATCCTAGGATTCCATTCTCAAATACCCCTTCCAATAATTTGTTACCTAATCCTCCTCCAACTGCACCACTTCTTCCTCAAACGCTTCCTTTGAAGGAAAATCAAGTTGTTAGGATTGGGCCGCCTCCACCTCCACCTCCACCCCCTCATTCTATGCAAAATGCAAGTCCCCCAATTTTTGCCACTAATTCATTACTTAATCTGCCTTTAGCACCTGTAGTCACATCATCATCAAGGTCTCTGCCTAATTTTCCACCACCTCCAACTCCACCACCTCCTCCAACACCTCCTTTGAAGGAAAAAATAACTGGCAGAGCTGGACATCCTCCACCCCCACCCCCACCCCCACCCCCACCCCCTCCACCTCCTCATTCTGGACAGGCTGCAAGTCCTAGAGTTCCATCTCCAGTGCCACCACCGCCTCCTGCACACATTGTTTCATCCAAGCACTTCAACCCTGAATCACAGAATTCCTCTTCCATTCCATCTGCGCCTCCTCCTCCAGTTCCTTTTGTTAAAGGTTTCTCTAGGACAGATAGTAACGGAAATAGTGTCTCTAGATCCCCACTTAGATCTCGCAGTAGGGGGAAGGGGCACATTCTGTCACGCACTATAAGCTCAAAGAATAATCATATGAAAAAACTGAAGCCATTGCATTGGCTGAAATTGACAAGAGCAGCATCAGGAAGTCTATGGGCTGAGGCACAAAAATTGGGTGAAGCTGCCAAGTATGTGCTTTTTTCCTTGGAGATAATTTTTATGTCAAACTACTAATCATGCTTTGAGCTTCCTTCAAATTTAATAGGCAATTTCTTTTGTTCTCTCTTATTTAGGGCTCCTGAGATTGACATTTCAGAACTAGAGAATCTTTTCTCAGCAGCACTTCCGAGTTCAGATCATGCCAAGAAGTCTATACGTGGTTCACTTGGACATAAATCAGATAAAGTGCAACTGGTAATCAAGTTTTTGGTTCTCAAGCTATATTGGGCATAACTATTTCTGTTCAATTTTTCTTCCTTGAAGTTGTCTATATTTCTTCTTGAGATCTAAGCCCTGGAATATTTGGCAAAAGATGTGTCATTGGAAATCTTGTGTCCATTTGGAGAAACAAAAAACTCTGTTGTTGCTAAGATTTTATTGTGAAAATTCTTTTCATATTCTCCATCTTATAGTACTTTGTTTGCTTTTGGATAGAACTTGTATAGGATTGCATTTTCTAATGGCTACGGTTAGGGGAATTCTTAAGGATCTATTAGGTGAGAGAAAGTATTGGACTTTGTGGGTGAGTTGAGGATTACATTAGAAAAGGTTGGAGGAGCGAAATTTTGCAAGATGTTGAGACAGATGTGCAGAACCCTTTTGGTGATGACGAAATTTAAGATTGGATTGTTGAGATGATGGTATAAGGGCAAAAACCATAAAGAGTTCCAAATTAGGGTTATGTGATGGAAAAATATAAAGAAAGCACGGCTGGTGGATTTGGTTTCCCCTTTTCTTTGAGATATTTTACAGTTTTAGAATAAGATAAGAAGGTGTGGATACTATATGTTGGATCCCTTCCAAGAGAGGATCCAAGTGACATAAGTTTGAAGTTAAGTCATATGATATGCTTTCAAGATTACATGCACTTTCACTCTCGAATAAAGGACCATTCGAGAGTATTTTTTTTGGATGGCGGCTTTGGGAAATATTTTGTCGTTAGACAATCTGAGGAAGCGAAATGTCATTGTGGTGAATTAGTGTTGTATGTGTGAGAAGAATGGAGAGTCCACTGATCATCTTCGTCTTCATTGTGTAAGTAGTGAGAGACTTATGGTGTTTTCTATTCAATGGGTTTGGTGTTGATTGGTTATGTGTAGAAAGATTAGAGACTTGTTGGAGAACTGGGGAGGACAACAAGGGCACGAATAATGTTTTGTTAGCATGGGCGTTGGCTCAATGGTCCCTGGGTTACCTTATGTGGTTTGACATATACTCGGTCTTGGGTTTGAATCCAACTCCAGATTCCCCTTAGACTATTAGTATTAGTTGCATAAGGATTCATTGAATTTCCTAGTGGCACTGGGTTCTAGGCTATGACTCAAATGCGACTTGAGGGAGTGCCTGCAGCTTCCTGCCATCCGGGCCCCTCCTATCCGGTTCCTAGTAGGTAGGGTGCTGCTATGGTCATGCCTAGGTAGGGAGGCCACTTCTAGTTGCCCCCTCCTACCCTTTTTTACCCATTAAAAAAATGAAAGTTGGCTCCTTTATGCTTAATGCGGTGTATTTGGAGAGAACAGAATGCACAAATAGTTGAAGATAAAGAAGCTTCCGTAGTAGAGCTTATGAAGATTGCCTTCAACTCCCGTTATACATGTACAATGGCTCGTTATTCTTTGCTTTTTATTAGCTTTTAGGAATTTTTTAATTGTTGTTTTTCTTTTTATTCTGAACAGGGGTTCTTCCTGTGTTCTAAAGCCGTGCCTCTTTGCACTTGTTAATAAGATCACATTACTTATAAGAAAAATGATCTTATAAAAAAAATAAAGAAACTCTTTAGTCAATCTAGTGCAACATCTATAGTTGATATGTGATTTGCATATTTTCTCATCACATTGATCTTGTTTGGCCAAGTTACATTTGTTATGAAAATTACCTCACTATCTAGTTCTTATGTAATAGTATCACGTTTCAGATTGACCACCGGCGGGCATATAACTGTGAAATCATGCTTTCAAAGGTGAAAATACCATTGCACGACTTAGTGGTAAGTTTGATGACACTTGAAGCATCTACTTCTCTTGGTCAATGGAATAAAGTTTTAATTCAGCTTAAAATTCAAGCAGTCTAGAGCTCAACTCTACAAATCCTTATCCAAACTAAAGGAGCTCAGATATATGAATTTGTTTTGTCATTTCACTATATCCAGGGCAATCTTTGTTTTTTATTCCTATGTTGTCTTTCTCTAGCCTCACATCCTTCTTGTATTTGACATTTTATACGCTTTCAATATATCTGTTCCTATATGGCTTCATAAATGGCAGTACTTCCAACATTCCGTTTGTGTTTATTTTTGAAAAATCATTTAGTCTGTGTTTGGTTGCAAGACTCAACTGAGTTCAGTCTAATTTTAAACTGAGTCTAACATCCAAACACCCAGCTCTCAAATTACGAAATTCATCTCAACTCAAAACCTCCTTACACGTGGGACCCACAACCTTTTTCAACCTAACACATCTTTATATGTGGGACCCGCAACCTTTTTCAACTTCCCATAAAAAGTACTAAAATCATCTTAACATTCAAACACACTTTAAACTCAGTTTATATGGGCCCCACTTAACTCCCACCACTACTCAACTCACTACTATTCATAAAGAACTGAGCTCAGCTAAACATCCAAACACAGCCTTATGCTTTTGCCATCCATATCTTCATCTGTCATGAATGCATTTCTAACAGCAGCAGCAGAAGCAGCTTGCATTTTATTACTCTAGAAGCACATCTCAACTGCATCCATTCTTGTGATTGTATAAATAAATTCGCTTCAATCCTTTCATGAGAATATTGTAAACAAGGTAATGAAAATGGTCTTGCCTCGATATTCCTTTTTTCATTGTTCTGATCACATTTCAAATATAAAGTTTGGGTCCAACTATACTGGTACTGTTTATTGATAAGATTCTGTAGTTTTAGGAATGACAAAAGAATGAAAAAAAAACACCTAATTGATTTCAACGGTCTAAGGATGAAATGGAACCACCTTCCCTTTTAAATAAAGAGTTTTGAAAAACAAGTGACATGTCGTGAAACCTCGTACTCTGTCAGTGTCAAATTATACATAGCATATGATGATGTGTAAATACATTCTTATGGGTGTCTTATGTTAACTTATCGTGTAAGGGATGTAGGCCATGTCTTTTAACTCACCTTGAGCAGGTCATGTTATAATGTCTTGGTGATTGTAGTCTCATCTCTGCCTCTCTCCCTTCCTCCCGGGGCAGTTTTAGCAATGTTCTTATTCCTTTGTGTAGGCTTGGGTATAAGTCATTTTTTCCTCTGGGTTTGTCCTTGTGATACATATTCTATGTCCATGCAATGTTCTCATTGATTGCTTGCAAGATATGTGGTCTTTATCCCATCATAGAAGTCATTATGGTTTCATGTGGAACATTGACAGAGTTCAGTGCTTGCTCTTGAAGATTCAGCTTTAGATGTGGATCAGGTTGAGAATCTGATAAAATTCTGTCCTACAAAAGAGGAGATGGAGCTACTTAAGGTTTGGCAGCTATTATGTTGAAATTGAATTTAATATTTTATCATTTGATATCTTCTAAAAATGTTTCGTATTGAAGGAGTCAGGTCCCTCAAGATGATAGTTTCACCTGTTCCTTACAGGTTATAATTGCATTTATATTTCCGTGTTCAGGGCTACACAGGAGAGAAGGAAAAGTTAGGAAAATCCGAACAGGTTTGTTGGATTTTTTTCATGCTACTTGTATTCTAACCTTTTATTTGATGTCTTGAAAAATTCACTTTTGATGACATGCATATGGATACTTTTTGAGGCTTCCGATTTATCTTTGCTTCACAAGTAATTATGCACTAAAGATATAGAAGAGAGCTACTATACTAATCATTTTGAATTGCAATGTTAGTTGTATTTGCAAGTCTAACTACCTAACATCGAAAAGTGTAGCTTTCCTTTGCATTAGTTTTGCTTTTTCTTGTGTACCTATAAATACAACCGGTGGTACATTATAATTTGGTTAAGTATTCATGGCTGTGCTTATATTTGTATAACAGTCGAATTGTAATGTTCCAAGTTTTGACATCATAAAATGGAATTTGTAAGTGTACTTCTTGATATGAACATATAGTGAAAATATAGCTGTAATCCAATATTAATTCAACTGATTAAGAAAAATGTATTGTTTTGGGTTCCCATTCAAAAACTTCATTTTGTAGGTAGAGGTTTTCTATGACACAAAATAGAAAAGGTACAATTGTGTGGTGGAGGAAGAAAATTTTTTTGGTATCTCTCTGTGTATGTGTGTGTACATTTGTGCAAAGGCATGTATACATGTGTGCTCATGTTTGTCCTTGTCTTGAGAAGTTTATTATTGTAGTGTGTGCTTTTGTGTGTTAGTGGTTGGGTAGTTCTACTTTTATCACGAAGGCATTCGTCTTTAAAATGTAAGTGTGTGATGTATGTACATACCTGTCTCTAGAAATTGCAAGTGCAAGTAAGTGTGTGTGTGTGTGTTCTTGTCTGTTAATAAACCCTTCATTCTTTAGTATAAGAAATTTTGAAGAGTGGTTGGTGTGTTCATAGATGTATACCATGTGCACATTTTTCTCATTACACTGAAATAGTTGTTTGCATCTTAGGTAAATTCAACTTCTTGTTCTCTATTGTTGATGTCAATATGTTGGTCCCTTGATTCTAATAGTTAAGCTGGTATAACAGCTCGGTATGAAAACATGCTCTACCTGATGTATTATGTGGCAGCATCGTGGATTAATTTGTTTTGTAAATGTTCACGACAGTTCTTCTTAGAGTTGATGCAAGTACCACGTGTAGAATGTAAGCTCAGAGTTTTTTCATTCAAGATACAGTTCCACTCCCAGGTAAGAAAAAGCTCATAATCTTCCTGCTTTTCGGAAAACTCCTTCATTTGTGTTAATGTGACTCATATATATGGTTCCATATAGATTTCTGACCTTAGAAAGAATCTAAACGTTGTAAACTCAGCTGCAGAAGAGGCAAGTTATTCTCTCATATTCTCATTCTTCTTCCCGGAAGTGCGTTTGATGATTCCCTGAATACTCATTTCTTAGTTTCTTATTCCTGATGTTCTCATCAGATCAGGAATTCAGCCAAACTGAAGAGAATTATGCAGACGATTCTGTCATTAGGAAATGCTTTGAACCAGGGAACTGCTAGGGGTAAGTTGATATTAAACTGGTCTGACCTCTTGGCTAAGTGCATTAAGAATGTTAAATATAAAGAGGTCAGCCAGTAAATAACCTACCATTACCTTTGGAAGGCATCTATAGTTTGGATATATTAGATTACATAGAAGCATATAAAAGAAGAAAATCCTCATACAAGAAGATAATCCTCATACAAGAAGATAGTCCAGGAGTGCCATAATTTTGTTGGCCATCACCAATACATGGTGAATGGTTTGAGTTACTGTTAGTAATATAGCAAGGTGTTGTAAGTAATGAAATATGAGTATCATAGGAGAGTATAAAGAAGATGGAGAAAGTACTTGGGCCATGCATAAATTGTGCTCATTTATGCGTTTGATTACTAGGGAATGTGAGCATTGCTACTTGGCTTGAAAAACAACTCCTGATTCTCTAGTAAAGGAAATCGTGTGATCTTTTAAAAGGAGATAAAAGACCATAATTCCTAGACGATTGGAGCAAGTAGAACCCTAACAAATCTTAGAATTAGATTTTTGAAAAAGTTTTGCAGCAAATCTAGGGGCAAATACAGGGAAAATCAAGGAGCAGAAAGTCATAGATTCAGGATGGTTTTAACATGTGAGTTGCCTTCTTAAACTTCGAAAAAGAGCCACTGAAGTTTGTAAAGAATGAGTCTAACTATTATATTAAAGTATAATTGGCATGGAATTGATCACTTGAGCTGTCTTTTTAGTAGATCCAGTGTGGAGAAGTATGGAAAAAATGAATCTGACCGATCTTCTGGTTTATAGGAAGTTTACTTGAGTGGTGGCCTATGGATACAATCCCGTATATGTGCATACCTTTATCCTATTCAACCTAGGCAGTGGCTTGGATGCTGATCTATTGATATTTTAGTCGGTGCCCTTGAACATCAAGTTACCATTTTAATCCTCAAATCCGTACAACTTTGAGCATCAGCTCCTTGCTCTGTACGAAAATACTTATTTCACATGCTGGTTACTGCCACATGTTTTTATATCTTTTTGGCACGGTACCTTCTACACAGCTGTGGAATGTGTCATATTCCTGTTATCCCATTCATGGAATCTCAATGCACTTTTCATCTTCCAACTCACTTCCATTGTTTTTTCTAGGATCCGCTGTTGGATTTAGCTTGGATAGCCTCCTTAAACTTATCGAGACACGTGCACGGAACAACAAGATGACTCTCATGCATTATCTTTGTAAGGTATGAGTGGTACTTATTTATTGTGGGTTTGTATCATAACTTGACTTTCCAGTGGTCTGAAAATCTTCTTGGAACATTTGGTTTGCTTATCAAGATCCAATGGTTATTTATGGTACCTTATTATGTGGTTTGATACTGAAGCCCAAAATGTTGATGAATTGTGAGATGTTAGGTCTCGGGTCATATCTTGCATATCATTTCAAATACTTGCCAATGGAGAAGTTTTACCTGCATAGTACATGGTTATGTTTAAGCTTGCTTATCAAGTTGTAGGTGCTTGCTGATAAACTGCCAGAAGTTCTTGATTTTTCCAATGACCTTGCCAGCTTGGAGCCAGCTTCAAAGGTATTCTTATTTGTTTTTGGTAAGAATCTTTTTAGGAATTTTTATTAGAGTTGGCACGTCTTGACATATATGTGTTATTTCCAAACAGATACAATTGAAATATTTGGCGGAGGAAATACAAGCAATAAGCAAAGGCTTGGAAAAAGTTATACAGGAATTGTCTGCCTCAGAAACTGATGGCCCTATATCACAAAATTTCCGTGAGGTATATAAGCCGATTAATCTTTTTGTCACCGTACACAAGATCTATCCTTGTCTGAATATCTATCCTTGGGGACTCTAAGACTGTATGCAGTGTTCCTTAATTTTTGACTATTACAAAGTAACAAAATGAGGATACCATGAAAATAATATTTATAATGCTTTAGCCAAGGAATCCCAGTATCTTGCTTTTAGCTTTCATTAATTAGGCTTCTTGTATCTTTGTTCTCAATCAGTTTCCATGAAAATGTTTGCTCCAAGTATATTGTTCAGGCTTTGATGTAATCGTTTTCCTTTTCTTTTCAGACTTTAAAGGAGTTCCTTCTTTTTGCCGAAGCCGAAGTGAGGTCTTTGGCGTCATTGTATGCAGGCGTGGTAGGCCATGTTCTAAAAAGTAGTTGGGAGTTTTCAAGTGATTATAACAGTAAACAACCATTCTTTACCATCTGGAATGTTTTACAGGGTAGAAATGTGGACGCATTGATCCTTTATTTTGGAGAAGATCCGTCTCGCTGCCCCTTTGAACAAGGTATTGAATTTTCAGATCAAACATTGTATTAACTGATCGTTCAACAGAATTATGAAGCTCAAAAACCATTCCCATTGATGTTTTGGTTTTGAAATATCTTGCTGTTTTAACAATTTCTGGTTCCCAGGTTTAGGATACTTACTCATATTCAAATTCACCAGAATTCTTGGTTTGTAGCTATATGTCTATCCCTAGGCTTGCCATTGGATTAGAACTCACGTGTGTAATAACTCATTTACACGAATATAATGGTGTTTCCCCAACCTAAATCTACATATTAGTGACCCTGATATTTTTATTGGTGACCCTGATATATGCTTTTTCTGTATCATTAAAGACCATGTTGATTCATTTTTTTCCTAAAAGATATACAGAGTTCTCAGGATGGCGGTTTGCTAATCTTGAAGTTGATCATCTTCTCTATCTATGTGGATGATTGATATAAGCCTGGTTCGAGGCCAGCATGTACAGTTCTTTGCAGTATAATTTAGGCTACCCTATTTACCCTTCTGAATTACATCTGGCAGTTGTTTCAACTCTGCTCAACTTTGTAAGAATGTTCAAGAAAGCCCATGAAGAGAACATCAGGCAGCTTGGGCTTGAAATGAAGAAAACAGCAGGAAGTGAAAAGTCAAATACTCCAATACACACTGGAAATGTTAAAGTATGAGTGTTCAAATGAATTATTCCCTTCTTGGGTGGAGATTCAAAAGATGCTCCGTGTGGCAAGAACATTCGACATTAGAGTTTAGTTTGTGCAAAAAACAGTTCTTGGTGTGGGGAGAAGCATGTATCTTGGTCAGTGGATTGAATATGAAATTTGTCCACTTTGTGGTAAGATCTGCCCCCATCTGTTCGATCTGTCTATTGATTCCTTTGCTTTTCTATAGAAGAGTTCATAGATTTGATAATACTATTCTTTAGGGAGCAAAGATAATGGAGCTTACACGATTCTGTTCTTGGCAGGCAACCTGTATATACTCCTGGTTCCGCTGACAAAATTCATTGTTACAAGTCCTTTTTTCTTTTTTCTTTTTTTTTCTTTTTTATCATTACAGGGAAAATTGTGTCTCCCTTACAAATTTGTTTCTTGTTACTGCATTTAGATCTCCTCACCCTTGCTCAGTTGCTCGTTCTTTAAATTGAAGATCCTCCTGTATGTTTTGCCTTTATTATTGTGATATACGTATGACGTCTGTTTTCTATAGATCAATAAAAAATAAGGTTCTTCTTAACGAAATTATGTATGACAATAAGGAGAAACCCTTGCTTAAGGAGCTTCAATATAAATTTAGAACATAAACTGCTCTTGGACTGAAAGGGCAAAGTATATTTATTGCAACAAAGATATTTAGTCACAAAATTAAATTTACAAATTGACTTGGCTTGACATGGTATGTTAAATTATAAAGTTATTTTTATTGTAAAATAAATTTAATGTATTATATAAAGTCATATCAATTTTTAAATTTATTTTTATTGATTTTTTTGTGGCTATAACAGTTTATTATTGTAAATTTATTCCTTCAGAGCGTCAGTTAATGAAATAATCACTTAAAATAAGGGTGGTCAAGAAAGATGGATTGAAACATGAAAATAATTTAAAGAAAGAAACAGACAAAACAATACTAAGACTGTTCATGGAATTCAGGTCCAAATGAAGTGGACGGATCTCGCACTGCAAATCCCCAGATAACCAAATGGTAAATATCAATTAAGATCTCAAAGCAGACAAGTTCTGGAGCTTCTGGTCACCAAACTTCATCAACCCATATAAAAAACAAAGCATTTGTTGGTTTTCTCAAGTTCAGAGATCAGCACAATGGGTTCTTCATCTGATAATGGGCCAATCACCTACCTAATCCTTTTATCTGCAAGTCTCACTCTTAACATTGTTGACGTGTGCTTTCATGTAGGATTCATCCATATAGCTTAAAAGTTAGAATTTTAATTTTTTTACAATATGACATGTTAGACTTGTTATAGATCTGTTCTCCACAACTGTTTGCAGGAAAAAATGAATCATGTATTTGTTATTCCCGATGCTCTGTCAGAACAATGTATCTCTCCATTATATGGGCTGTTAATGATAACAAGCTTTAAATAAAAGGGGCTGCAACACTGGAATCCCTTTGCCTTCGGATAAACAATCCCGAGGGAGAGAGAAGGTTGTGGCTAGATCATGGGTTTGTGGGTCTCTCTCTTTTCAACTTCCTTTTCTCAGTTTTGGTATATAATTTTACAAAGGCAAAGATCATGACTTTGGTGGGGTTGAATGATTAGGGGCGTTGAGGATAATCTCTTTTTTCTTGGAATACTTAATTTATTCCCATTACTTTTATGTTAAAAGAATCATTGAGAGCACTATAGCCGAGGCACTCAGGAAGGTACTCTCACGTGCAAATAAAGACATTACCTATACTGTTTTCTAGGGAATTAGGAGCTTAAAAAAAATAAAAAATAAAAAATAAAAAATAAAAAATAAAAAACCCTATCTATAATTATAAAATATGTAAATGTGATATAATCATTTTGTAGAGTTTATTAATTAAAAATTAATTTTTTTCATTTAAATTAATTTATTTATTTTAAATAATTACATGACATTTGTATACGATTACAACTATCATTTCTCAAAAATTACCAGAAAAGTAAATTCTCATGTGATCGAAAGCACACATAAATTTGGGCCAATTTCTCCTCCAAAGTTTCATATCTGCCCTTAAAAAGTGGAAGAAATTTGAAACTTGATGTTTAAGTGAACTGAAATTATCCAAGTTCACATCATCAAACTCATATTTTCTTGTCCCTTTAAGCAGTTGTGATGATAATGCAGTAAATTGAAGATGAAATTGCAGAAACTTACTGTACTGATATGTTAGGTAGGCTGAAACTTTGTACTGTCACATTGTCAACAGAAGCACGGGGAATGTTTGGCCAAATGACTGACTGACAGATAGAATCATGAATTCCCACGAGATAAACAGACCGACCTCCACTGTTTTTTGCATCTGCATAAACGAAGCCCATATGATATCAACTAGGCCTGCGCCTGCATACGGATAGCCACAAACTAAAGTTTCAGGCCACCGACAGATGTCATGCAATCAAATTATATCTTCTCAACGAAATCGAAAAGAAAATAGTATTAGATTAAATTAGATTTGTTTTGTCTAAGCAGGAACCTAGAAATTAATATCAAGTCAGTAGGACGTATAAGCTCTATATATATAATAATGGTATGATTGAGAGCCTTCGGAGGGTCTTGTAGCTGCATTCATTCTTTGGTCCCCAAGCCTTTGAGGCTAGTTTGGATTCAAACTTAATTTTACTTTATCTTATTTTATCTCATCTAATTATTATAATTTATTTAAATTTTTATATAAAATATAATAAATAATTCAAATTTTTTTTTTAAATCTCAAAATAATAATAATATTAAAAAATAATATTCTAACAATATTTTATTCAACTTTCATCTAAACTCATCTCATTTTAACTCACTATCCAAATCTAAACTTAAGACCTAATCTCCAAAGAAATACTACAATGATAAAGAGATTTATAAACTTAAATTTATAAATTAATATAATTTTATGTGATATATTATAGTTATTTTATAATATATATATAAAATTACATCATTTTATGAGTTTATTTTTATGAAATACCTTTTATGATTAAAACATTTCTCTAATTTTAAACTCTGGACAGGAGATCCTTCTTTTATACGTTTATTTCACTGCTTCTAGTTACTTCTTAATTTGTACTAACTCTTGTTGAAATCTTTGTGTTGATTAGCTCTAAATTGATAATTACTTAAATTTATGGATACCTCAGTATACATGAACTGGGTATGTATACATTTTGCCACGTCGAAAAATGATGAAATATGTGAAAGATGGAAAGATAAGTAAAAAAGCATTTTACACCACATATGGATCTTATTGTTCTTAGCAATGATATACAATCTTATCGATCACTACACACTATATCTTTTTAATTTTTTAATTTTTTTTTAATTTTTTTTTTAGTTTATTCTTTTTAAACTAATTTATTTTTTTTATTCATTATTCATATATTAAATATTTGATAAAAAAATAAAAAAATATATAATATATAAAGATTATGTGAATAGTAAGAGATTACGTAAATTTTTTCTATTGTTACGTAGATAAAGGAAAAATTCCATGATCTAACTCCAAAGTTAAATATTAATATTTTTAAAAAGAATAATTATCAAATATATTGAAATTGAGGTAGTATTTTTAATCTATCATATAACATGTGACATTATAAATTAATCGTGAATATAATTTTTTATGTACTCTCAAATAAATTAAGAATAATGTTACTATATTGCCTCATTTTGACTGTCTATGTATTTTATTTTTATTTTATTTTTTTCGTTTACTTACTGATTAAAGAAGTGACTATTAGTATATTGATATATTTTTTTTATTTTTTTAAAATGTTTAAATATGTTAAAAAATATAAAGAAAAAAATAAAAAGTGAAATTTGTACTAGTGGACATGCCAGTGGTCAAAGTTGGGTGGCACACTAACACTACCCATAAATTAATCACTTGCCCAAGCAGAGTGCATATTGATTGATTTATTTATTTTTAATATTTATTTTTTGCATTATTACTAATGCCAGATCAGAATAGAAGATTATTTTGACGGCTAGCTAAACAATAAAAGTTAAAGATTGAGATTGAGAAAACTCATAAATAGAGAGAAACTCTGATATTAAGATTTTAAATGACATAAATCAATCTTCCTTTCTAAAACCCAAAAGTCGGACTTAAATAATTATAAAAAAATGTTAAAAATTATAATTAAGGTCAAATAATAGAATATGAAATAAGATAACTATGACTAAAATCTAACCTAAGAATTCGGAATAAAATTATTAGTAAAGATAAACATTACCATAAAAGAAAACTAACCAAAAATGAAGAAATCGACTAAAGTTGACGTTTCGAAGGTAAAAAGGCTGATTTTGGAGTCGAAAAGGGGGCCATCAAGCCAAGTATGGTGACCACAACGTGCGCACCAAAGAGAGCTTTCTAAATTGGGGTCATATATATAATTCTGACACATATAACCAAAATTATAATTAAAATATGAATGTTGTCACTTCTCCTCGTCCAACTAAGAGATAAAGTCTCATTACTAAGAAATAAATTCTCCCGTCCGAAAGATAAGTCTCATTGCCCAACTAAAGAATAAGTTGTTTCTTGCGTAAATCTAGTACACAAATTCAATATATTTAGTTAATAAATTCATTTCAATTCATCATTATAATTTTTTTAAATCATAAAATAATAATAATAATAAATAATTTTATAATAATATTTTATCATCTTAATTCAATTTAATTCAATTCAAATCAGTTATACACAACCAACGCAGCCTAAAAATACTTGGGCTGGAGCCTCTGCATCAGTTATGGAATTTGACGAAGAAGTGATTATTAGACCTAAAGCTCAATGAATAATAAATTTATAGAGATAAGTGTCATTGTCTTGGGATTTGCACACTATATTGGGATTCAAAGGGAATATGATCAGATAAGCAGAAATCTATGACCAGGAGAGCATGACCACCCAACATTTTTGTTACCGTTGAAGCGAAGGAACAAGAAATTTTTACGACTAACAACAAAGAGATGCTTCACTCAGGACAGACATTATTTTACAGCCCCGAAGTAAACGAAGAAAAAGCATGCAAACGTGGCTCACACGTTATATAGTAACTACTTTTGTCGACCTTTTCTATGATTTTCAAATAGTCAATTAATTGGGTCGTCTACAGCTTTGACGACAAAATAAGTTGATAGAATTAAAGCCACTTCATTACCTGTCTGTTTCTGATTTTTCCAAAACAATTCTGTATTTTTATAGTTTCACAGGAAACCATTTTTTTCTTTCTTTAAAAAAATAGTTCAAAATTTAAAATCATCTCAATTTATTATTACAATTTTTTAAATTCTAACATAAAATATTCAATTTTTTTAAATCTTAAAATAATATTAATAATAAATAATAATATTTTATCATTTTAACTCAACTCAATTCAGTTCAATATCTAAACGCTTGGTCTACAACTCATTTTTCTTTTAATTTTATTTTTTGAAAATTTATGAAAAATAACTTGCTTGTTTATCTCTTTTTTTACAGTAAACTTTAGAATACGGATATATCAGATTTTGGTTCAATAGAATAATTCAAAGAGTGATATAAGTATAGGGAAAATTCATAAAATTAAACTCACAAATCGACATATCTTCACAAATCAACAAACTCACAAATCGTAAGATATTTTATAAAAATGGATCTTGAAAGTTTTTTCATGATATGATTCAATTTTTTTATAAAATATTTGTACGAAATTTATATATTTTAGACTTGTACCCAATAATATCTAACCTTAATAACTTTATAATATTACGCAGTAACATGACATTGCCTTGAATCTATAGGAGATGAAATGGCAATAAGAAAGTTTCATAAATTTGGTATGGATTAAATTAGGGACTTGATAAAAATTGTAAACAAATACAATATAGAAGTTAAAAGAGAGATGACATCTCACCTTATCAGTCAGTGTCAGTTTCTTCAAGATGTGATTTACTACGAAGTTTACCTTCGGAGAGAAAAAAGTTGGGGGGTGAAAGTGCCTTTCATGGTGTCGTATAGACCATAAGAAATTAATATAATTGGAGATTATTTTAGTCGCAATCTTCATTAAAATAAAATTCTGCCATTGTAGTTCATGACCTGATCGTCATAAATTGCAGTGCTGATGTATTGAGGTTAACGTCACTGTAGTTAAGTTTCTTGATCTGTCTAACCCTGGAAGTGGTACTGTTTTTGCGTATTTGCATATTTATACGTGGTTTCCACCTTCTCCGTCCCACTGCAGTAATCATTACCAAAGAGACGAGAGAGAGAGAGAGAGAGAGAGAGAGCGAGAGCGCGCGCAAAGCAAGCAATTAGAGATGGATGTGGGTAGAAGGAGAAGTGTGGTGGCAGGGTCTGTGTGGGAGAGCAGGATGAAGATTGATGAAGTGAGAGGTGGGATTAAGGTATTCAATGGTGAAGAAGAAAGCTCTGAGGAAAGTATGGCCTCCGTAAATAATGGTGGTGGTGGGGATACTACAACAAGGTTAAAGAGAGGCCAAGCCGGTGCTGTGGCCACCAGTGGGAAGAGGAAGACATGGAAATCCGAGAGCTTTGATGGTTTTGACAAGAGCCCATTTCAGATATCCAAACGAAAACCTGAGCCGCTGAAAAATTCCGAGGAACAGTGCAAGGAGCTGACTGTTTCTGCCGAGGGAATCAAGAAGAGCCCAGCTCAGGCCAGGAAACTGAGATCTGAGGGAAGCAAGGAGGCTGGTGTTTCTGTTGAGAAGTTCGAGAGGAGCCCCATTCAGATGAGGAGGTCAAGATCCGAATCACTCAAGGGGGTCGGTGGGGAATCTGGTGGGGGAATTGAGAGGAACTCGGCGCAGTTGAGGAAGGTGAAGTCGAACTCGGTTAAGGCTGTTGAGGGAAGCGGCAATGGGATTGATCAGAAAACTCCAGTTCAGCTCAGGAAGGCCAAGTCGGAGTTGAGTCAAACTGTGGATGATTCAGGGGAGGGAATTGGTGAAGATTCTGTTGGAGGAAATGAGAAAAGTGCAGTCGATGAATTTGGGACGGCTGGATCTGAAGAAACTAGTAAGGAGTTTGGCATTTGCCAAGAAAAAGTTATAACAGATAGGAGTGTGGTGAATTATGATCCAAAAGTGGTGGTGAACAATGACGAGGATGACGACCTTGATGTTGTTGATGCAGAAGATGAAGAAGACGAAGAGGAGGTGGATGAGGAAACTGAGATTGATGTTAAGAAAATCAATGGTCCAGAACCCAAGAAGATTGTCACCGAAGAGAAGAAGGCTGTCGGTGAAGAAAAGAAGGTTGTCAATGAAGAAAAAAAGATTGTCAATCAAGAGAGAAGGCTTCATCAAGTTAGTAGAAAACCACTTATCACTGTAGAACAGTCTCCTCCACTTGTAAAACGTCGTGCTATGTACCAGAATCTATCAAAGCCCACTATGAGGAACCAGGAATTCTCAAAACCCACTCCAAGTTTGTGTCTTTACTATCCTGCATTCGGAGTTTTCTTTGTGAATCTATCTGTAGGAATTTGGATTGAGCCTGACAGTTTTATGATCCAGGTTCTTATAAACAAACTTTTCCGGAAACCCACAGCAAATTGCAAAGTTTTGGTAAGTTCTGATTTTAGAAACATAGAATTTTCAGCAATTTTATCCTGAGTTAGAGTACCATGTTTGAGTTTTCAGTGGACTTGGTAATGTGGAAAGAAGTCCCAAGATCAGCACTTGTGGTGCTAATTGGATCATTTTTCATACTCTCATCTTCCTACACAAAGGATCTGAATCTCAGGTTAGGAATCCACAGTAAAGGAAATTGATTTTTGACCTGAATTTTACACATTCTTAATTTCTTTGAGCTGCTATTCCTCTGGTTCAGAACAGGGCCCAGAAATGAAATCCTTTTTTAATTTTTGTATCTACAGCTTTATTTCTGTGATTTCCTACATGGGGCTTGTGTATCTTGCCGCCATTTTCATCTATAGGACCCTCATATGCAGGTAAATCCTTCAAACACTTGCCAATTAACCGGGAAACATACTTCCAATTTGGTCTCTTTCTAATAATTTTCCTTTCTATTTTCTAAATGATCAAACAGGGGAGTTGTATATATAGATGATGCAAGCTATGTGCTGGGGGAACAAGAAGCAATATGGTTACTGAGATTGGTTCTTCCTTACGTGAATGAGTTACTGTTGAAACTCAGAGCCCTTTTTTCTGGAGATCCTGCAACTACAATGAAGGTAATTTTTTCCTCATTATTTTTCTTGGGAAGTTTAATGAAGCTGGAAAGAGCGTTTCTTTTCTTTTCGGTTTGTCGGAATATGCAAAAGATGACAAATAGTCAAAGTGTGACAATGGCAGCTGGCAGTACTGCTCTTTGTTTTGGCCAGGTGTGGCAGCTGCATAACCATCTGGACTGTGGTTAAATTGGGTAATTTCCACTTGATTTCCTTTTTGTTTTTTATTTTTATTTTTTATTTTTAAAAGAGAACTGAAATTACAGTTTGTGTTTTTATGTGGTTAACGTTTTGCTGACGCATTGTTGTGCTCTCACTGCCTCAGGTTTTATGGGTGTTTTCACAGTTCCAAAACTCTGCTCATTGTACTCTGCACAGTTAACTGCAATTGGTAAAGTTCATCAATTTTTAACTGTGGTTTCGTGTGAAATTCTGGTCCAAAACGTATGCTGTCTCTGCTCTTCATATAGTGCAACCTAAGCCATATTTCCCTCTTGCTGTGAGCATAATCTGGACAGATGCATTTAATTTCTACAAGCAAAATGGAATATAAAATCTACCCAACACGTGAATGACCAAACAAATTTATTTACATGGCTTATCTCTGCTATGGATGCATCATATTGAAATATTAGGAAATTGCATTTCATTTTGCCTATTGAACCAATTCTCCCTCTCACCCACTCAAGATGCCTCGGCCTCCCTCCTTGGATATTCACAACTCTATGAGCAGTGGTACTATAGTTACAAAGAGATTTCACAAAAATAAACTCATAAACTAACGTGTATTTATGTGATACGATAGATTTACTTTTATCACGTCAGTTTATAAGTTTACTTCTGTGAAATCCTCTTGTGGTTAACATATTTCTCTTTTAATAAATAATAAGAAAAACTTGATTGTAACCCATGACCTTTCACTTGGAAATTGGTAAAGAGTAGTAAAGTATAGTTTGTGTTAGTCCTTTGTAAGTCTAAAGTGTCCTAGTTTCCCATTGCAGCTAAATTTTGGGTTTGGCGCTTCCACGACATATGGGAGTCGTGCTCACACAAGAAAGCTGTGGCTGCAGCCATTGTTTTTCTGGTCTTGAACCTATCCTCAACTGTTGCACGCTTTTGGGAAGGTGAGAACTGCATGCTGTCTTTTAGGGTTTTCAGGTCCATCACTCATTATCAAAGTTGTTCATAGCTTTGGTTTGAGAACTTTTACAGCATCTGTTTGAGAGCTGTCTTCTTGCATGCATGCAGTGTTCATGCTGTATGTGGCTTTCCGATGCTACCAGCAGCCTTCTTCAGTGAGATATGATTGGGTAGAAGATGAAGCAGGAGTTGAAGAAACTTCATGACAAGAAGGATCAGGAGGATCAATTTGAACATAGAGCAGTACATACACAAGGGTGGCCAAATCATTAACCATTTAAAAGGGGGAACAAAAGTAGAAACACATTTTGTTGCTACATTCACTAATAATACAAAGGAATCTATGTTTCTATAGTACTCAGCCATTTAGAGTCGGAACTCCATACAAATTACAGTGTAAAAATCAGTTGATGCAGGCTGAAGTGGCTTTCCTAAGCATACGCAGTTAGATCGTTACAAGATCTAAAATACCCGAGGCTTTTATATCGAATAATTCTATTTGAAAGCCTGGTTAGCGAAACACGAAACAATACGCATCATAAATGTAGATGCATGCCATGGTAAGCACAAAAGAAATACTTTGTTTTGAGTTTTTTTATGAATGCTTTTGTTTTACCATTAACTTGAACGATGTATTTATACACAAGAACTCTTTGATACAACGCGGCCTTAATTAATTAAATCTATGAGTTGCATTTAGTTATCTTATGATAATCTTTCATTGCTGTCTCACTATTTTCTCATATGATTATGTCTAAAAATTGACAGAAGTACTAAATTGGTAGGCAAAGATTATTACTAGAATAAATTTTCAGATTTTTTTTTTTTTTGATAAGAAAACAAACTTTCAATCTTAAGAAGAAATTACATGTCAATCTGATCAATCCAAAGTGCATGAGTTACAAACGTTGGAACCTCGTCCCACCACATCTGCACATCATCTACATTCCATGCAAATCGTGCTAAAGTATGGGCCACCTCATTTCCATCCCTATAAACATGTTGAACATTTGAATTTCTGAAAAGCTGCATGAGTCCTTTAACATCCTAAATCAGATTTCCATTTGATAATAAAGACTCTTGGCTATCTTGCAATTCCTGTACCACAACTAGACAATCAGATTCGACCACCAAGTTAGGAATCCCAAGTGGAAGACAAAATTGTAGTCCTCTCAACACAGCTAACAACTCGATTGTAGCAGGTTCATTAACAAAATCCTCCTTTTTGGTTGCTGCCATAACCACCTGCCCAGCCTCATCCCGTAGGACCACCCCTATTCCAGCTTTTCCCACATCTGCAAACATTGCACTATCAACATTTAGCTTTAAGAAACTTGGTGGAGGTGGCTTTCATTTGCAAAGTTTTCCTCTTTCCATAGCATTAGAAGTTTTCAGCTGTATAAAGGTCTTTTGTAAAGATAAAGCATGGTTCACTGTAGCCAAAGGGTAAATCACAATTTTTTCCATCATCATCTTATTTCTTCTATTCCATAAACTCCAACCAATCAGGAAAAACAAAGTTAAATCTGCTGCATTGCCTCTATCTAGAACAAGCCGAACCTGGTCCAAGAAGGTTGCCTGCTGCTGGCTGTGCTGCACTAAAGGGAGATACTGCATCCATACCAATCGGATATGAGAACAAAAAAGAATAGCATGTGCTACATCCTCCCCATTATCTTGACAGAAACAACAAACATTAGCCACATCTATGCTTTTATGTCTCAAATTAGTAAGCGTAAGTAGAATATCTTTACAAGCTCTCTACGCAAAAATCTTAATTTTACTAGGCACTTTCATTTGCCAAAGACCCTTTCAAAGTTTCTCATCAACCATAAGAGAAGAGCTATCTCCATCCCCTTCAGTGTTTAGGTTCTGTATCAAACGATAGGCACTCTTCACAGTAAAGTTGCCACTTGATTCTTCATTCCAAAGCCATTTATCCATATACTTAGTGCTTGACAATCTGATCTGAAGAATCCTATCAGCCACATTTGGATTGAAGAGAGATCTAACGAGACTTATATTCCACAATCTGGAAGCTTGGTCGAGTAATGAATCTACTGTTGCTTCCACATGTGCCTCATTCACAGAAATTTCATCTAGAGCTGGATGTAAACAGCTATGTCCTGGTACCCAAAAATCATTCCAGATTTTTATATTCTCCCCCGTCCCAACTCGCCACCGACAACCTGCCTTTAACCACTTTTGAGTTTCAAGTATCCCTCTCCAAGCATAAGAAGGGTTAGGACCCAACTTTACTTGAAAAAAGGAAACATGTGGAAAGTATTTTGCTTTGTAAATTCTTTGTAATAAAGAGTCATTATTCTGTAAAATCCGCCACCCTTGTTTTGCTAACAATGCCATGTTAAAAAAGTGTAAGTTCTTGAATCCCATACCACCTCTAAATTTCGACAAACAAAGTCTTTGCCATTTAATCCAATGCACTTTTTGTTCATCCTCTTTTTGCCCCCACCAAAACCAAGCCATCAATCTCTCCAACTCCCTACACAAACCCAACGGTAATTTGAAACAACTCATGGCATAAGTAGGGATGGATAGAGCAACAGCTTTTATAAGAACTTCTCTCCCTACTTGAGATAATAGCTTCCCTTTCCAGCTCTGCAATTTAACCCACACTTTCCTTTTAATATCCTCAAAAGCTCTAGTTTTAGATCTCCCCACTAGGTTAGGCAAACCTAGATACTTATCATACTGCTGAAATGTTCTCACCCCCCACAACGCAAGAATCTCTCTCTGTCGCAATGCTGGGACATTATTTGAAAAAACCACAGCATTCTTTCCCTTATTAACCATTTGGCCTGATGCTAACTCATACTGATGTAACACTTTTTGAATATGAGAGGTGGTTAGAGAATCAGCTTTACAGAAAATAAGACTATCATCTGTGAAGAGAAGGTGATTTACACTCAGGGCTCTTCTACATACTTTTATACCTTTCACCAGACTTCTCCTCTCAGCATCTTTCAGTAGAGCAATTAATCCCTCACTACAAAAGAAAAATAGGTTAGGGGATAAAGGGTCCCCTTGCCTAATACCTCTAGTAGGAATAATATGCCCTAGGGCTTCACCATTCACCAAGATGAAAAAAGAAACTGTTTTTACACGCTCCATGACCAGCTGGACAAAAGACTCAGCAAATCCCAACTTCAGCATAATATTTTCTAAAAACAGCCACTCCACCCTATTATACGCTTTGCTCATATCCAATTTAAGGGACATGTAACCTTTTCGACCCTTCCTCTTTTGCCTCAGATAATTCACAAGCTCATAAGCAATCAACACATTATCAGTCATTAATCTACCCCCAACAAAAGCAGTTTGAGATTCATATATAACAGCAGGCAGCAGATGTTTTAATCTATTAACCATCACTTTCGAGACTAGTTTATAAACCACATTACAAAGACCTATAGGTATGAAATCAGTCACCATCTCACAAGTCTTCTTTTTTGGAATTAAACTAATGAAAGTGTGATTAAGCTCCTTAGGAATCTTTCCCGAATTCAAAGTATTTAAAATAGCTTGTATCATGGAATTACCAACCATAGGCCAATAGTGCTGGAAAAATATGGGAGACATACCGTCGGGGCCTGGAGCTTTCGTTGGATGCATTTGTTGGAGAGACATCTCTACTTCCGCTGTTTCATATGGCCTAGTAAGCTGCTGATTCATCTCTGGTGTGACTTTCCTCTCCACACAATCTAAAACTTCCTGCTGATCGTGCTGCCCCGAAGCTGAGAAGAGGGTCTGAAAAAAACCAAGAATCAGATTGTTCTGCAAGGTTCCTTCAACCCAATCACCCTGCTCATTCCTAAGTCCTTTAATCCAGTTCCTCCTCCTTCGCATGTTAGCCTGGGAATGGAAAAATCGAGTATTCTGGTCCCCTTCATGGAGCCACTGCACTCTAGATCGCTGTCTCCACAATACTTCCTCCCGTTCAAGCCATACTTGCAAATTTTCTTTGGCTTGTGACAATCCCACTGGATCAGGTTGCTCTTCATTTTTAGCTTGTAAAGCTTCCAGCCTTTGCCTAGCTTCAGCTTTCTTTTGCTTTACATGCCCAAACGACAATTTATTCCATGATGCCAATCGATGACCACACACTTTAATACGCTGGATCACCCCCTCCATATTATTGTTTCCAATGCTATTCCCAGTCATCCAAACATCTTCAATAATGTCAGCACATTTTTGCTCCCCTACCCACATTGCTTCAAAGCAGAATTTTCGCGTTTGTTTTCCTTCAACAACCCCACCCTCAATGTCAAACCAAATAGGTAAATGATCAGAGTGAGCAGCCACTCCATGCCTCATCACCCCTTGGGGAAACAGACCAAAGAAATAGTTGTTGCCCAAGAACCGATCAAGCCTCTCACTAATGGCTTCCGTACATTCCCTTCCATTTGACCACGTGAACTTTGGACCATGAAAGCCCACATCCCGCAAAGAACAATCCATCAAAACCTCACGGAATGCAGCCATTTGATTCTCGGATCGTATTCGATCTCCCTTCTTCTCACTCAGTTGCAATACTTCATTAAAATCGCCTCCCAACAGCCATGGTACATCATCATCATCGTGTAACTGACGTATCAAATCCCATGTGAGGAATCGGCTCGTAGTCTGCGGGTTCCCATAAATACCCGTAAACCTTCACTCACGAGCATCATTTGGGCTTTAAAAATATCCCAAATTTCACTTATTATATATATACCTAATCCAAAGACAACACAACCTTCTTGAAAACAAATGCATGTTATAGTAAAAAGTAATAATAATATTAGTATCAAATTGATAAGTGTGTGTATATATATATAATTTTATATATAAGTTGGTTTGGATAATAGACCTAATAAAATATTTATGCGGTATAATTTAACTTGAAAGATAAATTTTAAAAATAAAATTTTACCATTTAAATGATGTAGAAAATGTACTTACACACCGATTTAGTGAATTCCTAAAAATAAAAATTTATCATTTAAATGATGTATTTTACATATCGATTTAAATATAAGAAGGCTATATATAAAAGTTCCAAATTTACAAGTCTTGTACAAGTCTTTTATAAAGAAAAATTATATTTGTAATTATGTAGTATGCAAACGCTACACAATTCCTTTAAAAAAAATAAGTAAATACGTGATCCACATAAAAAAAAAAAATTAATTTTTTAAAACATTTACGCATTTACACTTATACGTTCTACAATTATATATAGTATTATTCTTTTATAAAAAAACTTATACAAAATTTGTGCATTTAAAACTTCTATCTTGCATTACTATTTGCTACAGTAAAAAAGGGTAATCAGAAAAAAAAAAAAAAAAAACGTTCGATTTTAATCCGTTTGATGAGTTCTCCAAAAAAAAAAAAAAAAAAAAAACGGCCTTAAAAACGTATCTATTACTTGGACTTTTCCAGCGTTTTGGTGATTCTTTTCCGGCTTTGCCCTCCTCGTTCTCTTCTCAGACAACTGTTCTTTCTCGGTGCGGCGGCATCAGCAGCACTGGCCGAAGACAACTGTGGTGCTTGATTTGGCCTTTCAACACTGTAGTTTTTCTCTACTTCGATTCGAATTTTGTGTTACCCCCGAGAGACTCAGAATACAGCCTAGACAAATCGAGGTAATGTGCCCTTCCTTTTCTTCTTCTCCTCTTGTTTGTCTTCGCTTTGTTGGTGGTAATCAATCAAAACTCATTTCAGATCCAAATAAAAGGAATGGGATTGGAATTGGGTTTTCACTGTCAATTCATTTGGTTATGTTTGGTGGATTGCGCTTAATAAATGCAGATGAGCCTCGTGACCGATTCTCCGGTGCACTCTTCGAGCAGCGACGACTTTGCAGCGTTCCTCGATGCATCACTTGATTCCGGTTCTTCTGAAGAAACTGAAGATTCCGATCAGCTTGAAACGCAAAGGTAGGTTTTCTGTTGGCTTTTGGGATTTTTCGGTTTGGAATACATATATATATATATATATTCAATTTTTTTTTTTTTTTTTTTGTCATTAACTGGCAGGGTAAAAAGGCGCAAAGTTGACAAGATGGAAAACATAGAGGAGCTTCAGGACCCAACTTCACTTCCACCCTCTCTAGAACAAACCGCAGGTAAATTCTCCCATTTAGTTTATTAGTTCTCTGGCCGTAGAAGTTTGTGAGAAATGCCTTTTAACATCCTTCCAGCCAAATATTGGGAAAGACAGCACCAGACCAACTTATCAGAAGGTTACTTGCTACCTTTCGTCATACCAATCTGATTTCTGGTTGCATAGCTTCATAATTATACTGTATAGATTCCTACATATTTCTTTTCTTATTCATTTTGAAGCGCTGCTTTTGTGGAGTCTATGTATAAATGTACATACTAAACCTACATTCACACACTGTTTTACGCAACCCTGCAGAGCCATCACTCTGCCATATTCTATATCATTCTCTGTGTGTGTTCCAGCTTCCATATTATTTATGAGAACTTCCTGGAAAACGACACACTGGATGTGCATTACTGAGTTTTACTTTCATCTGAGATTTATGCTATTTGGTTGAACTGAATTTATAAGGAATGTGTTATCTTTTGCAGAAGCATCCATGAAGAAGGATGTTTGTACTCATCCTGGTTCTTTTGGAGAGATGTGTATACTGTGTGGGCAAAGGTTGGATGCAGATTCTGGTGTGACATTTGGGTACATTCACAAGGTATGCATTTCTTATGTTTGGTGATTATGGGTTTTGGTTACCTTTAATGCATATTGGAAAATATTATTTCAAGTACTTGTGAAAGCTTCCAATATGTTGTGGCATTATCTACTGCCAATTGGCTGCGACCTTTCATCCACAAACTATTGATTCCCTAATACGAAAGAATTTTAAAATCAGAACTGGAGAGATGTAACCAACTTAGAATTTTTATCCATTTTTCCAAACATGCAAGAGTAAGATTTCTTGATTAATAGTGATGTTTTATAGTCTCAAATGGAATATGGTTTGAGCCTGTGCAACATCTGTATTTGTAGGGACTTAGGCTTGAGAATGATGAAATTGTCAGATTGAGAAACACAGACATGAAGAATTTATTACGCCATAAGAAGCTTTATTTGGTCCTTGATCTAGATCATACACTGCTAAATTCTACTCAACTTATACATATGTCACCACAAGAGGAATATCTAAAGAGCCAAACAGATTCATTGCAAGGTATTTCTGTAACCCTTTTTATGTGAGTGTGTTTTTGTAGTGTAAATAAGCATTTCAGAATATTACTGATATTGTTTTTTGGCTTTAACCATTTATTTCGTATTTCTGTAACCATTTCTTGTGAATTTGATAGGTTAATAGTTAGCTTTTACTTATCTCAACCTGCTGCTGCCACAGAATATGGCAGTTTTTTTTAATTGTTTTTAATAAAAATGAGTTTGGTTGTGCCAGTTAATTTTCTGACTTTCTGGGAATATTAGGGACTTTTTTGTGCTTGCTGCCTTGTGTAATTCAATAATTATGAAATGGACAGATGTCTCAAAAGGCAGTCTCTTCATGCTGAGCTTTATGCATATGATGACCAAGTTAAGGCCCTTTGTTCGTGCATTTTTAAAAGAAGCAAGTGAACTGTTTGAGATGTACATTTATACAATGGGTGACCGGGCGTATGCATTGGAAATGGCTAAACTGCTTGATCCTCAAAGAGAGTACTTCAGTTCTAGAGTTATATCACGCGATGATGGCACCCATAGACATCAAAAAGGTCTTGATGTTGTGCTGGGGCAAGAAAGTGCTGTTCTTATTCTTGATGATACAGAGAATGTAGGTACATTTGTGATCAGATAATCTTTGCATTATTAAATTGGTTGTAATTATTACATGTGCAAACCAGTCCTGAAGTTTTCCTTCTGTGTGTGACCTTCCCCTCACCCCTCTTCTCCCCACAATAGGTGACGGTAGGGAATATGCTTTCTTAAAAAAAAAAAATTGTTTCTTTTTCCATATTGTGTGATGGTTACAATGATTTTTTATAGTGAAATCCCTCAAAATAAAAAGGAGCTTTCTCCATTAGTTTTCTCCTGGTGTATGTAGAAGCCCTTTGCAAAACCATTGAGATCTGTCTGAAGCTGTTAAAGTATGCACCCACTCTCTCTGTTTAAAGATATTATTGCAACAAAGGAGCTGAATGGGAAATTTTATGAAGTGTTTCGTAGTGCCAGCTTGCCTGAGCTTCATTCTTTGATATGGTGTGCTCATTCTTGCTTCAAAGATGGATGAATTGTAAAAGATACATTGTATTTTATCTGATTCACTGGGTTTCATTTCTGTTTCTTTGAACTTGCGATTTATCTTTGTAGGTTTTTGCGGACCACAATAATCCTGTTACTATAGGCTAGTCTAGCTAGAATTAAAAGGTTGCTATGCATTATTGTAGGCATGGACAAAGCACAAGGACAATCTGATATTGATGGAAAGATATCACTTCTTTGCTTCAAGTTGTCACCAATTTGGCTTCAACTGTAAATCTCTTTCTGAGTTGAAGAATGATGAAAGTGAGACAGATGGAGCACTTGTAACTATTCTTAAAGTTCTTAAGCGTGTCCATGGGATGTTCTTTGATGTATGTCCCTTTTTGTTTCTCTTTATTGATTATTGTTGTTAAAGTTTTGTTGTGTTATGTTTTAACATGGGGGAACCTTCTGGTAGGAACTTGAGGGGAATCTTGTTGACAGAGATGTGAGGCAGGTAATCGTCTTCTTGACAACCAAAACATGACTATTTTCATTCTAAGCTTTGTTTTCAAGTGTCCTATATTGTTCTTTAGTCCTGTTCTCCACTGGCAAGCTCACGTCAATTAGTAAAATCTAGTAGTCCTTCCACGAGGATGATATCAATAGAGTCCCATATTATGGGATTATAAAAAAGTGCAGAACTAAGGATTTTTTAAATATATTAAAGCTGGATGATTTGGTTTCTTATGCGTTTGTTAGATTCTTATTTTCTACCAACATCTATCTCCCTCCCTCCCTCCCTCCCTCTCACTCCCTCCTGCTTTTGGCTGGGTTCCACTTAATCTGTCATGGGTTCTGGCCTATTGGATAGTACTTAATCTGAAGTAATGCATCCCAATCATATGGGTCCTTTTCTTGGCCATGCATCGGCTTTAAACTGTTGTAGGTGAGCTTCAATAATGTTCATTGTCGATGACTTCATCTCTTTCATAAATTGTTGAATATTTTCTCATTAATAATTTATTTTTTCCTGTATGTCATTCTCTGCAGGTGCTGAAAACGATTAGGAAGGAAGTCTTGAAGGGCTGTAAACTTGTCTTCAGTCGTGTGTTTCCCACCGGATTCCAGGCTGATAATCACCTTCTCTGGAAGATGGCAGAGGGTTTGGGAGCTACATGTTTGAAAGAGCTCGATCCATCCGTGACGCACGTGGTCTCAACAGATGCTGGAACAGAGAAATCTCGTTGGGCAGTGAAACATAAGAAGTTTTTGGTCCATCCACAGTGGATAGAAGCTGCAAATTATTTGTGGCAAAAGCAACCTGAAGAGAACTTTATTGTCAACCAAACTAAGAATCCATGACTGACCCTTTAACAATCAGCGCTAACACTTGGTACTGATGCATTAGTTTGAGGTACTTAGCTACTCTCCAGCTCTGTAGACCAGCTCGTTTAAAACTTTGGATGGGTTAATTATGCTTCGTAGATAGGTGGACTCAGTTTTGATGGTTTTAAATCGCCTAAAAGGGTCAAGAATTAATTGATTGGGATACTGAATGTTGGATACTGCTCTAATTTTCTGTATATAAATTTTCTTTATCTTATAGTGAGATGAACCTTAAATTACTAGAGAGCAGCTACCTGTCTGGAACCACATGCCCATCCTATTGCTCTCTCTCTCTCTCTCTCTCTCTCTCTCTCTCTCTCTAGTTTTTCTGGCATAATTGATTTTGAGTAATTGGAACAGCTAGAGCATCCCGAATAGCCGGCTGCATCAAGTATTCCTAAAATAGTTAAAATATTTTCATAGATGAGATAAGATGAGTTGAGATAAAAGTTAAAAGTTAAAAGTTGAATAAAATATTGTTAAAATATATATTTTTAATATTATTTTTGTTTTGAAATTTAAAAAAGTTGAATTGTTTATTTTATTTTATATAGGAATTTAAAAAAGTTATAATTATTAAATGAGTTGAGATGGGTTGTGAAAACAAACGAGACCATAATCGATGCTAAAAATCATGTGCAGCTGGCTAATATGACTTAAATATATATAAAGGGAAATGTTTTAATCAGTTACGTCAGTTTTTTTGTAAAATCTCACACCCACACGGATCCCATAATTTCAAATCATTGAAAATTCTAACATGTTCACCGTCATTATAATCAACTAATGTAACAAAACCTTACTCTACAATAAGACACCCAATTTCAACAACGTTGGTAATGATCTTGCGCGGGGGCAACCTCAACCGCTGTCTACTTCAGAATAGATAAATAGAACATGGCCTTGAATTCATCCGGAAATGTTGAATATGTGTTGGGCTTTAGGATGTCTATATAATTGATATGTTTAAAACAAGAAGGGTTTCTGAATTGAAAACCAGAAAGAATCCCGCTTTTTCGTCTGTTTGTACTTCTCGGTTTTGTCTTTTTTTTTTTTTCGTTACTCCCTCATCGTTCAGCAGACGACCTTTTCTATTTTCAAAAAAGGCCCATTCAAATTGGTTTCGTGCGTGCGTCAAAGCCGGAAAGAGCAATCCTCAAAAAACAGCTACCCCGAGTGCAATTGCCGAATGCGTCTAAAACCAAAATTAATTTTGAATCCCAGCCAATCCAATTCATCCTAGCCATTTTGAATCCCGTGTCCCACGCATGCAAATACCAAAAGCCAAGTCAAACCTTGAACTCCTTTTACTAAGTCAAACCTCCTACTGCTTTTCCATGTCCAAGAGCTAAGACAAAGACTAAGAATAATTTTCTTCTACGTGTTCATTCATCCAAGCCCAATCTCTCTTGCTGCTTCACGTCTCTTCTATTCCAATAAATTTTCCTTTAAATATGAGTGTCTTTAAACGATAGGCTTATAAAATTTGGATTTTATTTTTCTTCAAATTTGAAATAAAATTTAATGACAATAATGAAGTCTAAAATCAACATAAATAAATAAAATTAGACTAAATTTCAAAGTTAAGAAGTGATAAAATATAAGAAATTATGCAAGTCATCAAACACCCCCAACCTTACAACTTTGTTTGTCCTCAAACAAAAATAAAAGAAAATAAAATACCACTATAAACTATCAACTAGACCCCATAGAGAAGTTTCATCACTCACCAAGCCATGATCTGAATTAGATTTCATCACTAGTATCTTAATCTTTTAAAATCAAAGATAGAAGGAAAATCAATAAAACATTTAGCAATTTGTCAATCAAGAGTTAAGCGTTTACTTCAACCTAAAGCTAAAACCTTGAGTGTGTGTGTGTGTGTGTGATATAGTCAACTTAACTCCAAACCACTTGCAAACTCAGATAAAAGTAGAACAACTAAAATTAGAAGAATTCTCTCAAAACTTGACCCCATAAGTCCAATTTTCAGAAATCCTCTCTACTAATGTAGTCAAACACCAAAATCATAGATCAAAAGATTTTTAATCAATGTTGTAATGGCAGGCCAAAGGGTGAGGGCCAAGAAAGAAATTGATATAGAAAATCAAAGTAAACTAGGAAAATACTTGATGGAAAGAACAATGAAAGAGATATCCACATGATTCAAATCATAACTCTTTCTTGACTATATACTCATACTTGTGATATTATTGTTGCTGTAATTAATGAAGTAGTGCCAAGTTCACATTCAACAAAATCTAAAATGATTTGCACTCCACTTATTGAATTTTCTCTCTTTTTTTTTTCTTTTTTTTTTTAAAAAAATTTTTCACATTTTTCGTTCAGCCACCTCAATTCTTGTAGCCTTTTCAAATCTTCAACCACTTCAACCTTTTTTTTTTTTTTTAAACTTGGATCATATAGAGCATAATTTCCTTTGAACTAACTTTCTCTTTAAATGTAGATTTCCACCAAAGTATTTTCTCAAACTGTAAAGGTAAATTCTGGTTTTTCAGGCTTAGAAGGGAAATTGTTTATGTAGTTAAAAGAACAAATAAAAGCTCATGTAAAATAAGGCTCAAGGGGGTTGACTATGGAAATACACCATGCAATGATGACATGATAATCAAGACAGCTGGGAAAGCTTTTTGGTTACAACAAAAAAAATTTGCTTAGATCATTTCTCTAATTTTTGGTATCAACTAGGATTTCACCTCAAGGATCCATCAACGGATTCTTGAGCAAAGCCAGATTGAACTTTTCTGACCCAGTTAATTCAACTCATTCTCTTCATAAGCAAAATGGAATAAAGAAAAAATGACTATCTGCTCAATTATGTTCAAGGTCAAATGTTTAAATCAAGGTACCCACAAAACTCAGCCTGACATAAAAGAAAATTTTGAAAATTTTTCTCAATCCTATCCTCAATCACAAATTTTATAGTCAGAGAGAATTTAATCATCCTCAAATGCATGCTTGGTAAGAGAATCCAACAACTCAAGACTTATAAAATCACAAAAAAAAAAAAAAAAAAGCAAACAAGAAGATCAAATGACTATAGGAGTTTACACCCCCAAACTTAAACTAAACAATGTCCTCATTGTAATGCAAAAGTGAGACAGATTGAAGAAATGAAAGGAACTTCCCTGGTTTCATGGTGAATCAGCCGTAGTTTGTAATTTTCAGCTCTTTATTCATGCTAAATAAATCTGCATCAAAATCCAAATTATTAGAAAATAAAAAATAAAAATAAAGGAATAAAAGAAAGTTCTATGGGCTGCCTTTCATAAGCGCTTGTTTTAAAGTCTACAACCAGACTTTTCAATCTTCATCAATTAGGATCTCCAAGAGGAATGAATGCACAGTTCCTCTCCACTTTTTCTCCATAATAGTGCTTCAATCTTTAACCGTTAACTCTGAATATATTCCTTGTCTTGTCTTTCAAGTCTATTACTCCAAAAGAGGAAACTTTGTCAATTGTATAAGGACTTGTTTATCTTGATTTCAACTTGCCTGGAAAGAGTTTGAGTCGAGAATTGAAGAGTAAAACTTGATGTCCTGGAGCAAACTCACGCCTAAGAATCTGTTTGTCATGCCACTTCTTCGTCTGTTCTTTGTAGATCTTTGCATTTTCATAAGTATCGTTACGGAATTCATCCATCTCATTCAATTGAAGAAGTCGCTTTTCTCCTGCTGCCTACAAATCAAAATTAAACTTTGTTATAGCCCAGTAAGCTCTATGCTCCAACTCAACAGGAAGATGACATGCTTTTCCAAACACTAATCGGTAAGGAGA